>NW_006921701.1:8770502-8774111 GCF_000298275.1 Orycteropus afer afer | reverse complement strand
TGCAGTCCCTGGCTAGCAGGGTGATTTTTAGGTTAATTCTTAGGTCCTACCACCACTTGGGAATTTCCAACCCGTCTGTGCCGTCAGGGTCACTCAGGTCACTGCCAGACAGCAGCTCCGTCTGTCTCCTTTTTTGGTATTTTCACGCAAATTCTTCTGCTAGTCGGGGCCGACTCGACGGCACATAATAACAACAACAACAACAAGTTGGGGTTTAGTCCACTTTTGTATCCTCACCTTCAAGGCTTGGGGTCCAAGATTATCTTCTGTGTCTGTGTTAATTGGTTTCCCTTTTCTTTGTTGAAGTGGGTCTGTGCAGTCCTTCTGCCTAGTCCACCATCTTACTGGAACTCCATGAAATTTCAAAAGCTTTTGTCAAAAGTATTTCATCTCAGAGCCTAAAGTAATCCTTACTAGTCCATTTCATCTAGGTCATGATCAAATGTCTCAATCCCCAACATATGTGTAGCACCTCCTAGGTCTAAACAGTGAGGTAGGTATAACTTTCCATTTTACAGATGTGGAAACTAAGGCTCACGTTCTCCATGTCACATTGATAATATATGGCAGAACTGGTACTTAAATCTTTGTTCCTTTTATTCCCATATCATGTGGCTTCATCAGTCTCCCAAAACCAACAGGGGTTAAAAATCCAGTGATACTAAAACTATCTATTTTAAAATAGAAAAACAGCTTAAATTTTCTTTAAGAGTCAACACAGTGAAGTAGTAGAGTTCAAATCTTGGTTCCATCATGTACTAGTCACCAGAGTTCCTATGTTAGCACAGGCAAACTAATTTGCCTTTCTATACCTCAATTTCCTCCTCTGGTAGCATAGTGCCAAAGGCACTTGACTGCTAACCAGGAGGCTGGCAGTTCAAACCCACCAGCCACTCCTTGGAAGAAAGGTTGGGCAATCTACTTCTGTAGTGATACTTCCTTGGAAACCCAAGGAGGGGTTGCTGAGTCGGGTCCAACTCGAGGGCATATAACAACAACAACAACAACAACAAATTGTGACTATTAATAGTATCTATCTCTTAAGGTTATTGTAATTATTAAATGTAAAGCACTGAAACACTGCCTTACAGACTTAAGTGCTAGTTAAGTGTTTGCTATGTGGTTGCTATGAGTCAGAATTGACCCAACAACGTTTGTTTGTTTGGTTTTTTAAAATTCTATTTATTGATTGCCTTCTACGTACCAGGTACATTACACACATTACTTCATTTAAGTCTTTCAATAACCTGAGGTGAGTATTATGGAAATTAAGCCCAGAGAGGTTAAGTAAATTGTTCAATTCCTAAACTAGTAAGTGACAGAGTAGGGATTTTAACCCAGGTCTACCTCTAATCCGGAAGAAAGGTTGGGCAATCTACTTCCATAGTGATACTGCCTTGGAACCCCAAGGAGGGGTCGCTATGAGTCGAGTCCAACTCAACCGCACATAACACCACCACCACCACATCTAATTACCCTGAGACAATGCCTCTCAATATATGCAAGATTCTCACTGAAAAACATGGAAAGGAAGTTCACAGGCATCTCTTTGATAGGACTTGGGCTTCTTTCACACATCAGTATAAAATATAGTTTGTTTTTTTTAAATCAGTGACACACACATCCTCAAAAAAGTACTAAAATGATCATAACAGATGATGATTCTGTTCTCAATGAAAGAAATACCCAGATGTCCCATTAACTTACAGTACAGCCACAGGTATCCGATTCAAATGCTGAACAACCTTTACACGTCAGAAATTTGAAGTACTATTTAAGGCACAGAAGGAGCTCTGGTGATGCAGTGCCTAAGGCATTTGACCACTCTAACCAAAAGGCTGGCAGTTCAAACCCACCAGCTGCTCTGGGGCAATCTACTTCCACAAAGATTTATACAGCCTTGGAAACCCAATGGAGGTCACTATGAGTCTAAATCGATTTGATGGTAGTAGGTTTATTTAAGGTACTACCTAATTCCTTACAATCTCAACACAGGAGGAAATGGCGAGTAATTTGGAATGTGATTCCAAGATTTTTTTTTTTTAAGTGGCCAGTTCCATCTGTCAGCTAGGATCTGAACAGTCTTCCATCTGGTGGCTGGCACTTTAGCCCTTGACTGGGATGCTTGGCTGAGTAGGTACAGGAGAGGCTGGTTCTCAGTGCCGCCCCCCCCCCCCAATTCACTCTTGGTCCCAAGAAGATGACCCAGGAAACTAAAGAGCAGAAGAAAAGTCCAAAGCTGTTTTCACTGTTAGAGACTGAAGTGCGCTCCAGCTTGGTCTCCTCTTTCAGAGCCCTCCTCCACCTGTCAAGCCAACTGTTTAGGTCTCCTTCATGTCACATAGTTTCTAAAGTGCCATTAACAGGGTCTCCTGGCTCAATACCTCCAGAGGTTTCTGTGAGGCAAAGTGGGCAAATTTCTGGGCTCAATACTCATTCAATCACACAAAACGCAAAGTAAATAACTGGTTCAAATCCCACCCTGACTAAAAGAAATGGGAAATGCCACCTAAGCTCTCTCGGATCACCTGAGCAGACAGGTGGATCACCGTATTTCAGACACCTGGGCGCCGAAGAATTTCCCTCACCCACTGGCACCCCAGGCGACAGTCTCTACCCCCTCGGGCACCCCTGCCTGAGCCACCCCAAGCCCGGGGCATATTAGCGGAGTGGCAACCGCCGCCCTCGGGACTCACTGATCCCTAAAGCAGAAGAAGACAGAGTCCCCGCATGCCCGCCCGTCCAGAGCTCCACGGTTCCAACGACACCCGAGTCCCGCTCCCATGGCTCAGGCTCGATTCCTGAACAGGAATAGGTTTATAGTCCCGAGACCAGTGCCAAGACAGTAGTGGAAAAAGGGAAGAGGAAGGGTAGTGACCGGCCCCGGGTCCGAGCTGCCCTGAGAAGCCAGAGAATAGGACTGGTAGGGGCCGGGCCGTACCTGTCCAGCAGGGACCCGCCGCTCTGAGTGACGCGTCCCGCAGTGCATTGTGGGCCAGGGAGTGGCTTTTCCGTGGAGCTGCACGGCGTCCAACGTGGCTCGCGACAGACGGAATCAAGCCCCGCCCCCGTTCCCTCGGCTCCCTCAGGCCAATCCGATTTTGTAGGAAGGACACACCGACCCGCCCTCAACCCGGGCCCACCCTAGTCCCGCTGCCTCCACTAGAGATTGGTAGCTTCTCTCGCACCTTGCCAGGAGAGTACCTATTTCTCTGACAAAACTATGTCATCCCACAGAAATAGGGCAAATTTTACCCGCTTGGTGAACTTGATCTGGAGGCAGTTTGTCTCACACAGCTCTGCAGCAAACTCCCTGCCCCGTGAAGAAAGGGAAAGGGGGAAAAAAAAAAAAAAAACCTGTGGGTGAGAAAGGGAAGTGCCTGTTTCTACCTTCACACACAAGAAGAAACCTAACCCAGGCAGAAAAGTGACAGATGTTTCCAGCTTTCACATCTGCATTATTAAGCAAGTATTTACTGAGCGTCGACCATGTGCATTGTGCCATGCAGACATCAGGTTACAGGAGTGAACATAGCACAAGATAGAATTTAAGGTGTGGTAGGAGCGACAAACATTTATATCAATACATACTTTTTTTTCTTTTTTTTT
>NW_006921701.1:8764561-8770342 GCF_000298275.1 Orycteropus afer afer | reverse complement strand
GAAAGAATATAATGAACGTTAGGTAAAGCACCCAATACAGTACTCAAGGAACCATGGCAACCATCCAAACTTCAGACAACTGTGAGCATTGGTGGGAGCCCTAAAGCCTGTAAAAATACCCTTACCTCCTTCATTCACCTAAACAGTAGGGACAGACCTAAGAGGCAAGACAATATGGAGAGAATTTATTCAACAGCAGCTTTGGAAATGATGCCTAAGTACTCTGACAAAATGTATTTCTTCATGTTCTACTTCTTTCCTTTCCCACCCATTTCTGTCCTTTGTATACTAGACCTTGAAGCAAAAAAGTGGATCATCCTAGATATACTTGTACACAACCTTTGAGGGCACAGTTTGGAGATGCAGACGTACAGGACACTTATAAAAGTGGGACAGCAGAGTTTCAGTGTAGCCCACGAGGAAATAGAACTTGTGAGCAGGTCGATGCCTCAGGACCAGGGCACAGATCTCCAACTGGTTAGCCCGGCGCTTTAGGATCAGCTGGTCAGCCAGGCAGCCTGGGAAGGTTCCTAACATGAACTTGCGAAGGAAGACATCCTCTACCGTTTGCTCTGCAGCATGATCCTCCCCATCCAGGTTACCTGTGTGCAGCGACAGCCAGCCCTTGCGGTGGGCAATGTAGTGCGGGGCGTGAGCCTCTTCGTAGGTCACTGGCTTATCCCCTTTGCCTACGCGGACTCGGGCTGCCCGGTTCTTGGCGCAGACCGAAGAAGCGTGCAGGGCGCGCCAGGCGTACAATAACTCTCGGCTTCCAGCCTGGACCCGGGGCCCGAAACCTCCGCAGAATATAGAAACCGCCATCTTGGGCCGAGACAAGTACAAGCTACCCAATACATACTTTTAAGTTTTGATTAATACTCTGAAGAAAAATTAGTGGATGCGATGATGTATTAATTTTGGATTGTCAGGGAAGAGCCCTCTGAAGTGCTTTTTAAACTCCAGGCATATGAAAGAGCTTTAAAGAATGTTCCAGGCAAAGGGAACATTATGCATGAGATTATTGGAGCATGAAGAACTTGGCGGTTTCTAGAAACTGAAAGGAAGGCAGTGTGACTGGAGTGTAGGAAGCAAGGAGTAGCTTAGGCTGAGAGGAGTCAGGGTCAGACCATTCAAAGTCTTATTGGCCGAATTAAAGATTTCAGACTGTATTTTGGAATATACCCTAAGGTCAAAGGGCAGTTTATGGAGAGTGTTAAGTATGATCTGATTAACATATTTAAAAGTTCATTCAGGGTGCTTATGGGTAATAGATTGGGAAAGGGCAAGAGGGGTGCCTGGAAGGCCAGTTTGGAGGCAGTTGCATTGATCAACGCCAGAGATGATGGTGGCTTGAACTAGGGTAATGACAGAGACAGAGTGAGGAGGATAATTTCGAGACATATATAAATTGAAGGTGGAATCCAAGGGACTTTATAATGGATTGGTTTGCCAGGAGGAGTAAAAAAAAAAAAGAGGACTATTAAGGATGACTTTGAGGTTCTGCTTAAGTAACTAGATGGATTAACATGATGTGTCATTTACTGATTCAGGGAACATGCAAGAAGGAGCAAATGTTTTGGGATGTGTTAAATTTGAGATTCTTATAAATGGAAATGTCAAGCAGATTTTACATACATAAGTCTGGAGTTCAGAATAAAGGTTTGAACTAATTAAATAAATTTGATGGTTGGAGTGTTACTGTTGTTGTTAGCTGCTGTTGAGTCGTTTCCAACTCATAGAACCCTGTGTACAACAGAATGAAATACTGCCTGGTCCTGCACCATCCTCACAATTGTTGCTATGCTTGAGCCCATTGCTGCCGCTACTGGGCCAATCAATCTTATTGGGGGTCTTCCCTGTTTTTTCTGACCTTCTACTTGACCACGATATCTACTTTACCATACTATCTTTCTCCAGGGCCTGGTCCCTCCTGATAGCATGACCAAAGTATAAGAGATGAAATCTGAACATTCTTACTTCTAAGGAGAATTCCAGCTGTACTTTTGCCAAGATAGATATGTTCATTCTTCTGGCAATTCACGGTATATTCACTATTCTACACCACACCACAGTTCAAATGCATCAATTCTTCTGTGTTCTTCCTTATGCATTGTCCAGTTGGACACATGCATATGAAGCTATTGAAAAGACAATGGTTTGGGTCAGGTGCACTAGAATCTTCAAAGTGACATCTTTGCTCTTTAACACTTTAAACAGGTCTTTTGCAGAATATTTGCCAGTTGGGGTACAGATGCTATTTAAAGGCATGAGTGAACCCCTAACGAGAGAGTATAGAGGGCTTAGGAGAAAGGCCTAGTAGAAAAAGTGAATGAGGATGCCAGACTAACCACATGGTCCAGTCTCCCCCTCTATGACCAAAGGCCTAAAAACAGACTGAACCATACAAGTGGAACTTACTTTGGTTGTACTCCTAGATCAGAAGTGGTGAATAGAGGAAGTAGAGAGGGGCCCTGGAGCAAAAACCAACATGATTTATTGAAATATCAGAGCAGAAGGAATCAGTTGCTTCAGTCCCTACCCTTCCACCATTTGTGCCCAAGCAGAGGCCAACAGAGGTACAGCACCCAGGGAGAAGGACTAGAACTAAAAGTCAAGGAAGAAATCCAGGTAGTTCTAAATAAATGTTGATTTATTCGAACAAAGAAAAGTAGTAATAAAACTGAATCTAAACTACCAGGTGATCTTTACATGGGAGATTGTGGGAAAGTGATTGAAGTAAGAGCATCCTAAGGTTCTCACCTTGTTTGAAGAAGAATAACCAAAAACCAAACCAAACTCACTGCCATCAAGTCGAATTCAACTCATAGTAACCCCTCCTTGGGTTTCCGAGGTGGTATCACTATGGAAGTAGACTGCCCAATCTTCCTTCCGAAAGTGGCTGGTGGGTTTGAACCGCCAGCCTTCTGGTTAGCAGTCAAATACCATAGGCACTATGCCACCAGAGCTCAGATTAAATCTACACTGTGCTAGAGAAATTTAATTTTAAATATACATGTTAAAATTTTAAAAGTATGGTACCCACTGCCATCAAATTAATTCCAACGCATAGCAACCCTTTAGGACAGAGTAGAATTGCCCCCATAGGGTTTCTGAGGCTATTAATCTTTACAGAAGTATCTTTCTCCTGTGGAGTGGCTAATGAGTTCAAACCACCAAACTTTTGATTAGTAGCCGAATGCTTTAACCACTATGCCACGAGAGTTCCTTGAGTATGGTGCAAACACCTTGAAAACTGAATTGTTAATATCTACTAAAGCTAAATACATGCCTATCCTTTAACCCAGCAATTCTACTCCTAGATGTACATTCAAAAGAAAAGTATTCATATGTTCACTAAAAGCCAAGAATGGAAAATTAGTCATAATAGCCCTAAACTAGAAATAATGCAAATAGCCATCAATAATCAATTGGATAAATAAATTTTAGAATATTCACATAGTAAAATACTATACAGAAAAGATAACAAACAATCTACAACTATGCACAAGACATCAATAAATCTTATTATCATAATGTAGAGCAAATGAAACTAGACATAAAAGAGCATATACTACATGATTTCATGTATATAATGTTCAAAAATAGGCAAAATTAATAAAAGGTCATGGAAGTCTGAATATTGGTTACTCTTAAGTGGTATTAGTGTTTGGGAAGGGGCAGTCAGGGACTTCTGGACTTCTAATAATGTTCTTCTTCTTGATCTGGGTGCTAGTGTCACCAGTGTATTCAATTAATGAAAATTTATCAAGCTGTACACTTACGATTTATATACTTTTTCAATATGTATTTTTCTTATTCAGTAGAAAGTTTGTATTTAAAAAATATTAAGAGGGATCCAGTCATGAATGAGTAACTAGTACTATACTAACCCTCCTACCAAAAATATTCAATAGGCACAGTAAGATTGTGATCTTGGAAAAAGGGAAAACAATTAAGATGAGCTCAAGTATTGCCCAAATTTATTACTGGAGGTATTTATAGCCCTAAAAACAGGAGGGAGGGAAGCCAAACAGAGTACAGTGTTCTTGCTAACTGAATAGACAAATTTAGAATTCAGAAAGGGTGAGGCAACTGATATTTGTAGGGAAGAGTACCAGAGGAGAGGAAGATTCAGAGAGAAAGAGCTCCAGAAGTATGCATAAAGGTCCCCTTGAATCATGGGACTGGTTAAAGAATAAGTCCTGAAGAAAGAACAGCTACTGGGAAGCTGTGAGCTATACAACTACAAGAGCTTGAAGAGAGTTTGAAAATATTCAAGTTCTGACAAATTGGACTGGAGAAACTTTATTGAGCAGCTGGGACATTTGATAGAGAGGCCTCAGAAAGGCCACACTTTAGAATTCAGACTAAACTACCCCTTAAATAAGGCTATTCTAGACTCATTCAAATAAATCTAAAATGGCTGATCTGAGAGTAAATTAACTATTTACTAGAATGAAACTCTGGTAGCATAGTGCCTAAGGCACTTGACTGCTAACCAGAAGGCTGGCGATTCAAACCCACCAGCCACTCCTTGGAAGGAAGATGGGGCAATCTACTTCCACAGTGATACAGCCTCAGAAACCCACGGAGGGGTCACTATAAGTCAGGTCCAACTTGACAGCACATAACAACAACAACAACAGAATGAAACTTAACAGACTTTAAAGGAAGACAGCTAGCACACAACCATGTAACATCCACAATGGCTTACATCCAGTTCAAAATTACTGTACATAAGAATGGGAGCTCTGGTGGCCTAGTGCCTAAGGCATTTGACTGCTAACCAGAAGGCTGGTTGTTCAAACCCACCAGCCACTCCTCAGAAAGAAGGTTGGGCAATCTACTTCCATAGTGATACCACCTCAGAAACCCAAGGAGGGGTCTCTATGAGTCGGATCCAATTTGATGGCAATGTGGTTTTTTTGTTTTTTAATACATAAGAATGAAAAATATAAGCCACAAACAGAAGAAAATTCAGTCAATACAAGCAGACCCAGAAATGACAGAGATGATGAAATGAACAGATAAGAACTTTAAAACAACAACCATGGAAGCAACATCAAGAAATCAAACAACATGTTGTATTGGGCTAATCTGCTACAAAAAAAAAAAAACCCACAAAGAAACAAACCTCCTTAAAGTGTTAAAAAGCAAAGATGTCACTTTGAGGGCAGGTATGCCTCACCCAAACCACTGTATTATCAATCGTCCCATATGTATGTGAAAGCTGAACAATGAATAAGGAAGACCAAAGAAGAGTTAATGCCTTTGAATTATGATGTTGGCATGGAATACTGAAAAAACGATGAACTGCCAGAAGACAAATACATCTGCCTTGAAAGAAGTAGAGCCAGAATGCTCCTTAGCATCAAGGATGGCAACAATTTGTCTCATATGCTTTGGGCATGTTATCAGAGGGACCAGTCCATGAAGAAGGACATCATGCTTAGTAAAGTACAGGATTAGCAAAAAGAGGAAGACCCTCAACAAGGAGGATTTACGTAGTGGCTCAACAGTGGGCTCAAACATTCCAGTGATTGTGAGGATGGTGCAAGAATGGGCAGTAATTCATTCTGTTGTATATAGGGACATTATAAGTCAGAACCAACTCAATAACACCTAACAATAAATATAAATATAGTCAAGAATTTAAAGGAAGGAGTTTCAACAAGATGGCAGACTAGGCAGAAAGACTGCACAGACCCTCTTCAACAAAGAAAAGTGAAACCAATTAACACAGACACAGAAGATAATCTTGGACCCCTGAGCCTTGAAGGG
>NW_006921701.1:8749085-8752479 GCF_000298275.1 Orycteropus afer afer | reverse complement strand
CTGCCCCCTGAGCTGTCTCCCTGTGCATAAGCAGCCCTTCCTTCTCCCATGATTGTTCTCGCCAGGGTGTGGGTCTACTTGAGGTAAATGTTTAACTCACATTAAAAGGCAAAGATTTTTTAAAAGGCAAAGATTGTCATTGGGTTTTTAAAAACTGTATGTTATCTACAAAAAGTTTACTTTAAATATAAAGACATAAATAGGTTAAAAGTAAAAGTATGGGAAAAGGAAATCCTACACAATCATTAAAAGGAGCTCTGGTGGAGAGTGGGTAAGGTGTTTGACTGCTAACCAGAAGGTTGGTGGTTCAAACCCACCAACTGCACTTGGGAGGAAGATGAAGCAATCTACTTCTATAAAGATTTACAGCCTTGGAAACCCAATAGGGATCACTATGAGTTGGAATCAACTTCATGGCAGGGGGTTTATACTATCACTAATCAAAAGAAATATGAATAGCAGTGAAACACTGTCTGATATATTACTGAAAAACTTTATGAATAGCCCTGAAACTTTATCTGATAAAGTGCCAGAAGATGAGCCCCTCAGGTCGGTAGCACTCAAAATATGACTAGGAGAGAGCTGCCTCCCCAGAATAGAGCCAACCTTAATGATGTGGCTAGAGTAAAGCATTCGAGACATCTGTTTGCTGATGTAGCTTAACTCAAAATGAAAAGAAATAGCTACAAATATCCATTAATAATTGGAACATGGAATGTATGAAGTATGAATCTAGGAGAATTATTGTTGTCAAAATGAAATGGAACACGTAAAGATTGATATCCTAGGGATTAGTGAGCTACAATAAACCAGTTTTGGCCATTTTGGATCAGACAAGCATATGATCTACTATTCTGGGAATGACAAATTGAAGAGGAATAGCATGACATTCATAATCACAAAGAATGTTTCAAGATCTATACTGAACTACAGTGCGGTCAGTGATAGGATAATATCCATATGCCTACTAGGAAGACCAGTTAATACTACTATCATTTAAATTTATGCACCAACCACCAAAGCCAAAGATGAGGAAATTGAACATTTTTACCAACTTCTGCAGTCTGAAATTGACCGAACATGCAACAAAGATGTGTTAATTATCACTGGTGATTGAAATGCAAAAGTTAGAAATAAAGAAGAATCACAGGTAGTTGAAAAATAAGGCCTTGGTGACAGAAATAATGTTGGAGATTGCATGATAGAATTTTGTAAGACCAACAAATTACTCATTATAAATACCTTTTTTCAACAACACAAATGGTGGCTATACACATGGACTTCACCAGACAGAGTACACAGGAATCAGATTGACTACATCTGTGGCAAAAGGTAATGGAGAGCTCATTATCTTCAGCCAAAACAAGGCCAGGAGCTGATTGTGGAACAGACCATCAACTGCTCATTTGCAAGTTGAAGTTGAAGACAATTCAAAAAAGTTCACAAGAGCCAAAATATGACCTTGACTATATCCCTCCTGAATTTAGAGACCATCTAAAAAATAGATTTGATGCATTGAACACCAGTGATTGAAAACCAGAGGAATTGTGAGATGACATCAAGTACATCATCCATGAAGAAAGCAAAAGGTCATTAAAAAGACAGGAAAGGAAAAAGTGACCAAAATGGATGTCAGAAGAGACTCTGAAACTTGCCCTTGGATGGAAAGTAGCTAAAGCAAATGGAAAAATTGACAGGATAAAAGAGCTGAACAGAAGATTTCAAAGAGCAGTTCAAGAAGACAAAGTCAATTATTATAATGAAATGTGTAAAGAGTTGGAGTTAGAAAACCAAAAGGAAGAACACGCTCAATATTTCTCAAGCTGAAAGAACTGAGAAAAAAATTTAAGCCTCTAATCACAATATTGAAAGATTCCACGGGCAATATGTTGAATGATGAAGGAAACATCAAAAGAAGATGGATGGAATACACAGAGTCACTGTACCAAAAAGAATTGTCATATGATCATCCATTTCAGGAGGTGGTATATGATCAAGAACCAATGCTATTGGAGGAAGAAATCAAAGCTGCACTGAAGGAAGTGGCAAAAAACAAGGCTCCAGGAATTGACAGAATATCCATTGAGATGTTTCAACAAACAGATGCCACGTTGGAGGCACTAACTTGGCTGTGCCAAGAGATTTGGAAGACAGCTACCTAGCCAATTGACTGGAAGAGATCCATATTTGTACCCATTCCAAAGAAAGGAAATTCCACAGAATGTGGAAATTATCGAACAATGTCGTGGATATCACATGCAAGTAAAATCTTACTGAAGATAATTCAAAAACAGTTGCAGCAGTATATTAACAGAGAACTTCCAGAAATGCAAGCTGGATTCAAAAGGGGACATGGAGCAAAGTATATCATAGCTGGTGTTAGATGGATCTTGGCTGAAAGCAAAGAATACCAAAAAGATATTTACTTGTGTTTACTGACTATGCAAAGGTATTCAATTATGTGGATCATAACAAATTGTGGATAACATTGAAAAGAATGAGAATTCCAGAATGCTTAATTGTACTCATCAGGAACCTGTACATAGACCAGGAGGCTGTCGTTTGAACAGAACAAGGTGTAAAATCAGGAAGGGAGTGTGTCAGGGTTGTATCCTTTTACCATACTTATTCAATCTGTATGCTGAGAAAATAATCCAAGAAACTGGATTATATGAAGAAGAACATGGCATCAGGGTGGTTGTTGTTGTTGCTGTTGTTATGTGCTGTCAAGTTGGATCCGACTCATGGTGACCCCTCCTTGGATTTCCCAGGCGGTATCACTACAGAATAGATTGCCCAACTTTCCTTGCAAGGAGTGGCTGGAGGGTTGGAGGAAGGCTCATTAACAACCTGAGATACGCAGATAACACAACTTTGCTTGCTGAAAGTGAGGATGACTTGGCACACTTACTGATGAAGATTAAAGACTACAGTCTGCAGTGTGAATTACATTTCAATATAAAGAACACAAAAATCCTCACAACTGGACCAATAAACAGCATCACGATAGATGGTGAAAATCAACACCAATGGAAGCAGCAGTCAAGACATCAAAAAACATATTGCATTGGGCAAATCTGTGGCAAAAGCCCTCTTTCAAGCACTGAAAAGCAAAGGTATTTTCTTGAAGACTAAAGTGCGCCTAACTCAAGCCATGGTATTTTCAATTCCCTCATATGCATATGAGAGCTGAACAATGAATAAAGAAAACCAAAGAAGAGTTGATGCTGTTGAGTTGTTGTGTTGATGAAGAATGCTGAAAGTATCGTGGACTGCTAAAAGAACTAACAAATCTGTCTTGGAAGAAGTGCAGCTGGAATGCTCCTTGGAAGCAAGAATGGCCAGACTTTGTCTCACCTACTTTGGTCATGCTGTCAGAAGGGAACATTTCCTG
>NW_006921701.1:8739161-8748985 GCF_000298275.1 Orycteropus afer afer | reverse complement strand
ATAAAGAAAACCAAAGAAGAGTTGATGCTTTTGAGTTGTGGTGTTGATGAAGAATGCTGAAAGTATCGTGGACTGCTAAAAGAACTAACAAATCTGTCTTGGAAAAAGTGCAGCTGGAATGCTCCTTGGAAGCAAGAATGGCCAGACTTTGTCTCACCTACTTTGGTCATGCTGTCAGAAGGGAACATTTCCTGGAGGATATCATGCTTGGTAGGGTGGAGAGTCAATGAAAAAGTGGAAGGCCCTCAACAAGATGAATTGACACAGTGGCTGCAATGATGGGCTCATGTATATAGTAGGAATCGTGAGGCTGGTACAGCATCAGGCAGTGTTTCATTCTGTTGTACATAAGGTCGCTATGAGTCAGAGATGACTTGATGGCATGTAACAACAATAACAACAATCAAAAGAAAAGTGAAATAGCTATAATATATTAGACAAAGTGAATTTCAGAATAAGGAATATTATCAAGATGAAAGAAGAATGTTTCCTAATGTTAAAGGAGTCATTTCATCAGGAAGATACAAAAATCTTAAGTAGTTTTCTACCTAATAACACAGCATCAAAGTATGTGAAGCAAAAATTGATAGAATTGAAAGGAGAACTATTCGAATACACAGTTATAGTTAGAGATTTTAACATTCATCTTTCTAAGTGATAGAACAAGTAGACAACAATTAATAAGAATAAAAAAGACATGAACAAGATTATTAAGCAACTTGACATAATTAATATTTATGGAATACTCTAACAAACAAAGCAAAATGCCTATTTGTTTCAAGTGTATATAGAATATGCACCAAGATAAACTAAAATCTGGGCCATAAAAATCAAAAACATTCAGTGGAGCAAAAAAGCCAGACACTGAAGAGTACACTCTGTATGATTCCATTTACATGAAGTTCTAAAAAAATCTGTAGTGAAATTAATGTGTGGTAAACTAATCTATTTTGTTGTTGTTATTTGCCGTTGAGTCAGACCTGAGTCATAGCGACCCCTCTTTGGGTTTCTGAGGCAGTATCACTACAGAAGTAGATTGCCCAATCTTCCTTCTGAGGAGTGGCTGTTGGGTTTGAACCACCAGGCTTCTGGTTAGCAGTCAAGTACTTTAGGCACTATGCTACAAGAGCTCCAAAACTAATCTATAGTGAAAAGAAAATCAGAAAAATGATTTCCTTTAGTGGGTTGGTTGACTAGAAAGGAGAGTTAGGGAATTTTCTGGAGTAGCATAGTGTTTGGTATATTGCTTGGGATTTGTGTTGCTCTGCATTTGTCAGAACTCATTGAATGGTGCCTTAAGATTTGTGCATTTCACCATATGTAAATTTAAAAAGCGCTGCATATAAATACTGAACTTTAATTAGAATTCTGAAACTGCTTTGTATGTTTTTTAGGTTTGAGAAAATGAGTAAGTACATTGAAGATAATGCGAGATGTGTGTGTTTGTTTTTTTTATGCCAGAAAATGAAGTTAAAAATAAGGGAGTTGCAAACCCATGCATCTGTGACCAACCGATTTTTAGACAATGGTACCAAATGCATTCAATGGGAAAGAATAGTATTTTCAACAAATGATGCAACAATAGAATTTCAACATGCAGAAGGATGAAGCTGTATACTACTGTATATTATATATGAAAACTAATTCAAAACTGACTAACAACTAAATGTAAGAACTAAAACCTTAAAACTCTTATAAGAAAATACAGGGATAAGTCTTCAGGTCCTTGTATTTGGCAGTAGATTGTTATACATCAAAAGGATGAGCAATAAAAGAAAAGTAAGTAAATTGGGCTCCATCAAAAAAACAAACTTTGTGTATCAAAAGACACTATTAAGAAAGTGAAAAAACAACTTTTAGAATGGAAGAAAATATTTGGAAGTTATATATCTGTAAGGGTTTAATAATCAGAATATATAAAGTACTCCTACAACTCAGCCACAAAAAGACAAGAAACCCAATTTAAAAAGAAAAAAAAAAAAAATGGGCAAAGGACTTGAATAGACGTTTCTCCAAAGAAGGCATACAAAGGGCTAATAAGCACATAAAAAGGCGCTCAATATCATTAGTCAGGAAGGAAATGCAAATTGAAATCACAATGAGATACCACCATGGCTATTATTAAAAAAAGAAAACAGAAAATAACAAGTGGTGACAAGGACATGGAAAAACTGGAATCCTCCTGCATTGCTGGTGGGACTGTAAAATGGTGCAGCTATTGTGGAAATCATATGATGGTTCTTCAATAAGCTAAATATAGGATTACCATATAACCCAGTAATTCCATCTCTGGGTATATACCCAAGAGAATTGAAAGCAGAGACTCAAACAGATACTTGTACACCATAGTTCATAGCAACATTATTCACAATATTCAAAAGGTAAAAAAACCCAAATGTCCCTCAACACGTCAGTGGATAAATAAAATCTGATGTATACGGACAATAGAATAATATTCAGCCATAGAAAGGAATGGTGTTCTAATATATGGATGAACATTGAAATCATTGTACTAAGTATAATAAACCAGACAGAAAAAGACAAATACTGTATGAGCTGAGCTATATTTAATATCTAGAATAGGGAAAAAGAGATAGAAAGTAGATTAGTGGTCACCATGGACTGGGGGTAGGAGAGAATGGGGAGTTAATGCCTTATGGGTACTGAGTTTCTGTTTGGGGTATGTGCGCAGATGTTAAACTTTAAAACTCAGATATTGGCATGACTGAAATGGGAGATGTTAGACCTAAATTAAAACTCTATTCTGAGTTAAACTGAAATCTTCACTTCTCCTGTTCTTAAGAGATAATCTGCCTTTTTGTTAAAATTTAACATAAAGAGAGCAAGAGGCAGGATTTCTAGCTTGGATGAGAAATTGTTTGTTTAAAGTGTCTGTTAAGAATGTTTACTCAGCTTTGTCTTCAAAGAATGCCTTGCTCAAGCATCCCAGAAGTTAGGAAATAGGATTAGAATTGACAGTGTTAAGATGGAGCCTATAACTGTCTCATAATTCTGTAACCAAGATGAGGTAAACATCAATTAAACAAATTTTAATTAAGCTTCATTTTCACACACTGGAATCTTCCACTCCATTTCTGCTAACTCTTTGTAAACCTGTAACTAGGTAAAGCCATAAGCCTGTTGTTACCTTAGGATAAAAGAAGAAGCAGACATACAGCTCGGAGTTAATTTAATCCTGACAGGATGTCTTGTTAAATATCAGGATGTAACAAGCACACTTATTGTGGTTAAGCGTTTAAGATTACAGTTTAACAAACCCTTGTAATTTTTTGCTATGCTTCCCCCTCTTCTCCATACCTGCCTTTGTTTCGTCTGATAAAAACTGCTCATTCACTCTGTAAAATTCAGAACACACTGCAGCATCTTGTCTGGGTGTTTGTGTGTCTCCCATTTCAAAAAAACATTTTATCCTTCAATAAACTCTTTGTTTATATTTCTAGCAGGGGGGTAAGTCATTTCACTATGACAGGGGTGATGAAAATTTTGGAAAAAAAAATAGTGGTAGTGATGGTTGTACAACATCGTAGATATAATTAGTGTCCCTGAATTATACATTTAAAGATGGTTAGAATGGTATTTTATGTTATATTTTTTTACCACAGTAAAAAATGAGAGTTAGCTAGCATGTACCCTGAGATGTTGAATTGAAATTGAGGTATCTCCAAGAGGTGATGTTTTTAATAGAAATATCTATAGACAGATGAAGGAAAAATGTGTGTGTGTGTGTGTGTGTGTGCATTTGATACTTCTGTCCATTGAGGGGGCCTAGAAGCAATGGCACACCAGTAACAAACAGTGAACACATCTGGTGTCAAAATCTTGGTTTATAAATTCCATTTCCATTAAAAGGAACCAGGAATCTTTGGGAAAAAGATTGCTCTCAAGGGTGAGGCATAAAGTGAATAATAAATACGAGCCTGGGTCCTCTTGTGTGAGAAAGCAAGGAAATGCCAAAGAATGACAGGGATTTATCATAAGGATATAGAGTACATGTAAAAATATTGAATTGGTAAATGTTTTGTTATACTTATTTTTACCACAGTAAAATAATTGGAAAAAAAAAAAAGGACATGGGAGCCAGTTTGAAGGAACTCCTGCTGATCAAATATGGGACAAAATGAGCACAAACGAAAATAATGATCGTAATTTTATGAATGAAATAAAAATAACGAGCCAAACAAATAATCCATGAATCAGTAATAATACAAATTTAAATAATAAATAAATAAATTGGGGAGGAGGGAAAGCTTTTCCTTAGAGTAGAATGCCAAGTACTAAACATAGAAGGAATGATGGAGTTAGAAAGTCCTCAATGTATACCAACATTAGTAGATAAAAGTTTAATGAAGAATAAAATATTTACATATTTCCAAAATATCTCCCCAAATTACCTATTAATTAGAAAGGAGAAACCAGTAACTTTTTTCAAGCACCACCTTAACCAAGTGACCAAAGTTAATGTCACCAATTTTGAAACAAACTGACCTTATGTGCATCCTATTATGATGCACTGAGAAGGACACTGTCATAGGCTGGGTTTTCTGGAAGTAGACACTAAAACAGTGTGAGGTGCAAGATGTTTATTAAACAGGATTGAGTTGAGGAAAATTTTGAACCACAATCTAGACCTAACAAAGCTTCACACTGCCTAGTGGGGAGCTATGGAGTGAGTATTGCCCATTAGAGTTGCATCGGCCAAACTAAGCAGACCTTGACAGCCCTACCTCATTCAGTCACCAGACCCAAGCTGTCCTGGGAAGAGCATGATCTTGCATGAGGCAGTTCTCTGCAGCTGATGCAGATGCTGGGGAGTGGGGAGGTGTCTGTACTAGGCAGTAAGTCTTTCCTTGAAAGGAATCTAGGCAGCTTAGCTCCTTATCTACCACAATTGCATTGGTTGAATCTGCTTCTCCAGGATCCTGGTGGACCTCTTTTCCTCAGGGAAAACTTGGAGAAGGGAGGGTAGTGTGATGAATTATGTCTGATGCAGTTGGTCTCAGGGCAACTATTGATACTTATCATCTCCCTCTTCCACTATCCATCCATTCTATGTGTCTCTCACCTTTGGTTACCAATTCTGCTGGCCTCACTGCCTTATGTAGTGATATGATCCAGACTCTCATCCCTAAGTCCATGACCATGATGCCTTTTCCAGGCCAGGGTTACTCTTTCTGTTCTTAGAGTCACAATTGGGCAAGGAAATACCCAGTTGCAAGTGGATCACCTGGTGTCTTATTTATCTAGTGCTACTATAACAGAGGGAGCTCTGGTAGCGTAGTGGCTAAGGCACTTGACTGCTAACCAGAAGGCTGGACGTTCAAACTCACCAGCCACTCCCCGGAAGGAAGATGGGGCAATCTACTTCCATAGTGATACTGCCCTGGAAACTCAAAGAGGGGTCGCTATGGGTCGGGTCTGACTCAATGGCACATAACAACAACAACAACAACTATAATGGAAATACCACAAATGGGTGGTTTTAACAAACAGAAGCTTATTTTCTCACAGTTTAGGATCATAGAAGTTTGAATTCAGGGTGCATGCTCTAGGGGAAGACTTTCTCTCTCTCAGCTCTAGAGGAACGTCCTTATCTCTTCAGCTTCTGCTTCCTGGTTCCTTGGAGATCTCCATATGGCTTGGCATCTCTCTTCCCCCATCTCTGCTTGCTAGCTTCCTTGTTTAATCTCTTTTATATCTCAAAAGAGATTGACTCAAGATACACCCTACACTAATCCTGCCTCTTTAACACAACCACAGGCATAAAGGTTAGGATTTACAATACATACTTTGGGGGATACAATTCAACCCATAACCCCTGAGTTCCAAACATATTCCTCCCTGTCCCTGTTGTGTAAAAGCAGCCCTACCTCCTCCAAATCATTTATCACTCCCCTGATAATGAACCCTCTTCTGATCCCTGGACATAACAAAAACCCATTGCCATCAAGTCAATTCTGATTCATAGTGACCATACAGGACAGGGTAGAACTGTCTCGTGTGGTGTGTAAATCTTTGTGGAAGCAGACTGCCACATCTTCTTCCTGCAGGGCAGCTGATGGATTTGAACCACTCACCTTTCAATTAGTAGTCTAGCACTTAACCATTTGCACCACCAGGGCTCCTTGATGCATGTACACAAGGAGCCAAAAGCATTCAGACATCATCCATAGCTTATAATCCAAAGAGATTTTGCTGTGTCCCCTGGCAAAGGTGTACCACTTTTGGAGACCAGGAACTTTAATTTCACAGAGCCAAGATATACCAACTTCTTAGAGACAAGATATACCAAGTTCCTCCATGGATCATTGAGAATGATAGTGAAAGGGGCTACTTTGCTTCTACCCTTTGGTACCTAGATCTATGTATTTGTTCCTGTTGGAGAGACAAGGAATTGTTACTTTTGTGTGAAGTGAATGCCTTCTGCCTCCTACTCACCTTCTTTTGGTGCAAGCTGAGTAGTATTCTTGTCAGCTGCCTATCTATTTTGCCCTATAGAGGCTATGTTTATTTATTTATTTTTAAAATTTTTATTATGATTAGAAGCTATGTTTTATAACCCTTTTCCACAGTTCTCCAAGATCAGGCCTACCACTGGTTGCCACTCTGACTTTGTCTGTTATTATGATAATCACAGACCCCATGGTCTCAAGTGGTTAAGCACTGTCAAGTGCCAACTATTTCTTTCACATTGTATAATACCAGATTCTGTATCAGCCTTACAGAGGGAGCCACCACTGAACCTTTTAATGATGCTCCTCTCATCTCCAGCTCTTTCCTCTAGGCCTTCCACTGCCTGCCATGGCAATTCTGGCATTTTAATTTCTCTAGATGTGGTTCAGTCTTGCTTCTGTCTCAGAAACTCAGTGGGGGTCGCTGCGAGTCTGAATCAACTCTATGGCAGTGGGTTAGATGTGGCCCATCACTTTCCATGCTTGAAAGAACCATCCTAGTAGTGCATTTGCATCAGCTCTTGGGATCCTGGGTCTTTGTTAGGTTTTACATCCTGTGTCTTAGTAATGTGTTCCCAAGTCAATAAACTCTTCTCTATGCAATGTTATGCTCTGATCTCCTTAGAATCCATTCACATACACACTCCCCTAACTTCTGGTACATGCTGGCTAGATCTTGGATTCTTTGGTGTGTAGTATCTTTCCTTTCATATAAGGCCCAGCATGTCCTCACCTGGCTGGTACTCACTATAGGCCTGATGGTCAAAAGGGTGAGGTGAAGACAGGGGTATATGTTGGCTTGTGGGAGCAGGTCTAGCTTTTATTAGGAGGAAAACACAAACAAAAACAAGCTCACTGCCACTGAGTCTATTCCAATTCATAGCGATCCCCTTTGGGTTTTCTGAGATGGAAATCTTTATGGGAGTAGATTGCCAAGTCTTCCTTCTGTGGATTGGCTGCTGGGTTTGAACCACCACCCTTCTGGTTAGCAGCCAGATGCCTTAGGCACTATGCTACCAGAGCTCCTTTTTAATAGGAAGGGTGGGCCACAAACCATATCTGCAGGCTCAGAAGATTCAGAAGAAACTGAATGGGTGATGTCAAAATGTTCAGTCATCTACCCATATGACCCTTTGCCATTGTTTCCTAACCAATGTTTCCCATCCAGAGCCCTAACCTTGTTATATCAGTCCTGCCTCAATTGGATTTTTTAAGGTATAATTTGATTTTTTTTAAAATGAAAATTTTGCCATTCCAATATTTTTGCGTGTGCATTCAGTGACATTAATTACTTTAGTCATGTTTTGCAACCATCACCACTATCTATTTCCAAATTTTTTTCATCACCCTTAATGGAAGCGCCCCCCAGGTAATGACTCTCTCTTTCTCCGTCTCTCCTACCCTGTATAACCACTAATAGACTTTGGTTTCTATACATTTATCTCTTCTAGATATTTCATATAAGTGAGATCAATATTTGTCCTTTTGTGACTGACTTACTTATTTCACTCAGCATAATGCTTGATTGGATTTTAACCTATTAAGTCTAGACTTGGTCCTGGGCTTTCTCTGCCCTCCCATTAAAGGAAATGAGATCTGCTTTTGAAATATACAACTAACATATACAACTACCTTCACACCTGGTTTTCAGTGGCCTGTTACTCATTGCTAGCTTTTATTATATTTCTACATAAGGCCTCAACAGCAGTACCAAAAATCATCCAATACATTATACTCATAGATGCTCTTTTTCCCATACATCTTAAGTGCCTGATACATCTTATGGGCTACCTCCCACAATGTGCCGGTGTTGTCTGGGCTCCACCTACTACCAGCCAGGTGGTAAATGATTTAGCTTCAAACACCCATATTATTGCCTGTTTTCTAAACATCACCCAATTTCTGGTACCATCACAGGTTGAGTTCTCTGGAAGTAGGTGCTAAGATACCATGCTTGGTAAAGTAGAGGGTCAAGGGAAAAAAGGAAAATCAATGAGATGGATTGACACAGTGGCTGCAACAATGGGCTCAAGCATAGCAAGGATTGTAAGGCTGGCACAGGACCAGGCAGTGTTTTGTTCTGTTGTATATAGGGTGACTATGAGTTGGAGCCAACTCAATGGCATCTAACAACAGGTGCAGAATATTTATTAGGGACCAACACCTGGGGAGGGAAGGGGAAGAAGTATTAGGCAGAAGAACTGTGATGCAGACCTGACAAAGCCTCAGCCAGGCCAGCAGTGACTTCTGGAGCAAGTATTACCCATTAAAGTGTCCCATGTTGGGCCAAAATGTATAAGCTTTTATCCTTGCCTCATTCTGTCACCAGATGTGAATTTCCCAAGAACAGCATGACATCAAATAAGGTGACTCTCTTCTTCGCTAAGGCAGACTGTGAAGGAACTATCAGCTAGAGGCTACCTGCTGACCTCTCCCCTACACCTGGACATCAGATCCTTCCTTGAAGGAGGCTCCTGGCAGAGAATCACTGTGTCTACCACAGTTGCACGTTAGTTCTGTGAGATTCTTACCAAAAATGCAAAACCTGAAACTTATCATGTGGAAAATACTGGAAAAATTCAAACTAAAGAACATTCTTTAATGTCAATGTCAAAAAAGACAAAGAGGCTGAGAATATTTTCTAAATTAAAGGAAAGTAAAAAAGATATGACAACTAAATAAATACAAGATCCTGAATGAAGTTCTAGACTTGGAAGGAATAATTGGTCATTAAGGACATTATAATTGAGAATTGGTAAAATTTGAATATGGGCTGTGGATTAGATACTAGTACTATATTAATACTTGTCTGTCAGTTTGTCATATGTGGTGGCTTGCATGTTGCTGTGAGGCTAGAGGCTGTTCCACTGGTATTTCAAATACTAGCAGGGTCACTCATGGTGGACAGGTTTCAGTGGAGCTTCCAGACTAAGACAGACTTGGAAGAATGAGGAGGTGATCCATTTCTGAAAAAATTGGCCACTGAAAACCTTATGAATAGCAGTGAAAGTGCTGGAAGATGAGCCCTTCAGGTTGGAAGGGATTCAAACTATTACAGGATAGAGCTGCTTCCTCAAAGTAGAGAGGTCCTTAATGTCGTGGATCAAGTAGAGTTTACAGGACCTTTATCTGCTGATGTGGCAAGACTCAAAATGAGAAGAAACAGCTGCAAACATGCATTAATAATTAGAACATGGAATGTATGAAGTATGAATCTAGAAAAATTGGAAGTTGTAAAAAATGAAATGGAACACATAAAAATTGTTATCCTGGGCATTGTTGTTGTTGTTGTTGTTATTTGCTGTCAAGTCGGCCCCGACTCATAGCGACCCCTCCTTGGGTTTCCGAGGCAGT
>NW_006921701.1:8737912-8739061 GCF_000298275.1 Orycteropus afer afer | reverse complement strand
CTATGGAAGTAGGATTGCCCAACCTTCCTTCCGAGGAGTGGCTGGTGGGTTTGAACCGCCAGCCTTCTGGTTAGCAGTCAAGTGCCTTAGGCATTAGAGAGCTGAAATGAACTGACATTGGCCATTTTGAATCAATCAATCATATGGTCTACTATGGCAGGAATGACAAATTGAAGAGGAATGGCATGGTCTTCATCATCAAAAAGAACATATCAAGATCTGTCCTTAAGTGATAGAATAATATCCATGTACCTTCAAGAAAGACCAGTTAAAATGACTATTATTCAAATTTGCAACTAAAGCCAAAGATGAAGAAATTGAAGACTATTACCATTTTTTTAAAAATTAAAGCAGTTTAAATTTCTTCTTTAACAGTTCAGGTGGTTAGAAGTCTGCAATTAAGATGTCAGCAGGGCTGTGTTCCCTCTGAAGTTTCTAGGAAAAAAATTGTTTCACGTCTTTCTGTTAGCTTCCAGTGTTTCCAGCAATTCATTGACATACTTTGGCTGTAGATACGTCACTCCAGTCTCTGCCTTCATCATCTTGTGATTCTCCCTGTGTGTGTTCTGTGACCCTTCTCTTATTATTAGAACACAAATCATATTGGATTAAGGGCCCAACCTATTCTAGGAGGACCTCATTTTGACTTATCCAATTACATCTGCAAATATTATTTCCAAATAAGATCTACTAATTTATTTAAAATTTTTATTGTAATTTGTATGAAACTTTACAGAGCAAATTCATTTTCCATACAGCAGTTCATACACATTTTGTTTCATGACATTGACTGCAATTCCCCACAATGGAACAGCTCTCTTCCCACCTCCCTCTTCCCTGTGCCCTTCTTTTCTATACATTCCTGTCCTGAGCTATCTCCCTGTGCAAACACTGCCCTTCCGTTCTCTCACAATAGCTCTAAGGAGTGTATCTACATGATGTAAATATTCACCCCATATGCCTGTCTATTGTTTGGCTGGAAGCCACAGGTTGTTGTTGTTGTTATGTGCCCTTGAGTCGGATCCGACTCATAGCGACCCCTCCTTGGGTTGCTGAGGCAGTATCACTATGGAAGTAGATTGCCCAACCTTCCTTCCGAGGAGTGGCTGGTGGATTTGAACCACCAGCCTTCTGGTTAGCAGTCAAGTG
>NW_006921701.1:8732949-8737812 GCF_000298275.1 Orycteropus afer afer | reverse complement strand
TTAGGCACTATGCTACCAGAGCTCCTGGAAGCCACAGGAGTGAGTTCAATTCCAGACCTGAAGGGTAACTAGAGGCCATAGTCTCAGGGGTCTCACCAGGCTCTATTAAGCCAGTAAACCTGGTCTTTTTATGAATTTGAGTTTTGTTGTACATTGTTCTTTCACTCTATTTAGGATCTCCTGCACTGATCCCTTTCTGAGTAGTTGACAGTGGTAACCAGGCACAATCTAGTTCTTCTGGTCTCATGGTTATATAGGCTGAGGTTCACATGGTCCACTAGTACCTTGGACTAATTGTTTCCATGTGTCTTTAGTCTTCTTTATTCTTCTTTGAGCTGGATGAGGAGAGACCCATTGTTGCATCTAGATGGTCATTTGCAGCTTTTATTTATTTATGATTTGTGTGAAATTTTACAGAGTAAATTCACTTTCCATATAGCAGCTCACGTACACTTTGTCTTATGACATTGACTACAATTTCCCACAATGCAAGAACTTCCCTCCCACTTCCTCCCCATAGTTATCTCTTCCTGTGTCCTTCCCTCCATGCACTCCTGCCTCCCGAGCTGTCTCCCTGTGCATACACAGCCCTGCTATTCTCCCGTGATTGATTTCTCCAAGGAGTGTATCTACCTAATGCAAATGTTCAGCTCATATGCCTGTCTTTTGTTTGGCTTAATTCCAACTTTTTAAGGAATTGCCATACTAATTTCCACAGTGGTTGTATCATTTTACAGTCTCACCAACAATATATGAGAGTCCCAATCTCTCCACATCCTCACTGGCATTTATTATTTATTTTCTGTGTTTTTGAACTTTGCCATGAGTGCTGGGGTGATATGGTATCTCACTGTTGTTTTGGTTTGCATTTCATTAATGGCTAATGATTGCAAACATTTCTTCATGTCTTTGTTGGCTGCCTGTATATCTTCTTTGATGAAGTGTCTGTTCATGTCTTCTGCCCATTTTTTAATTGGATTTTTTTGTCTTTTTGATGTTGAGGTTTTGGAGTTTTCTAGACATTTTAGAGATAAGACCTTTGTCAGATATGTCACTGCTGAATATTTTTTCCCAATTTGTATGTTCTCTTTTTACTCTTTTGGAGAAATCTTTTGAAGCACATAAAAGTTTAATTTTGAGAAGGTCCCTATCATCTAGTTTATCTTCTGCTGCTTGTGCATTTGATAGTGATGTTTGATAATCTCTTTATGCCATAAACTATGGCCCCTAAATTTGCCCCCATTTTTTCCTTCATGAACTTTATAGTTTTAGGTTTCACATTTAAGTCTTTGATTCATTTGGACTTAGTTTGTATGTGGTGTGAAGTATGGATCTTATTTCATTTTTCTGCAAATGAATAACTTATTTTTCCAGCACCATTTGTTAAAGAGACTATCTCTTGCCTCATTTGATGGATTTCAGCCCTTTATCAAAGATCAGCTGATCATAGGTCAATGAATCTATTTCTGGGTTGCAATCTGAAATTGACACATGCAATCAAGATGTGCTGATAGTTACTGGTGATTGAACATGAAGGTTGGAAAAAAAGAAGCAGCATCAGTAGCTGGAAAATAGGGCTTTGGTGATAGAAATGACACTGGAGATAATATGATAGAATATTGCAAGATCAGTAACTTGTCCTTTACAAATACCTTTTTGAACAACATGAACAGTGACTATATGCATGGACCTTACCGGGTGGAATACACAGGAATCAAATCAACTACAACTGTGGAAAGAGATAATGGAGAAGCTCAATATCATCAGTTAGAACAAGGCCAGGGGCCAACTGGAACAGACCATCAGTTGCTCCTATGCAGGTTAAGTTGAAGCTGAAGAAAATTAAACAAGTCCATGAGAGCCAACATATGACCTTCAGTATATCCCACCTGGATTTAGAGACCTTCTAAAGAACAGATTGAACACCAGTGTCCAAAGACCAGACAAGTTGTGGGATGATATCAAGAACATCATACATGAAGAAAACAGTCATTAAAAAGACAGGAAAGAAAGAGAAGACAAAAATGCATATCAGAAGAGACTCTGAAACTTGCTCTTGAACAGAGAGTAGATAAAGCAAAGGGAAGAAATGATGAAGTAAAAGACCAGAACAGAAGATTCAAAGGGCAGCTTGAGAAGACAAAGTAAAATATAAAATGTGCAAAACCTGAAGTTAGAAAGGGAAGAACATGCATGGCATTTCTCAAGCTGAAAGAACTGAAGAAAAAATTCAAACCTCAAGTTGAACATTGAAGGATTGTGTTAGACTGGGTTCTCTAGAGAAACAAAACCAGTAAAGCTTATATATAGAGAGAAAGAGAAATTTATCCTAGGAAAATGGCACACACAATTATAGAAGCTGGCAGGTCCAAAGTTCTTGGATCAAATGTCAAGCTGGAGGCTTTTCCCGACTCACGCAGCTGCAGGGACTGAGGAGCTCAAGGTTGGCAGGCAGTATACTGGCTGTTGACTCCAACGAATAATGAATCCAAGATCTCCAGGCTGAATGGTGGATTGTTCGCTCACGGACAGTGGTAAGCAGTACAACAGAATCCTGATCCACAGAAGAGTGTCTCTTTTCCCAGGATGACCATAAATATACTGGACACAGGCCACAGCCCTAGGGAAACTCCCTTTCAATGGATTGATTGCTCAAAACATACATTTCATCCCATCATTGGAACAACCCACATCACAATTGCTTAAACCACACAGAACTATGGTCCAGCCAAGTTGATACACAGCTCCAACTATCACAAGGATTCTCTGGTGGCATGGTGCCTAAGGCATTTGACTGCTAACCAGAAACCTGGCGGTTCAAACCCACCAAGCACTCCTCGGAAGGAAGATTGAGCAACTTACTTCTGTAGTGATACTGCCTTGGAAATCCAAGGAGGGGTCACTACAAGTCAGATCCAACTCCACAGCAGTGAGTTTGGTTTTTGGTTTTTGGATATGCAAAATATTTAATGATGCAAGAAGAAGGAGGGGGAGGAGAAGAAGCAACAACAACAGAGAAAGATGAGGAAGAAATACACAGAATCACTGTACCAAAAAGAATTGGTGGACATTCAACCATCTCAGGAGGTAGCATATGATCAAAAACTGGTAGTATTAAAGGAAGAAATCCAAGCTTCATTAAAGGAATTGGCAAAAAACAAAGTTCCAGAAATTGACAGGATACCCATTGAGATATTTTAACAAATGGATGCAACACTGGAAGCAATCACTTATCAATGCCAAGAAATTTGGAAAACAGCTACCTGGCCAGCTGTCTGGAAGAGATCCATACTTGTACACATTTCTAAGGAAGGTGATCCAACAGAATATGGATATTAATCAAACAATATCATTAGTATTGCGTTTGATAACACAAGTAAAATTTTGCTGAAAATAATTCAACAATATTTGCAGCAGTACATTGATAGGGAACTTCCAGGATTTAGAAGAGGATGGGAATTAGGGATATGATTGCTGATGCCAGATGGATCTTGGCTAAGAGCAAAGACTACCAGAAAAATGTTTACCTGTGGCTTAACTGTGCAAAGATATTTAACTGTGTGGATCATAACAAATTATAGATACCATTGCAAAGAACGAAAATTCCAGAACACTTAATTGTGTTTGTGAGGAACCTGTACATAGACTAAGAGGGAGTCATACAAACAGAACAAAGGGATACTTTATGGTTTAAAATCAGGAAAGGTTTGAGTAAGGTTATATCCTTTCATCATACTTACTCAATTTGTATGCTAAGCAAATAATTGGAGAAGCTGGACTGTATGAATTAGAACACAGCGGCAGGATTGGAGGAAGACTCATTAATAACCTCTGATACATAGATGATACAACCTTGCTTGCTGAAAGTGAAGATGACTTGAAGCATTTACTGATGAAAATCAAAGAGTACACAGCCTTCATTATGGATTAAATCTCACAGAAAGAAAACAAAAATCCTCACAACTGAACCAACAAGCAACATCATGATAAATGGAGAAAAGATTGAAGTTATCAAGGATTTCATTTTACGTGGATCCAAAATCAACACCCATAGAAGCTCACTAGCTCGCTGCTGTCGAGTTGGATTCAACTCATAGCAACCCCTCCTTGGGTTTCCAAGGCAATATCACTAAGGAAATAGATTGCCCAACCTTCCTTCCGAGGAGTGTTTGGTGGGTTTGAACTGCCAGCCTTCTGGCTAGCAGTCAAGTGCCTTAGGCACTTCGCTACCACAGCAGTTGTGAAATCAGATGTATTGCACTGGCAAATCTGCTGCAAAAAACCTCTTTAAAGTGTTAAGAAGCACAGATGTCACTTTGAGGACTAAGGTGCACCTGAACCAAACGATGGTATTTTCAATAACCTCATATGCATGTGAAAGCTGGACAACGAATAAGGAAGACTATAGAAGAATTGATGCATTTGAATTACGGTGTTGATGAAGAATGTTGAATATACCATGGAATGCCAGAAGAACAGACATTTTTGTCTTCGAAGAAGTACAGCCAGATGCTCCTTAAAAGGGAGAATGGCCAGAATTCGTCTCTCGTGGTACTTTGGTCATATTATGAGCAAGGACAGTCCCTGGAGAAGGATATCACGCTTGATAAAGTAGAGGGTCAGGCAAAAAAGGGGAGACCCTCAACGTGATGGATTGACACATGGCCACAATTGTGAGGATGATGCAGAATCGGACAGTGTTTCGTTCTGTTGTACACAGGATTGCTATGAGTCAAAACCAACTGTTGTTGTTATGTTGTTAAGTGCCATCAAGTCGTTTCCGACTCATAGCGACCCCATGCACAGCAGAACGAAACACTGCCTGATCCCGTGCCAGCCCCACAATCCCTGCTATACTTGAGC
>NW_006921701.1:8728282-8730609 GCF_000298275.1 Orycteropus afer afer | reverse complement strand
CAGGTAACAGCCCAGCTTATAGACTGAGACAGACTAGGAAGAAGGAAGAGGCCATCCACTTCTCAAAGAATTGGCCAGGGAAAACAATATGAATAGCAAAGAAAAACCAACTAAAGGTACCTAACAACAACTGCAACATTGTATCAGTACTATATTTTCTGATTTTGATCATTTTAATTTTAAAATTTAAGCCATGTGGAACTTTTTTACATTGCTTACATATTGAAATAATATTTTGTACATATTATACTAAATTATAATTACTTTTTTCTATTTCTTTTTATTTATTTTAAGTGGCTACTACAATATTTAAAACTACATGTATGGCTTGTGTTCTATTTCTATTGCTCAGCACTGTTTTGAGCCATTACTTTTTCATTAGATAGGATTCAAGATTATATCCAGCACTCTCATCATCCTTTCTTTTTTTAAAAAAAAAAGAACCTTATGTTAAGGTTGTATTGAAGTTAAGTAAGCCAAGTCTGTGGAAGCCACAAGTTTTTAAACTGTGATAGGGGATAGATAAGGAAGTCACCCTCTGTGCAGTCTCTCTGTGCAGCAAGCTATATGAGGCAGGCCTTTATACCTCAAGGCTCCAGATAGACCTGGTAGGAGAGGGAAGTGAAGGTTTACATTTGGGTAGGTATTGAAGCTTGGAACCTAGTACTGCAGAACCAGGAGAATAGAGCTATGGATAAGAGGGGCTGGTAAGGCTGGAAGTAGGTGGGAGACAGAAATTTCCCAGCACCACATGATTGCATCAATAACGCTGCCACTGTGACAACATTTCTTTTTCTCTAATACTACACATCAAAATTATTCTGTAAAGTAATCAGCTATATGTGACCAAACTGTCAACTTTACCCTAAGGCAAAGATAAGAAGGTAGGAAAGGGCAGGGAAGCTAGATTGATGGAAACAAAACAAACAAAATTGATATGATGAGAGTGCTGACACATTGTGGAAAATATAACCAATGTCACAGAATAATTTGTAAAAAATTGTTAAATGAGAACCTAATTTGCTGTGTAAACTTTCATTTAAAACACAAGAAAAGAATATTACTGTTTTTTTTTTTAAAAAAAGCCATTCTTAACATATTCATACCATATTTATAGGATGTTATTATTATTATTTTCCTGGTTAGCACTGTTTTTGACAGTCATCTTGTTAGAAAATAAAGAGAAAAAAAAAGTACTTCATCTGTATCTTGGAAATTCTGAAACAACATTTCTACCACTCTGCAAAGGCTTTTGCAAACTGTTTTCTAGATTTACCACCCAAAACTGTGTTTTAACTAACTCTTCAGACACTGACGACACAATGTGCATTGTCTGTGTGCTGGGCCCCCGAGATACAATGGTAACTATGATAAGATTCCTCTTCTTTAAGGCCTTCACAATCAGCAGGAAGAGAGGAACACGTAAAAAACACAATGACAACTCAATGAGATAAATGTCAATAAAAATCTGACCAAAAAGCCCTGGGAGGATTATAAAGGGGTGACTAACTTAGCTAGAGAGAAACATGAAAAAATTTTTACACAAAGAGGTGATATTTGAGGACAGGTACAAGAGGAATAAAAATATATTAGGCAGACTGTGGCAGAGGATGGGAAAGGGAGTCTGTATTTGTAAAGGCATAGACATGTGGAACAGCATAAGCAATTTAGAGATCTGCAAGTTGTTGCCTTTTGGTAGACTATAGATGAGAAGCCAGAAGAAAGGCCAGATTCCAAAGAGCTGATATGCCAAGCTACTGAGCTTCACTTTTATTCTGCAGGCAATGAGGAGACACTGAATGATTTTAAACAGAATAATAAGATCAGGTTAATGTTTTAAAAATCACCAGGGTTACAAACATCTGACTTATGTACAACCAATCCCCATAAAACCTATTACATTAAAAATTCTAGGTACATAAGATGGTTCATAATAAGAAATGGGGGCTACTTTGTGACTCATATCAAAACATAATTATTGTTACTGCATTATTATGTTAAGTATGTTTTAGTGGATCTGGAAATGTTCCTTTAATGTTTTTTATGCATAGAAGTGTACACTATATATTATGTACTAGGACAAACATTTAACTAATTGACATTAGATATAACAAACTGTACTTAAGTGTTCCAACTTATGTATAGGTTTGACTTAAAAAGAGACTTAGGAATGGAAGTTGTTTATAATCTGGGGACAACCTGTATTTCATAATTGTAAATATATATATACATACCATAGTGGAGCTCTGGTAGCACAGTGCCTAAGGCACTTGACTGCTAACCAGAAGGCTGGCGGTTCAAACCCACCAGCCACTCCTCAGAAGGAA
>NW_006921701.1:8705457-8726199 GCF_000298275.1 Orycteropus afer afer | reverse complement strand
ATCTCATTGTTGTTTTGATTTGCATCTCTCTAATAGCTAATGATCGTGAGCATTTCTTCCTATGTTTGTTGGCCGCTTGAATATCCTCCTTGGTGAAGTGTCTATTCATGTCTTCTGCCCATTTTTTAATTGGATTGTTTGTTCTTTTGTTATTGGCTATGCCAACTTTTTTACATGTTGCTGACTTCAGCTGACACTCAGAAGACACAATTAAACTGAAATAAACAGAACTAACACAACCTAATGGTTTGATTTAAGATAATCTGTTTTGGTTTCCTCTTGTGTGGCTCAAACAGACAATAGTACCACAAATGGGATGGCTTTAACAAACAAGGATTTATTCTCTTACAGTTTTGGAGGCTAGAAGCCCAAGTTCAAAGTGCCAGCTCTAGGGGGTGGGTGAAAACCCCTCGATCTTGGGCTTCAGCTCTGCCTCTTGCTGCCAGCCCACTGAAGCTGGAGGCATCTCTTTACTCAGGTAGCTGCTGGTTGCTGAGGCTGACAAACCCAAGGCCAACAAGTACAATGGCACAGTCCCAAGATTATCAAGCAACACAGCAGGCCACTAGCAGTTTCATTACCAGTCCCAAGACTGGCAGATAACTTGGCAAGCCACAGAGCTGAAGACTCAGCCAAATGCAAGGTACAAGCATGCCAAAAGCTTGAGACCTTTCTCAATACTTCTTCTTATATACTGGAAGCAGACCACATCCCTAAGGCAGCTTACTCATCTGCTCTAGTAGATTCCACTGTAGAGCTGATTACCAGTCTCGTCATGGGGAATACTACATCCAGCCGCCCAGTTACTCAAAACCAGGTTCATCCAAGTTGACACACAACTTAACTACCACATGATCTGATAAGGCTTTCAGATTGAACTGTTGAACTAATGTCCTATAATTATCAACTTAATAGAAACAACCACATGGTTTTGACTGTTTATTTTATGATGCCAGGGGACTACCAAACTTGATCCATGACTTCTTGACTATGGCTTGTACCTTTATTATACAATTATGATCAAAAGTAACTTTTCTGGACTATTTGTAAATACTTATGCAGGAGATTAGAGAAAATGAACAGAATGATACCTTTTGCCTGTAATATGGGAGGATGAGTGAATGAGGCCAAAATTCACTTCTGGAAATGTCATGAGACATGCACAGTGCATGCATCGGTGAGCTATGTCAAAACTGATTTACTTAATTTCATAATTTCCATGAGTTAAATGTGTGGGTGTGTTATTTATGTTGCGTATTATTTGCAAAAAAAAAAAAAAGGTAGTTGACCAGACTATAAAAATATGAAAAATATGTGCATGGAAAAAAAAATTAAAAGTCAAACAATAAATTGAAGGAAGCTATGTCATATATGACAAATAATGCCACAAATAAAAAGAGAAAGAGGGACACTCCCATCAAAAAATAGACAAGGCATCTGAGCAGATAATTTATAAAAGTGGCCAATTTATAAGTGGCCAAGTCAACACAAAAAAGGAAGGCCCTCAATGAGATGGATTGACACAGCGGCTCCAATAATTGGTTCAGACATAGCAAGGATTATGAAGCTGGCACAGGACTGGGCAGTGTTTCATTCAGCTATACATAGGGTCACTATGAGTCAGGGCCAACTTGATGCCATCTAACAACAACAACAACATAAGTGGCCAAAAACATGTATATGGTAATTAAAGACAAAAAATGAAATATCCTGCCTTTCCAGTAGGAACTGTACTTCAGAGAAAATGGTCACAGATGATATGAGAAAGCTCTACTTTATAGAAAAATGGAAAATAATTATTGTCAATAAAAGGAATGATAGAATTAGAAAAGCATTTTGCAACCACAAATGAAGGCATTGATTTAGGCAGAAATTAGCTATTGGTAATAAAGTCACTAGATGAATGGTAGATGGACAAAGGGCATTCTTATGGTGCCGAAGTGTACCAGTACCACCGGTACACAGATTACTTTCCAGACCCAAAGGGGAAAACTCAACTGTACAATGGAGGGTGCACACTGCCATCACCTTACCCCAGGGGTCAATATTAGAATCAATAATGATTGATCAACAAGATGCTATGGGTCAGTCTCCTGATATGATGTGATAAGAAGTGCATATAATGTATTTTTTATAATAATGTTTAATTTGAATATATCATGTCTTTAGAGCTAGTTCCTCATTTACAAAATGTATAGGGAATATAGGATCAAGATTCAACACCTTGAGGAAGCAACCCAACAAATCCTGAAATGTAGAACATTCTACAGACAGCTAACCCAGTCTCTTCAGAAATCAGTGTCATGAAAAAAATAAAGAACAAAAAGGAATTCCTACATTAAAAGAATCTTAAGAGACATAACAATCAGGTACAATACAACGAATGGTCTTGGATTGGGTTTTGTTTTAAATGTACTGAAAGAGATTTTTGAGACAATTGATGCAACTCAAGTGTGAAATAGATATGAGATAGTATTAAGAAATTATTGTTACTTTTGTTAGCTATGATAATGTTATTTCAACTGTAGAGATAATGTTCTTGTTTAAAATGAAACTTAACACAGGGGAAAGTGGGATGAGTGAAAAAAAATGCAAATTGAGAAAAAAATATATAGAAAAAATTTCAACTACACTAATAATCAAATAAAAACAAATTAAGAAGAAGAAATCATTTTACCTATGAAATAGGCAAAGCATCTTTTTAAAAATTATTTATTTAAATTAAAAATAAAACCACTAGCAGGGATAGTATGATTAAGGCTTTTTTCACTCAAATTAATTCAGCCTTTCTGAATTAATTTCCAATTTTGCAGTAGGTACTGAGAGTCTTTAACATATTTGTGTCAGTATACTCCTCCTTCCTCTTCTAGAAATTTATCTGGAAGAAATAATGATATATACACAATCTGCATTATTTATAATAGCAAAAACTTAGGAACTGTACAAATATTCAATATTAAATAACTGATAATATATTCATCACATGGTACATTCTGTAATTACTAAAAAGTGTCAAAAAGTTATTAATAACATTAGGAGATGCTCACAATAAACTGTCAGTGAAAAATCAAAATCAGTAAATGATATTATATCTATAATTTTTTTCCCTGGACTTTATGGAAAAAAAAGACTAGAAGACAATTGCACTGAGTTGAAGAGCATCCCCCAACAATTCATGTCACTTGGAACCTCAGAATGTGACCTTATTAGGAAATAGGGTCTTTGCTGATGTAGTTAAGATGAAGTCCTAGTGGACTGTTGTTGTTGTTGTTACGTGCCATCGAGTAGGACCCAGCTCATAGGGACCCCTCCTTGGGTTTCCGAGATGGTATCACTACGGAAGTAGGTTGCCCAACCTTCCTTCCGAGGAGTGGCTGATGGGTTTGAACCGCCGGCCTTTTGGTTAGCAGTCAAGTGCCTTAGGCACTATGCTACCAGAGCTCCTCCTATTGGATTAGGGAAAACAAAAACAAAAACCCATTTTGCCATCGAGTCAATTCCAACTCATGGCAACACCACATGTTACAGAACAGAACTACCCCACAGGGCTTTCTTGGCCCTAATTTTTACAGAAGCAAATCACCAGCCCTTTCTTCCTCGGCACACTGGGTAGGTTTGATCCAACAAGCTTTTGATTAGTAGCCAGGAGAAAACTGTTTTTGCCACAAGCGACTTTATTGTATTAGTGTGGGTCCTAAACTCAATGACTAGTGTCCTCATAAGAAAACTATGTGCTCTCATACATAAAAAACACCATGTGAAGATGGGGGCAGAAATTATAATGATGTAACTATACAGCCAAGAAACACCAATGATTGCCTGCAACCCCCCAAAGCAAGGAGAAGGGCATGGAACAGATTATCCTTCAGAGTTTCTAGAAAGAATAAAGCTTTCTGATACCTTGATTTCTGACTCTGGCCTCCTGAACTGTAAGGGAATAATTTTCTGTTGTTTTAGGCCACCTAGTTTTGTTACAGCAGCTCTAGAAAACAAATACAACAATACAGTAAAATATTAAAAGTTCATCTCTAGAGAGTGAGATTAGTGTTGTTTTTATTTTCTTTGATAGACATTTTTGTATTTTGCAACTTTTCTCCAATAGACATTATTTTTTCTAAATAGAGGGAAAAGTCATTTATCTAAAATGCCTCCCAAAGCAAAAAGAAGAGCCACAAAAGGATAAGTGCTGTGTGGAGGGATAGGCTGGAGAAGAGGCAGCTTTAAAACTTATTTAAAAATAATGTGATTTTAAACTATTTTAACAACAAAAGTAATCTATACTTGTTATAAAAATTATAATATAAAAATACATAAAGTAAAAAAAGAACGTTCACCCCTTAACCCTTTTTTGTAGTCTTCCTCTTACTAGTTTACTGGGTGTCCTTCCATATAGAGCTTTTTTTTAATTGACATCATATTCTACATATTGTTCTACAACTTGTTTTTGTGACTTTACAATATTTTATGGACAATTTTCCCTTCCTATTCCATCTGTTAGTGTAAGTGGATTTATTTCATTCCTTTTACCAGTGACAGATGGCAAATGTGCATGTTCCATAAGTTATGGATTGGATTGAATTGCTTTCTATTAATGGATGTTTACATTTCCTCTTCAACAAATGGATACAATGCTGGAAGTGCTCACTTGTTTATGCAAAGAAATTCGGAAGACAGCTACCTGGTCAACCAACTGGAAGAGACCTATATTTATGCCCATTTCAGAAAAAGGTAATCTAATAGAATATGGAAAGTATCAAACATTATCACTAATATCACATGCAAGTAAAATTTTGTTGAATTCAAAAATAGTTGCAGCAGTATATTGATAGAGAACTGCCAGAAATTCAAGCCAGATTTAGAACAGGGCTTAGGAGAGGGGTATCACTGCTGATGTCAGATGGATCTTGGCTGAAAGCAAAGAATACCAGAAAGATGTTAGTTATTGTTTGGTGCCAGCGAGCAGGCTCTGACTCATAGCGACCCTATGTACAACAGAACAAAACACTGCCTGATCCTGCACCAGCCTCACAATCTTTGCCATATTTGTAGCCCATCTTTGTAGCCACTGTATCAATCCATCTTGTTGAGAGTCTTCCCTTTTTCTCTGACTTTACCAAGCCTGACATCCTTCTCCAGGGAACGGTCCCTTCTGACTACATAGCCAAAGTAAGTGAGATGAAGTCTGGCCATTCTCACTTCCAAAGAGCATTCTGGGTGCACTTCTTCCAGGATAGATTTGTTCATTCTTCTGGCAGTCTATGGTATTTTCAGTATTCTTTGCCAACACCATAATTCAAAGGCATCAACTCTTCGGTCTTCCTTATTCATTGTCCAGCTTTCACATATATATGAGGCTACTGAAAATACCATGGCTTGGGTTAGGCGTACCTTAGTCTTCAAAGGGGCATCTTTGCTTCTTAATACTTTAAAGAGGTCTTTTGCAGGAGATTTTCCCAGTGCAATATGATGTCTGATTTCTTGACTGCTGCTTCCTTGGATATTGATTGTAGATCCAAGTAAAATGAAATCCCTGACAGCATCAATCTTTTCTCCAATTATCATGATGTTGCTTATTGGTCCAGTTGCAAGAATTTTTGTTTTATGCTAAGGTGTAATTCATACTGAAGACCATAGTCTTTGATCTTCATCAGTAAGTGCTTCAAGTCATCTTCATTTTCAGCAAGTAAGGTTGTGTCAGCTGCTTATCACAGGTTGTTAATGAGTCTTCTTCCAATCTTGATACTGCTTTCTTCTCCATATTATTTGGCTTCTCAGATTATTTGCTCAGTGTACAGATTGAATAAGTATGGTGAAAGGATGCAACCCTGATACACTCCCTTCCTAATTTTAAACCATGCAGTATCCCCTTGTTCTGTTCAAATGATAGCCTCCTGGTCTATGTACAGTTTCCTCATGAGTACCATTAAGTGTTCCAGAATTCCCATTATTTGTAGTGTTATCCATAATTTGTTATCATCCATGAAGTCAAATGCCTTTGCATAGTCAATAAAACACAGGTAAACATCTTTCTGGTATTCTTTGCCTTTAGCCAAGATCCCTCTGACATCAACAATGATATCCCTCATTCTGCATCCTCTTCTGAATCCAGCTTGGATTTCTGGAAGTTCCCTGTCAATATACTGCTGCAACCATTTTTTAATTATTTTCAGCAAATTTTACTTGTGTGTGATATTAATGATATTGTTTGATAATTTCCACATTCTGTTGGATCTCCTTTCTTTGGAATGGGCACAAATATGGATCTTTTCCAGTCAGTTGCCAAATTTCTTGGCATAGATGAGTAAGCACATCCAGCACTGCATGTTTGTTGAAACATCTCAATGGGCATTCCGTCGATTCCTGAAGCCTTGTTTGTTTTCCAGTTCCTGCAGTGCGGCTTGGACTTCTTCTTTCAATGCCGTTGATTCTTAATCATATGCTACCTCCTGAAATAGCTGAGCCTTGACCAATTCTGTTTAGTACAGTGGCTCAGTGTATTCCTTTCATCTTCTTTTGATGCTTCCTGCATCATTCAATATTTTGCCCAAAGAATACGTTAATATTGCAACTTGAGGCTTAGATTTTTCCTTCCGTTCTTTCAGCTTGAGAAATGCTGAGTGTGTTCTTCGCTTTTGATTTTTTAACTCCTGGTCTTTGCACATTTCATTATAATACTTTACTTTGTCTTGTCGAGCTACCCTTCAAAATCTGTTCAGCTCTTTTAGCTCATTTCTTCCATTCACTTTAGCTACTCACCATGCAACAGCAAGATTCAGAGTCTCTTCTGACATCCATTTTGCTCTTTTCTGCCTTTCTGTCTTTTTAATGACTATTTGCTTTCTTCATGTATGATGTTGTTGATGTCCTCCCATGACTAGTCTGCATTTTGATCATTGGTATTCAGTGCATCAAATCTATTTTTCAGATGATTTCTAAATTCAGGTGGGATATACTCAAGGTCATATATTGGCTCTAGTGGACTGTTTTAGTTGTCTTCATCTTCAACTTGAACTTGCATATGAGCAGTTCATGGTCTGTTCCACAGTTAGCTCCTGGCCTTGTTTTGACTGATGACATTGAGCTTCTTCATCACCTCTTTCCACAGATGTAGTTGATCTGATTCCTGTGTATTCTATCTGGCAATGTCCACATGTATAGCTGCCGTTTATGTTGTTGAAAAAAGTATTTGCAATGAATAAGTTGTTGGTCTTGCAAAATTCTATCATGTGATCTCCAGTGTCATTTCTGTCATCAAGTCCATATTTTCCTACTACTGGTGATTCCTCTTTGTTTCCAATTTTTACATTCCAATCACCGGTAATCATCAATACATCTTAATTGCATATTTGGTCAGTTTCAGACTGCAGAAGTTGGTAAAAATCGTCAATTTCTTCATCATTGGCTTTAGTGATTGGCATGTAAATTTGAATAACAGTAGTATTAACCAGTCTTCCTTGTAGGCATATGGATATTATCCTATCACTGACAGCATCGTATGTCAAGATAGATCTTGCAACATTTTTTTTTGTGTGTGTGTGTGTGTGACAATGAATGCAATACCATTCCTCTTCAAATTGTCATTCCTGGCACAGTAGATCATATGATTGTCTGATTCAAAATGTCCAAAGCAGCCCATTTCAGCTCACTAATGCCTAGGATATTGATCTTTTTGAGTTCTATTTCATTTTTGACAACTTCCAGTTTCCCTACATTCATACTTCATACATTCCAAGTTCCAATTATTAATGGATGTTTGCAGCTGTTTCTTCCCATTTTGAGTCATGCCTCACTTGCAAATGAAGGTCCCAAGAGCTTCACTCTATCCACATCATTAAGGTCTGCTCAACTTTGGGGAGGCAGCTCTTCCTTAGTTGTATTTTGAGTGCCTTCCAACCTGAGGGGATCATCTTCTGGCACTGTATCACACGATGTTTCAGGGCTATTCATAACATTTCCCAGTAATGTATCAGCATTTCACTGCTTTTCATAAGGTTTTCACTCACCAATTTTTTGAGAAGCAGATGGTCCCTTCCTTCTTCCAAGTCTGTCTCAGTCTGGAAGCTATGGTGAAACCTGTCCACCATGGGTAACCCTGTTGGTATTTGAAATACTGGTGGCAGAGCTTCTAGCCTCACAGCAACACACAAGCCACCACAGTATGACAAACTGACAGACAAGAGAAAGATGTTTGCCTGTGTTTTATTGACTGTGCAAAAGCATTCAGCTACGTGGATCATAACAAAGTATGGATAACATTGTGAAGAATGGGAACCCTAGAACATTTAAGTGTGCTCATTTGGAACCTATACACAGACCAAGAGGCAGTTGATTGAACAGAACAAGAGGATACTGAATGGTTTAAAGTAAAAAAAGATGTGTGTCAGGGTTGTATCCTTTCACCATACTTATTCAATCTGTCTGCTGAGCCAATAATCTGAAAAGCTGGAGCATATGAAGGATTGGAGGAAAACTCAACCTCCAATATGCAGATGACACAACATTGCTTGCTTTAAGTGAAGAAGGCTTGCAGCACTTACTGATGAAGAACAAAGACAACAGCCTTCAGTATAGATTACATCTCAACATAAAGAAAACAAAAATCCTCATAAATGGGCCAATAAGCCACATCATGATAAATGGGAAAAAAAATTGAAGTTGTCAAAAATTTTGTTTTACTTGGATCCACAATCGACACCCATGCAAGCAGCAATCAGGAAGTCAAGCAAGGTATTGCATTGGGCAAATCTGCAAAAAATCTCTTTAAAGTGTTAAAAAACAAATATTTCCATTTAAAGACAAAGGTATTCCTGACCCAAGCTGTGGTTATTTCAATTGCATTGATATTTCTTTGACATTGCATGGTATTTTCAATCATATCATATACATGGGAAAACTGGACAATGAATAAGCAAGACAAGAGAAGAATTCATGCCTTTGGATTATGCTTTTGGTGAAGAATAGTAACTATATCATGGAATGCCAGAAGAATAAACAAATCTGTCTTGGAAGACATATGGCCAAGATGGTCCTTAGAAGCAAGGATGGGCATACTTTATCTCATGGTACTTTGGACATGTTATCAGGAGGGACCAGTCCCTGGAGAAGGACATGATGCTTGCAAAAGTAGAGGGTCAGCAGGAAAGAGGAAGACCCTCAAAGAGATGGATTGACACAGTGGCTGCAGTAATGGACTCAAGCATAGCAACAATTGTGAGGATGGTGTAGGACCGGGCAGTGTTTTTTCTGTTGTACATAAGGTTGCTATGAGTTGGAGCTGACTCTACAGCACTGTGTTAGACTGGGTTCTCTAGAGAAACAAAACCAGTAAAGCTTATATATATATGTATAGATAGAGAAATTTATCTTAGGAAAATGGCTCACACGCTTATAGAAGCTGGCAAGTCCAAAGTTCCTGGATCAAACGTCAAGCTGGAGACTTTTCCCGACTCTTGCAGCCCCAGGGGCTGGGGAGCTCAAGGCTGGTAGGCAGTACACTGGCAGTTGACTCCAATGAATGACGAATCCAAGATCTCCAGGCCAAATGGTGGATTGTTCACTCATGGACAGTTGTAGGCAGCACAACAGAATCCCAATCCACAGAAGAATGTCTCTTTTCCCAGGATGTCCATAGATATACGAAGCAGGCCACACCCCTTTTCAACAGATTGGCTGCTCAAAACATAATCATCTGATCCCATCATGGGAATAACCACATCACAACAGCTTAAATCACACAGAATTGTGGTCCAGTTAAGTTGACACACAGCTCCAACTATCACAAGCACCTAACAACAACTGCTACACCAGGTTTCCTCTTTATGCCATTGCAATCACTGCTGTCACAAACCTTGTCGTATGTTCATCTTTGTGTGTAGAGTATTTAGGTAGGACAGATTTCAGAAGTAGAATATCTTGGTCACAATGTATGCAGGTTTCAATTTCTTTTTTCCTTTTCAGGTTTCAGTTTTTCAGAATTGCTCACAAAAGTTTCTATACTTTTACTCTCACCAATATGTGGGAATTTCCCACATAACCTCACCAAAACTGGACTTGCATCACTTTTTGAATCAAAAAAATTAAACAATCTGATACAAGTTCAGTTTTAGTACCAGGGTGTAGAAGTTCACATTTCTTTTGTGGGGCAGGGGGACATGCATCAATCCATAAAAAGTGGATTCTTCAAATACTACATAGTTTGTTAATTTAAGACAAAATATTTCAAGCTTAATGAGGATTCTAATCTCCTAGACTCTTGTTTTGAATGTTTACCTGTTTGGATCCAAAAGGCCAAGAATCTTTTTGACGTTTCTTCTTTTTCAAAAAACAGAACCTCATTCTGTACTTTCCAGATAGCTCTATTATCATAATTTTCCAGGTGGGGAATCAGAGCACGAAGTGTTGTACTTAGTTAGAGTCACAAAATGATTCAGTGGCAGACATGCATCTAAAATCCATAGCTCCATCTTATTTTTCAATTATGTGTCCCACACTTTACTCCTTCAATTCACTCCACACCACAGTCTCATTTACTGGAATAAAGAGCCAGTTAGTATTCAGAGGTTTTATTCAAACACATAAATATGTAAGTTCTTGAAAGAGTGAAATGATTGCACATAAGCTATAAATAATTTCTTGTTCCTCTTTACAAATAATGCGTTAATTACTGTATACTTCTTGGCCATAGGAAAAATTACTTAGAAATAATTTTCCCTTCGACAGAAATTCAGTAAGAAATGTTTTAGGACAGCAATGCTTGCACATAAAGAGAAATCTCAATGTGACATTGCTGCTGTAGTTCGAGAGAGAGAGAGAAGGTAAGCTGCAAGAAAGGACTTTAAACTTTTATTACAGGAGAGAGTTTTAGGTGAGGGAAATTCTCCAAACCTAAAATGCGGTTTCCCTAGCTGCTATAAATATATCCATCATTCCTTCACCACCACCATGCAACAGTGACCTTGTAGGATAGAGTGAGAAAAGCTTATTTCTCAGAAACAAGGAGTTGAGTGTGTAGCTCAGAAATACCTCCTCTTTACTATTTTCTGGGAACTGGGAAATATTAATACCAATAAAAATAATAAAAACAATAACTATTACCATTTGTTTATTATGTGCTAATTACTTTGCACTTATCTCATATTGTTTTTCTAGCAACCATATGCCTTAAGTATTTTTATTACTGTTTTGTAGGACTATGCCTCAGACAACTTGGCCAAAGTCCACAGCTAATAAATATAAGATGTGAACCTAGGCCTGCTAAATCACACACTGATTGTTTTCTCAGTGATGCTTTGCAGAATGACTGTTTTAGTTTCGTCCTTTCAGGGCACCTCACAAATCTAAGGGATCCAGCCATGTTCAGGTCAGACTCTCAGCTTTGCTAGTTCAGAAAGCCAGCGTTAAGACTTGGTGCATCCAGGAATGGAGTATAGCTCTGGGCCACAGCATCCTCAGAGAGAGAGACGACCTAGCTGAATGCTAGCCACAATGTGAGTACAGACAAAACCCACAGGTCTGCAGAGGCATAAGGAGCCAGAGGGAAGCCACAAAAATGAGGAGGTGGGGAGTACAAAGGACAGAACAAAAGCAGGTGTCCAGTCCATGCCAAAAATCATAATCGTCTATTGGAAGTAAGATAATGGGGCAACCATGGTTCTCAAGGGGCCAAATGACAACCAGGAGTCCCTAGGAACTGAAGAGGAAGAAAGACGTATTGGAGCTGTGGCTTCTCTCACTTTGGACAAACTATCCGACTCAAGTTTGGAGACCTGCTGTGACATAAGGGCAGACTGTGGGCTAGGGACAAACAGGGCAGACACAGCTCTCTGAGGTGGGTTGACTAACACAGCTAAGTAACCGTTTTAGAGACTAGGTTGTCGGTTAGTCTGCCTGCCACACCTAACTTACCCTTTGCTTAAGGTTTTAACTCACAACCCTGGAAGGATCAACCTATTAATCACATTACCTGTTTCCACTTAGCCACAGCTGATTGGACCAAAGGAGGCTATTCACTGGCCAGTAACCAATGCCATTCTCTCAAGAATTTGACCTAGGAACTGTAGAGAATGAGCTGAGCAGGTGGTGTGCTCACTGAGAGGCAAGGTCATAGAGGATAGGTCAGAAAATCCATGATATCATTTGCAGTCCATGTTACAGAGGAGCAGAAAACTGAAGTGTTAACAAAGGAAGTCCAGAAACACGAACAAGACAATGGGTCTCCAGAGAGACAAACATGGAGGGAGATGACTCACTTTATGATTTTAAATGAGGATAGGCTATTTCCTACAATTAGGACTCAGGAAGATTCCCCTTAGGACTGATAACAAACCTTTTTATTTGAATTTCTTGGAGTGGAGTTTTTCTTATCAAAAATTTCTGATCCAGACGTTGATTTATGAATAAGAATGCCATTGTATTTATAAACCGTGGGATGATTCTTTCTGATGAGAATTCTGTGTTTAATTCCTGGTCTCCACATACCTACAAAATGGAGTTAGTTATCAGGATGTCGCTTTGTGAGCAGAGCTTCAGAGCCCAGGGTGTTGGATCATCTCATAAGAAGTTTGGTTTGGACTAAGGCAGCAGTTGGAAAAGACTGCTTCCTGGGGTAGCAAAGGGAAATGAACAATTATTGAGCATCTACAAAGGGTGTTAGATATGAATGATCTAATTTAGTTCTCATAGCCCTTTTGTAATTATAGGAAGAATCTGAGGTTCCCAAAAGTTAACTAACCTGCCAAGGTCACAAAACTAGAAAGCAGCCCAGCTAGGTTCAAAGTCTATGCACTTTAATGCTCAGACACCCTGTCTCCTGGGGACCAAAACAGCACAGCTCCTCTAACCCTTGGACAGTGATGGATAACTACTTCCAAATTTTTTTGTGTGTGTGTCTGTATGAATTAGGGCTGTAACTTCTGACATCTTGGACTCATAGAAAAGAGCACTTGAATCACAAAGTAGAGTATGTTACAAAAACTCCCTTCTCTTGTATATTAAATGTCATTAGTTCCTATTTTAGAGAAGTGACTTTTCTGACCTTGTCTTCAGATTCCAGCTTAGCTCAGTGTTTTAAATAGTGAAAATGTATAAATTAACCAGAATATTACTTGTCACACTTTAGCATTAGCAATAATAAGTACTGATTCTGGACCTATATTCTTTGGTGCAATCACAAATCTCCATAACCTCTATCCACACACAAATGTCACTGATAACTGCAAGTGCTAGAGAGGAGATGCTAATTTGAGAACTTTTATTGGCTGTAATTTTGTTTGAAGATGGAGAACTGAATCACAAATCAATCTTAGGGTGTGTATTAATACCCTTCATTAGTATACAAACTGCTGGAAGCATGTGGGGAGGGTGAGTCAATGCTGAAACTTCATATCAGTTGCTCAATTATGCGTATTCTGTTTTGAAATATTTTCCTCATTTCAGGCAACAAAATAACTTTTGGAGGAAAGAATAAAGAGCAGATATAGAGAATTTTTTAAAATTGTATTATGAACCTTGTGCCAAGTGACAAAGATCCTGTTTCAATTAAAGAATGCCCCTGCTTTAATAAAATAAAATTAGTAATAAAAAATAAAATAATAGAAATCCTCATATTTTTATAAATCATCCACAGGTTACGTGAAAAATTGCAACAACATTGATAACTCTTAAAACTCTACAACAATGAAAACACAACATATTAAGACTTGAAGGATGCAGTCAAACAAAACGAGAAGCACTATATATTTTTTAAGGAGCTCTGGTGGCATAGTGGGTAAGGTACTTTGTTGCTAACCAGAAGGTCAGCAGTTCAAACCCACCAACTGCTCAGCGGGAGGAAGATGAGGCACTCTACTTCTGTGAAGATTTGCAGCCTTGGAAACCCAATGAGGGTCACTATGAGTTGGAATTGACTTGATGGCAGTGGGCTTGGTTTGGTACATATTCTTTGACTGCCTGTATTAGAAGCAAGAAAGGCGATAAATTAATGAACAAAGGATTCAATTCAAGAAAAAAGAAAAACTAATCAAATTAACCTCCCCTCAAAAAAGGAAGATGAAAGCAGAAATTATGGAAAATAGGAAACAAACAATAGAATAATTAAAATCAAAACAGATTATTTGAAAGTGCTAATAAAAATGACAAAGCACTAACATTCCTGGTCAAAGGGAGAAATAAGAGCAAGTGCAAGCACAAATGAATAATATTCATAATGAAAAGGATAATATAACAATAAGTCCAGTGTTGTTGTTGTTGTTATGTGCTGTCGAGTTGGACCTGACTCATAGCAACCCCTCCTTGGGTTTCCGAGGCAGTTATCACTGTGGAAGTAGGTTGCCCAACCTTCCTTCCAGTAGGGATTTGAAAAATTAGTGTAGAATAATATAAATGAATATGATGTCAATAATTCTGAAAACTTAACTGCGATAGAAAACTTTTCAGGAAAATACAAATTTTGATGCTTGAAGAAATTCTTAAATTATCTCCCAAATCTTTTTCCTACTGTGGAAAAATTAGCATACAGGAGCAGCCTCCAGGATGAGAGAAGCAAAGGTATTAAAGACTGTATTAGTTTCCTGACGCTACCTAAACAGAGCAACAAAACTGAGTGGCTTGTAAGAGCAGAAACTCACTGTCTCAGAGTTCTAGAGGATTGGAGTCCAAATTCAGAGTGTCAGTTCTCTCCAAAGACTCTAGAGGAGGATCCTTTCTTATCTCTCCTAGGTTCTGGTAGCCCCAGGTATTTCTTGGCTTGTAGCTACAGCACAACTCCATCTCTGCCTTGGTTTTCAGGTGGTTGTCTTCCCCCTGTGAGTTCTGGTGGCATAGTGCCTAAGGCATTTGACTGCTAACCAGAAGGCTGATGGTTCAAACCCACCAGCCACTCCTTGGAAGGAATATTGGGCTGACTATGAGTCGGATCTGACTTGACAGCAGTAAGTTTGGTTTTGATTTAGTGTTCTCTCTGTGTGTGTCCCTGTATCTCTTCTCTTTTATAATATCATCCATATTGGATTAAGACTCACACTACTCCAGAATAACTTCATGCAAACTTAACTGTTGTTAATTGCCCTCAAGTCAATTTTGGCTCATGGTGACCCTGTGTGTGCAGAGCAGAACTGTGTATAGGGTATTCAAGGCTGTGACCTTTTGGAAGCAGATCACAAGGCCTATCTTCCCAGGTGCTTCTGGGTGGATTTGAACTGCCAATCTTTTGGCTAGTAGTCAAGCACTTAACCATTTACACCACCCAGGGACTCCACTTAACTGATAATATCTTCAGACACCCTATTTCCACACAAGATCGTATTCACAGATTCCAGGGGGGTTAGTAGTAATTACACAAACCTTTTTTGGAGAATAAGGAGCTCTGGTGGCACAGTGGCTAAGGCATTTGACTGCTAATCAGAAGGTTGGTGGTTCAAACCCACCAGCCACTCCACAGAAGGAAGACTGGGCAATCTACTTCCGTAAACATTTACCACCTCAGAAACCCAATGGGGGTCACTATGAGTTGGAATCGAGTCCATGGCAGTGTTTTTTTTTTTGTTGTTGTTGTTGTTGTTTTGTTTTTTGAGAACACTTTTCAATCCATAACAAAGACCATCCATTAAGAATGTGAGATTCAGTGGCAAAAAGTGAACTGGTGACAGAGTGAAAACTAGCATAGAGTAGGAGAAGAGGAGAAAGTTGGGGAGAGATGGTGGGTAGTGACACAGGGGATCCTGGTGGCAAGGATGTGAAAGCTGGAGGGGGCTAGTATTTTTTTAAAAAAAGTATAAATTAAAAATAAAAAAGTCCCAATAGCAAAGAAGATTCTGGTGGCAGAGAAAATAAGGCCATTGGTAGAAGTGGGAAAAGTAAAGTGTGTGTGTGGGGATGTCAATGGTAGAGTGGCCTCTGGTGGCAGAGAGAAGACAGGTGAATTGAGTGAAGAGAGTGTAAAGTTAGAGTGTGACGAGAGGGAGATGGACAATGAGCATAAAGAGATCAGACCAGAGATGGGAGCACTGCCAAGACGTTGATAACAGACCAGTGTTAGAGCAGCTCACTGAGGGAACTGCTAATGGCCTTCCTGAAGGTATGATGAGGGTTTGAATGTCAGAGTTAGAGATGACACAATCAGAGAAACATGGAAGCCAAAGCAGACCACAGGGAGTATCATCTTCCACAGGCTCCCCGACAGCATCAGGCCAGCTGTGTCTGTTGTTGTTAGCTGCGTTTAGCCAGCCCCTGACTCATGGTGGCCCTATGCATTATGAAATGAAGCTGCCCACTCCTGTGTCATCCCCATGATGAGTTGTGGATCAGACCATTGTGATCCATAGAGTTTTCATTGGCTGATTTTCAGAAGTAGACCAGCAGGCCTTTCTTCCTAGTCTGTCTTAGTCTGGAAGCTGCACTGAAACCTGTTCAGCATCATAACAAAGCAACAGTTTCCACTAAACAGGCAGGTGGTGGCTGCTCTGGAGATGCCTTGTCCAGGACTCAAACTCAGGTCTTCTGCATGGAAGGTGAGAACTTTAGCTGTTGCACATTTGTACACCTCACAACAGAGATCTCGACACACAATTACCAACATCTGCCCTCAGTAGAGTGCTTACCCAGGTGGGATACAAGAGACAGAAGAGCAAGAGGCACTAAAAGCAGCAAGTGAACAGGAATTCCTGCCAGGGAAGGAGCAGTTGAACATACTGTCCCTTCATTCTCAAGCATAAATTCCAGAGAAACCCCTCCATATGTACACAGAGGATGTGCTTGAGAATACTCAGAACAGCATTGTAACAGTGAAAATAAATTTCAGCTGTACTTCAAAACATGTGGCAGTGAGATTTGAGTATATAAGAACCACACATACTAACAAGAAAAATCTCTCCAAAAAATTAAATAAAAAGTAATTTGCAGAAGAATACTAAGAGATCTTTTACATGAAGTTTAAAATCTGCACAACAGTATTGCTATTTTGGACGCTTAAATAAGCAGTGAAAATTTTAAAGTCTTGTGTGGGAATGATAACCAGGAAATTCAGGATATTGGTGATTTTGGAGGTTGGAGGAGGGAGGGGATTGGGTTGGGAAGAGACTTCATCTATATTTGTAAGATTTCATTTCTTAATTTGCGGGATGGGGCAGTGATGTTCTTTATATTATTTTAACAGCTTTCCATATATCTGACACAAATTATTTTTAAAAGAAAAAATTAGGAGGTATGTAGTTTGCTTTATTTATTCTCCCTTTTATTCATTTTAAAGTATTTTTCAGATTAATAAAAAGACTATATTTCGATATGAACTTGACATGCATAATTTCTCCTCTTTTGTCACCTGTATCTTAATACACAAACAAATTGAAGGGAAGGTGGAATAAAGTATTGATATTATTTCAAAGGCAGTGAACCAAGGCCACCTCTGCTGAGAATCAGAACTTAAAATAAATTAGGTTAGGCACACTCTGGTGTATTAATTGAATTTAATTATTTATGAGCTAAGTGTCTTTAGGGTCTATGATCCTTAAAAGAACTAATCATATTTCAAAGGGCATTGAAAACCATATAGATGCAATAAAGTTACATAGTCTATTCAGCAGGATGCTATCTTGAAGTCCTGTGGAAGAAGTGGTCTATTTAACATTCTAGAAGCCATTCCAGACCTTTGCATCAGACTTTGCACAATATCATTTAATGTCCAGGGAGAAGAAACAGACTGTCCACATTCCACAACATCTAAAGACAAATGAAGATTTAAGGATATATGTACCAGATACATTGGTGGATGATGATCTGGGGAAGTGGGGATGAACATACAAATAAAATGAAATAAAATGAGAAGGGCCTTATATGGACTGATAAAGAGAATTTCCTTTAAATTCAGGAATATGATTAACCCAAATGCTCAGCATTTGAGGTTATAAAAATAAAACGACCTGGTCCCTTGACATTAAGGGGCTTACAAATTATTTTTTAAAAAAGGACTTTGTAATATAAAAACAATAGCTCAAAAATGCTCAGAACTTCTGGATTTTTAACAGATGAAACAGTGTGATAATTTCTCACCAAATGAGTTTATTTACCCGAATACATTATTAATTTGGTTATAAAACAATTTTTTTTTCCAAAACGGGAGAAATAATAATAATGTACTCAATGGAAGATAGTTCATAGAGCATACTATTTTCCATCCATCCATCTCCTCTGAAGTGACACATTTGGCTACAAGTGAAGAACAAAGGCAGGTGGATTGCAGAGATAAAGCCAGAGAGCAGAAAGAGAGCTCTGGTGAAGGCTATCACACATCCAGCGGAAATAGCAGGGACCTCCTTTCATGTTGGAGTGGAAAAAATATTACAGACAAATATCCAAGAGATGTTGGCCATAACACATAAGAATACAGAGTGAATGAACATCTGATCTTAGTTACATTTATCTTGAAAGCGGAATATATATATATACCCAAATTATTTGCGGTTAATGTGATATGACACCAACCCTCTTATGGGAGAACTCTGGGAATTCTGGGTTGAAATGGAGTTTGTTTTAGATAAGAGGCTGTTGTTGTTAGCTGCTATGGAGTCAGCCCTCAACTCTGGGGCCCATGCAGCCCCAGAGAGGAAGTGCTGCCCAGCCTTGTGCCATCCCCAGGATGGGTTGGGAGGTGGATTGTTGTGATCCTTGGGTTTGTCACTGGCTGATTTTCAGAAGTAGATTGCAGACCTTTCTAGTTTGCTGAAACCTGTTCAGCATCAAGGCAATGTGCAAGCCTCCGCTGACAGATGGGTGGTGGCTGCACATGAGGTGAACTGGCAGGGAGTCAAATCTGGATCTCTTGCATGGGAGATGGGAATTTCTCCACTGAACCACCATTGCCCCTCATCCAGAGGTAATCACTATTAATTTATTTCTGTATTTCCTTCTAGTCTTATTTTTACCTCCTTGGGTTAAAGTAGAGGTGTCATTACTTTTTAAAATGATTTATTGAAATATAACTCACACACATTGTCTGATATAGTGTCAGAAAATGAGCACCTCAGGTCAGAAGGCACTCAAAATATGACTGGGGAAGAGCTGCCTCCTCAGAGAGGAGCCAACCTTAATGATGTGGATAGAGGAAAGCTTTCAGGACTTCCCTTTGCTGATGTGGCATGACTCAAGATGAGAAGAAACAGCTGCAAACATCCATTAATTATCAGAAGATGGGAGGTATGAAGTATGAATGTAAGAAAATTACAGGTTGTCAAAAATGAAATGGGATGCATAAAGATCAATATTCTAGTCATTAGTGAGCTGAAATGGACTGGTTTTGACCATTTTGAATCAGACAATCATATGATCTACTATGCCAGGAAAGACAACTTGAAGAAGAATGGTGTGCCATTCATCATCACAAAGAATGTTTCAAGATCTATCCTGAAACACAATGCTGTCAGTGATAGGATAATATCCATACATCTACAAAGAAGACAAGTTAATACTACTTTTATTCAAATTTACACACCACCCACCAAAGCCAAAGATGAGGAAATCTGAAACTTGCCCTTGAATGGAGAGTAGTAAATGCAAGAAATGACAAGATGAAAGAGCTAAACAGAAGATTTCAAAGCATAGCTCGTGAAGAAAAAAAGCAATCATTATAATGAAATGTGCAAAGACTTGGAGTTAGAATACCAAAAGGGAGGCACATGCTTGGCATTTCACAAGCTGAAAGAACTGAAGCAGAAATTTAAGCCTTGAGTAGCAATATTGAAAGATTCTATGGGTAATGTATTGAATGATGCAGTAAACGTAAAAGAAGATGGAGGGGGACTTCCGATAAGATGGAGGAATAGGCAGACAAGCAACATAGACCCTCTTCAACAAAGAAAAGAAATACCAATTGACAGATACAGAAGATAATTCTGGAACCCTGAGCTTTGAAAGGAACTATACAGAAGCGGATTAGGCACCAACTAGTGGAAAATCTGAACAAAAATATTGAGTACAGAGATGGTCGGAACCGTGGCCTGTCAGCTACTCTGATGAGACCAACAGCCGGAATATTTCCAAGTGGTGTTGGGACCTAATAATTGACCTAAAGATCAGTCCCGGTCACCAAGGGCTGCAAGGACAACTGCTCTGGTGGCCTATGACTAGGAAGGGAAACAGCAGGAAGGGAGACAACCTGAGCTGTGGACTTTCCGCATCTGGAGGGTGCAGCCATTTTGATTGTTTACACGTGGCAGCCATTTTGGATATTTAAAGTGACCGAGGGTGCAGCCATTTTTAATGTTTACAAGTGGTGGCCATTTTGGATATTTAAAGTGATAGCATTCTCACTTGGATTCCAGGAACCTAAGAACAGGCTCTGTTTGCAGGGTTGGTAAGGACATATGAGGGACTAACAAAGGAAAGGAGACAGGTGGTGAGTGTATAAGTACTGTCAACTAGTGAATAGAGGAGCACAACACAGTACCCTGCCTGTATAGATAACATACAAACAAAACAAAGAAAATGAAAATTGTGGGCAAGTCACTCCAACACATGATCACCAATTAAATGTAAACATAAAAATGTCACAATGCTTCAGAGACAACAGGGCATCACAGTCCACACAAAGAAGCAAGATAAAGCAGGAGAAACAAGGGACCAGGATACAAACCCAAAACACATCCCTGAGGAAGACGCAGCATTGGAACTCCTTGATAAGGAATTCAAAAGAATTATATTTAGGTATCATCAGAGGACTGAGAGACAGATCAAGGAAAATGCGGACAAAACCCT
>NW_006921701.1:8702731-8704177 GCF_000298275.1 Orycteropus afer afer | reverse complement strand
CATAAACAAAATGAGCTCAGCACAGAAAATTATATGGAACAAAGAAATTGACACAATGAAAAAGCACATGACAAAAATGACAGCAAAAAATTCATATTTGTTGATAATTACATATCTGGCAAGGGACTTATCTCTAAGATTGATGGAAAACTCCAACGCCTCAACACCAAAGGAATTAACAATCCAATTGAAAATAGACACTTCACCAAGGAGGATATTCAGGTGGTCAGCTAATACATGAGAAGATGTTCACAATCATTGGCCATCAGAGAGATGTAAATCAAAACAACAATGAGGTATACCTTCTCACCCCAGCACTGATGGCAAGGTTCAATGAGACAGAAAATAAATGCTGGTGGGGATGTGGAGAGATTGGGACTTTCATACACTGCTTGTGTGACTGAAGTGACACAACCACTGTGGAAAGCAATATGGCGATTCCTTAGAAAGTTGGAGTTGGAGATACCATTTGACCCAGCAATCCCATTACTAGGTATATATCCTAGAGAGGTGAGAACCAGGATAGGAACAGATACATGCATGCTCATGTTCATCACAGCACTATTTACAACAGCAAAAGATGGAAACAACCTACATGCCCATCAGTGGAAGAGTGGATGACCAAACTATGGTACATACACATACTGGAGTGATATGCAGCACCAAGAATAATGTAGAGTCTCCAAAACACTGCATAATATGGATGAACTTGAGGGACATTATGCTGAGTGGAATAAGTCAATCACAGAAGGACAAATATAGTATTAGTTTATTGTTGTGGAGGGTCAAGGAAAGGTTTATATATGGAGGGAAACTTTCTTTGTTGGTTGCTGGGATGGGAGGGGAGGGGAGGGAACACTGCAAAAAAAATGTATTGATCCATGTCACTTTAGTTTTGTGTGTTTCACTGTACATAAATTATATTTCAATAAAATGCATTTTAAAAAAAGAAGATGGAGGAAATACACAGTCACTGTACCAAAAAGAAGTGGTCGATGTTCATCCATATCAGGAGGCGGCATATTATCAAGAACCAACATATAGAAGGAGAAAGTCGAAGCTGCACTGAAGGAATTGGCAACAAACAAGGCTCCAGGCATTGGTGGAATACCTCCTGAGATGTTTCAACAAACAGATGCCGTGCTGGAGGCACTTACTTGGCTATGCTAAGAGATATGGAAGACAGCTACCTGGCCAATGGACTGGAAGAGATCCATATTTGTACCCATTCCAAAGAAAGGTGATCCCACAGAATGTGGAACAATATCATTAATATCACATGCAAGTAAAATCTTACTGAAGATAATTCAAAAATGGTTGCAGCAGTATATTGACAGAGAACTTTCAGAAATGCAAGCTGGATCAGAAGAGGATGTGGGATGAAGGATATCATTGCTGATGTCAGATGGATCTTGACTGAAAGCAAAGAATACCAGAAAGATGTTT
>NW_006921701.1:8698723-8701961 GCF_000298275.1 Orycteropus afer afer | reverse complement strand
TTGGGTTTCCAAGGTGGTATCACTACAGAAGTAGATTGCCCAACCTTCCTTCTGAGGAGTGACTGGTGGATTTGAACTGCCAGACTTCTATTTTCAATAGCCTCATATGCATGTGGAAACTGGACAATGAATAAGGAAGCCTGAAGAGGAGTTGATGCTTTTGAGTTGTATTGGCAAATAATATTCAAAGTACCATGGACTGCCAGAAGAACTAAGAAATCTGTCCTGAACAAAGTACAGCCAGAATACTCCCTGGAAGCAACAATGGCCAGACTGCATCTGACCTACTTTTGTCATGTTGTCAGAAGGGACCATTCCCTGGAGAAGGATATCATGCTTGGTAAAGTGGAGGATCAGGGAAAAAGGGGAAGGCCCTCAAAAAGATGGATTGACACAGTGGCTGCAACAACGTGCTCAGGTATAGCATGGACTGTGAGACTGGCACAAGACTGGGCAGTGTTTCATTCCGTTGTAGGTCTCTATGAGTTGGAGCTGACTCGACGGCACTAACAAAAACAATATCTATCTAACCTATTTATTTCAGGGAATCTACTACTTTTAATCTACTACATTTAATGTTTTATTTTAATGAGAAATTTATATTTGTAATTTTGTTATACAAACTCCAATAAATTTCTTCTGTACCTGATGGAGTGCTGTTTTTGTTAGGTGCTGTAAAGACTATATCCTAGAAAACTCTATGGAGTAGTTTCATTCCGTCACATAGAGTTGCTATGAGTTGGAATTTAATTGATGGCACTCAACAACAGTAACAATCATAATGGGTACAGATTGCCAAATCTTTCTCCCAAGGAGCCACTGGGTGGGTTTGGCCCACTAACCTTTTAGCTAGAGCCAAGGACTTAAATGTTGTGCCACCAGAACTCCTTCACCTGATGAATCTCAAACCAGACCCATTGCTGTTGAGTCAATTTCTCCTTATAGTAACACTGTAGGAAAGAGTAGTACTGCCCCATAAGGTTTCTAAGACTATAATCTTTACAGAAGAAGAATGCCACATCTTTCTCCTGTGGAGCAGCTGGTGGGTTCAAACCAGCAACCTTTTGGTTAGCAGCTGAGCACTTTAACCACTGCATCACTGGGGCACCTTCTTGATAAATTAGAGTCTATAAATTAATGAGTCCCCCCACCTCAGACAGAAGAAGGGAGATGAGGTGAGAAGAGAGATTAGTAAGAGGCATACTAATTTAGATAAGGTATTATTATACTGTGATATTGCTCATGTTAAAATTTTATAGCTAAGTTCCCATCATTTTGGAGACATCTTTTAGTATATAATTATTTTAAATATAGACTATTATTTTAATTATCTCTAATTAAAAGCACTTTCACATATCAATGTGTATTCTAGTGAAAAGGAACTTTGAATTCCTCCCATTTTATAATACAGTCTATTCTCTCTTTAAAATAATTTTATATGTAGGCAGTAAGTCTCAGAAAATTCCCTTAGATAAGCTATGAATTTTAAAACTAACCGCATTTTTATTTTATTGTACAACAAAATAAATGTTAAAGGTCTTTTCACTAAGTGTTTCTCTTTTCTTTTTGCTTCCATTAAGTACTTTTCTTTTACCTGATTATTCACATGCTGCTTTCAATGAATACTAACTACTTGTATTTGGCATTGGTTCATAGTGATAAGGTAGATTCACCACATCCTAATTATCATTATTTTTCCATTACCCAGGTAGACCACAAGAATGTGTCCTGTTATTTGCAGTTATGGTCGATCATCACCACCTGGAATTAATGCACAATTAAATCAAGTCATGAATGTCCCGATTCAGATGCCTCTCTTGAAAAACGAGTCAAAAAGGCATTTGGGCAACTACAGAATATATTTTTTTCTTCTTTGCTTTTTAAAAGAGTCTATTGGAAGTTTGAAAAATGATACACACTTTCTTACTGACTTTGGATTTTTCCCCCACTCACATTTCATTAATTTATTGTCCTAGGACTGACTTAGGTCTGAGCGTGAGTAATTATTTGAGTCAAAATGAGGGAATGTTCAACTCATTTAATTTGGAGCCCTGTCTCAGCTCCACTTCTCCTCCATTATGACTTCATCCTTCCCTGTGATTGGTTCTCCCTTTCTCTTCCTGTTACCATTTTATTTTGATTTTGTCTAGGTCCCCATTTCCACCTTATTCCTTCCTTCTTTGTCCTCTTCTCTTTTGTCTTCTCCACACTTTCTTTGAGCACCACTACATATCTAGCCACATGGAGAGCCTGGACTTCAGGAAGGTATTATAGATTGAATTGTACCCAAAAAGTATATATTGTAAATCCTAATCCTTATACTTGTGGATATAATCCCATTTGGGAGCAGGACTTTCTGTTACATTAATGATGCCACATAAGTATTTTTTAAAAAGGAAAAAAAAAACAAAAACCCACAAACCCACTGCCATTAAGTCAATTCCAACTCATAGCAAACCCTATTGGGTTTCCAAGGTGGTAAATCTTTATGGAAGTAGATTGCTCGGTCTTGCTTCCATGGATTGGCTGGTGGGTTTGAACCACCAAACTTCTGGTTAGCAGTCAGATGCCTTAGGCATTTGTGCTACCAGAGCTCCTTCATAAAAGTGTAGGGTGAGTTTATATCACTTCTGAAATTTAAAAAGAGCAGATGAGGCACAGAATCAATCAGGCACAGATGGGGAATACAGATGCCATGCCACATGAAGATCGCTAAGGAACCAAGGAACAAAAGCTGAAAAGAGACAAGGACCTTCCACAAGAACCACAGAGAGAGAAAGCCTTCTCCTAGAGCCCTGAATTCAGACAGCTAGCCTCCTAACTGTGAGAAAAGTAAACTTCTATTCATTAAAGCCACTCACTATTTCTGTTATAGTAGCACTAGATAACTAAGACAGAGGGGGCCAGTTTTTTATAATCCCCATTCTTTTTTCATAGAAAAATTTTTTAAAATTTTCATAGATTATTAAAATAATGATCAAAGTAGTCTATGCCCCTTATAAAAACTTGGAAAAAAACACAGAAAGTAAGAAGGAATGAAGACCATCCCCTCTTCATATTTGATGTATTCCTTTCAAGTCTTTTTCTTTAAAAAATAAGTCTTATGCAAATAAAGATTATATTCAACAAAACATTTTGTATCTAGAGAGGCGGGGAAAGATGGCGGACTAGGCAGAAGGATTGCACAGACCCTCTTCAACAAAGAAAAGGGAAACCAATTAACACAGACACAGAAGAT
>NW_006921701.1:8691205-8693163 GCF_000298275.1 Orycteropus afer afer | reverse complement strand
TTGAACCACCAGCCTTCTGGTTAGCAGTCAAGTGCCTTAGGCATTGTACCAACAGAGCTCCTTGAGATTCACTACTATATAGTATTTCGTTCTATGTAACTACTATGATTTACACGCAAATATGTGTTATTCCTGGAGGTGCAATAGCTAAGCTTGGAGATTAAAGATGTTCCAAATGTCCAGTTTTTCCAAACTCTTGTACCACTCTATCATCTCTAACATCAACTACTCTCCTCCCCTCAGTACTCTCCCTTCAGTTGTGGGGTTCAGTAATTCACTGCAATGTCTCACAGAACCAATGAACCATACTTATAGTTAAGAAGTTTATTAGGGAAGTAACAGGGTACAACTTGGGATCAGGAATGACTCAGAAATACAGGAACAATTGAGGATATGGTTCTTGAGCAAGACAGCTTCTTCTCACCCTCTGCTGCTAGGTCCTGCTCAGGGCCTTCTCAGGCAAGTGTTGTAACTCTTAACTTGGTGGATCAGCAAGCCCCACTGCAGCCTATCTGCTTCTGCCATCGCTTTTGGTACTGCTGTGGCCACTGTCTCACTGTCTTCTGTGTTACAGCTCCTCCTTCTCTCTGTTTATCTCTTTTTAAGCCTAGCAGGATAGCAAAACTAACCAATCCTCTCATTCAGGTTCCATACACTTATTTATAGAGTCCCACCCCTACTTATTTGAAATATCTAGAAAAGGCAAATGCATAGAGACAGAAAGTAGATTAGTAGTTATCAGGGGCTGAGGGGAGTAGGGAATGGAGAGTTTATTGCTTAAGAGATACTCTTTCTGAACAGAATCTGAGTTTCTGTTTAGTGATTAAAAAAAAAAGCTTTTGAAATTAGATAATGATAATAGTGGCATCGTTATCTATTACTGATGAAGATCAAAGATGACAGCTTTATGGTGTGGGTTGGACTTCAACATAAAGGAAGCAAAAATCCTCACAAGTGGACCAACAAGTGAGTGACATCTTGATAAACAGACAAGATTGAAATTGTCAAGGATTTCATTTTACTTCGATCCACAATCAGTGCTCATGGGAATAGCAGTCAAGAAATCAAATGGCATATTGCATTGGGAAAATCTGCTGCAAAAGACTTCTTTAAATTGTTAAAAAGCAAAAATGTCACTTTGAAGACTAAAGTGTCCCTGACCCAAGCCATGGCATTTTCAGTTGTCTCATATGCCTGAGAAAGCAAGACAATGAACAAGAAAGACCCAAGAAGAATTGATGCACTTTGATTTATAGTATTGGTGAAGAATATTGAATATACCATAGACACATTGCCAAAAGAATGACCAAATCTATCATGGGAAAATAAATTACAGCCAGAATGCTTCTTAGAAGGGAGAATGCTGAGATTTCATCTCATGTACTTTGGCCATTGTGGTGGTTAAGTTTGTGTGTCAACTTGGCTGGGCCATAATTATCAGTGGTTTGGCAGTTATGATGTTGTCATCTCCCATGATGAGATCTGATATAATGCAATCACCTCCATGATGAGATCTGTTATGAGCAGCCAATCAGTTGAAAGGGAGTTTCCTCGGGGGTGTGTCCTGCTTCTAATATATATGGATGGTCTGGCAAAGCTCTCTGTTTTCTTGCTCCATCTTATCCTACAGCTGGCTCATCATCATCTGACCTCTAGTTCTTTGAACTTGAACCAGCAGCCTGCTGTACTGCCTGCTGATAGTGAGATTATTGCCTTCAAAGCCTGTGAGCCAGAAGCCTGCCATCTTACTTGCCAATCTTAGATTCATCAGCCTCTGCAGCCAGCAGCCTGCTGTATTGCCTGCTGATCGTGGGTTTGTCAGTCCCTGAAGCTATGTAAGTCAGAAGAAGCCCCCAACCTGGTGTTTGACCCACAGACTTGGGACTTGCCAGCCTGTACATGAGCCATCTTTTGAAATGTCTCTCTCTTTCTATCTCTGTATATCTCAAGACAGGGCT
>NW_006921701.1:8688389-8691105 GCF_000298275.1 Orycteropus afer afer | reverse complement strand
TGGTTATTTGTGTGTGTCAACTTGGCTGGGCCATAATTATCAGTGGTTTGGGAGTTATGATATATATGGGCTTCACTGGTTTTGCTTCCCTAGAGAACCCAACTTAAGACAGACATGTTATCAGGAGGAACGGGGAACATGTCCCTGGAGAAGGACATTATGCTTGGTAAGGTAGCAGATTAGCAAAAAAGAGGAAGAACTTCAATGAAATGGATTGATACAACAATCCAATTGAAATGGATTGGTGCAACAGTGGCCTCAAACACAGCAATGATTATGAGGATGACACAGAGCTGGACAGTGTTTCTTTCTGTTGTGTATAGGGTCACTATGAGTTGGAACCAACTTGACAGCACTTAACAACAAATTTATTTTGACTTAAGAAATGAAGTAGGGAGGACTTCTGGTAAGACAGAGGAATAGGCAGACAAGCAACATAGACCCTCCTCAACAAAGAAAAGAGAAACCATATGACAGAGATACAGAAGATAATCCTGGAGCCCTGAGCTTTGAAAGGAACTATACGGAAGTGGATTAGGCACGAACTAGTGGAAAAACTTGAATGAAAGCAGTGAGTACAGAGATGGTCGGAGCTGCAGACTGTCAGCTACTCTGATGGGACCAACAGCCTGAATATTTCCAAGTAGTTCTGAGACCTGAAAATTGACCTAAAGACCAGCCCTGGTCACCAAAGGCTGCAGGAATGACTGCACTGGTGGCCTATGACTAGGGAGGGAAACACCAAGGAGGGAGCCAACTGGAACTGTGGACTTTCGGCTGTCCAGAGGGCACAGCCATTTTGATTGTTTAATGTGGCAGTCATTTTGGATATTTATAGTGACTGAGGGTGCAGCCATTTTGAATCTTTACAAGTGGGAGCCATTTTGGATTTTAAAGTGACAGCATTCTCATTCGGATTCCAGGGACCTAAGAATAGGCTCTGTTTGCCAGGTTGGCAGGGACATATGAGAGGCTGACAACAGGAAAGGAGAGAGGTGGTGAGAGTGAATAAGTACTGTCAACTAGTGAATAGAGGAGCACAGCACAGTACCCTGCTTATGTGGATAACATACAAACAAAACAAAGAAAAGAAAATTGTGGGAAAGTCATTCCAACATACAATCACCAATTGAATATAAAAACAAAAATGTCACAATGCCTCAGAGACAACAAAGCATCACAGTCCACACAAAGAAACAAGATAAAGCAGGAGAAACAAGGATATAGGATACAGATCCAAAACACATCCCTGAGGAAGACTCAGCATTGTAACTCCCTGATAAGGAATTCAAAAGAATTATATTTAGGTATCTTCAACAAATTGAGAGGCAGATCGAGGAAAACACAGAGGAAACCCTACAACAATTTTGAAAGACAATACAAGAACAAAGTGACTAAATAAATGAAAAATTAGAAATGATACAAAATCTACACACAGAAATCCAGAAGATTAATACTAAATTTTCAGAAGTAGATAAGGCATCGAATGGGCAAAGGAGTAGAATTGAATCAATAGAAGACAGAATTAGTGAGATTGAAGGCAAATACCTGAATACCTATTTGGAAAGTGATCAATCAGAAAAAAAGATCAAAGCAAAATGAAGAAAGCCTAAGGTTCATGTGGGATACCATCAAAAGGAATAAACTACATGTCACTGGAATTCCAGAACAGAAAGAGACAAATAAAACCACAGAGAATATTGTTGAAGATTTGTTGGAAAAGAATTTCCCTGGTATGATGAAAGATGAGTGTTCTGGTTACATAGTGCTGCTCTAACAGAAATATACCACAAATGGAATGGCCTTATCAAACAGGAGTTTATTCCCTCCCAATTTGGGAGGCTAGAAGTCCGAGTCCAAGTGCCAGGTTCTAGGGGCTGGGTGAAAGCCCCTCAACTTTGGGCTTCAGCACTGCCTCTTGCTCCTGGGCCACTGAAGCTAAAGGCATTTCTTCACTCAGGCAGCTACTGGCTGCTGAGGCTAGCAAGCCCAAGATCAACAAATAAAATGGCACAGTCTTGATGTTACCAAACCACATGACAGGCCATTAATTTAAGTCCATTGTAAGTCCCAAGGTTGGCAGAGCATGGCAGGCTGTTGAACAAAGATACAGCTACATCCAGAGTCCAAGCATGCCATAAGCTCAAGACTATCCCCAAGGCTTCTCCTTATATACAGGAAACAGACCATATTCCCTAAGGCAGCTACTCAGCTGCTCACAGTAGATTCTACCATGGAGTTGATTACCAGTCTCATCATAGGGAACCCTACATCCATCTGTCCAGCCACTCAATCAGGCCCAGCCAACTTGACATACATACTGAACTACCACAAATGAGAATATATCCATTCTGGAAGTCCAATGAACCCCAAAGAGGATAGGCCCCAGAAGAAAAACACTAAGACATATCATCATCAAACTCACCAAAACCAAAGACAAAGAAAGAATCCTGAAAGCAGCACAGGAAAAATGAAAAGTTACCTACAAGGGGCAGCCAATAAAACTAAACTCAGATTTCTTGGCAGAAACCAGGCAGGTGAGAAGACAATGGGATGGTGTATATAAAACCTTGAAAGAGAATAATTTCCAACCAAGAATTATGTAGCCAGCAAAATTGTCCCTCAAATACGATGGTGAAATTAGGACATTTCCAGATAAGCAGAAATTAAGGGAATTTGTTAAAACCAGACCAACCTTACAAGAGACGCTAAAGGG
>NW_006921701.1:8661332-8687369 GCF_000298275.1 Orycteropus afer afer | reverse complement strand
GTGAAGTGATACAACCACTGTGGAAAGCAGTATGGTGATTCCTTAGAAAGCTCGAATTGGAGATACCATTTGACCCAGCAATCCCATTACTAGGTATATATCCTAGAGAGGTGAGAGCCAGGACAGGAACAGATATATGCACACTTATGTTCATCACAGCACTATTTACAATAGCAAAAAGATGGAAACAACCTATGTGCCTATCAGCGGAAGAGTGAATGACCAAACTATTGTTCATACACAGACTGGAATGCTATGCAGCACTAAAGAATAATGTAGAGTCTGCAAAACACTGCATAACATGCATGAACTTGAAGGACATTATGCTGAGTGAAATCAATCAATTACAGAAGGATAAATGTAGTATTAGTTCCTTGTTGTGATGGGTCAAGGAAAGGTTTATATGTGGAGGGAAACTTTCTTTGTTGGTTGCCAGGGGTGGGAAAGGAGGGGAGGGAACATTGCAAAAAAAAGAAAAAAATGCATTGACCCATGTCACTTTAGTTTTGTGTATTTCACTGTACATAAATTATATTCCAACAAAATGTATTTAAAAAATAATAATTAAAAAAAGAGAAATGAAGTAGGAATCCAATAATTAATGATACACATAAAGAGAGGGAGATAAACTGTCTCACTTTATTGTTCTCCAATTCCATACCCCATAACTACTGTCAAATTGGATGTGTAGTCTTCAAAGCCTTTTTGTTTGGCTTACAAATATGTAGTGTGCTTGTGTGTGTGTGAGTGCATGCATATGTGTGTATGTATAGATACATAGATTCAGAGAACTTTTTCCACTCCAGAATTATACTCCAGCATATAGTACCGATCTTTTATGTATATGGAAGCAAAGCTGGTTTAAAAACTTTTTTTTTCCTGGTAGACTTTACATACATCTCAAATTTATTTTGACTTAAGAAATGAAGTAGGAATCCAGTTTTCTTTCTTTTCCTTCAAAATAGCTAGCTGCTTGCTTCAACATCATCTTGAATAATTTCATTTTTCTTCACTGTCATGTCACTTTTTACTACATAGTAAATTTCAAAATGTGTTTAATCCTTTAATTTTCATTTTGTTCCCCTGATCTATTTTCATTTTAATTACTTCTTAATTTTGTTTTTAGAATTTCTGGACAGTTTTTACATATTTTTTCCAGTTAAACTTTCCATCTTGGATTTAAGTTCCTTCTAACCCATGGTCATTCTTTTTGACAGAGTAAACAAAAATAACAGTTGTGGAGTTTCCCTGTCTTTCCTCATCCATCAGCATTATGTGGTTGGCTCCAAGTAGTGAGCCCAGATCACCTTCCTTGAACCTCTGACTCTGGACTTAATTAAAGCAGCCCTTGTTGTCGTCCTTGCTTTTTTTTTTTTTTTTTTAAAATGCCAGCCTGGGCTTTTCAGGAACTCTCCTGCAAGGTCTCTTACCTGTGCCGTCCTTATTCTGTGTGCTTTATGATCTGAGTTACTCTCCCAGCACAATTCCACTGGATTTTTTTTTTTTTTTTTTTTTAATGTGTGTCCTCCTTTTCAGTTTCAATTCCAGTTGCAAAGTCAAAAAATATATCTTTTGAAACTTCCTCATCCTCATGGGTCACATTTCCTACTCAGACTATTTCAGCTTAGAGAGAGCACACTTTCTATCCTAGTCATCTTCACTGCCTGAGCTGAGAGCCATGCCCATCCCTCCGCATCCTTCGTATCCCTCCTGTCTCAAGTCCTAAGTCCCTTACAATGAGAAGAAGGAAAGAAGATGCCACTAGCATCTTGTCATTGGAAACTGGATACCTCAGGGCCTGAGTTTCTTGCAATCACATGTATTTTCTGTTATTTCACTCTCTGGAAAAGGCCCAGATCCACATCTTCTCCCATCTTTTCCCAAGTGCAATAGTTCTCAATTCAGACAAGGTCCCAACCAAAACATTGAACTGGAATCTCTAGGAATGGGGCCCAGGCATTGATAAGTTTTTAAAAAAGGTTGTTCTAATGTGCATCAGAGCTGAGAATGTGAAGGTTGAGAGTTACAGCCTCCCACCAGCATATAGTACCGATCTTTTATGTATATGGAAGAAAAGCTGGTTTAAAAACTTGGACAAATCAAGGAAAAGAAGTTTCTCCAGCAACGTTATTTTCTAAAACACTGGCAATTTTTCATTATGATTTTTAAGTAATTGACATGCTTATGATCTGGTGATTCAGTGGTGGAATTCTCACCCTGCACAGGGGAGACTCCGCTTTGATTCCTGGCCAATGTATTTCATATAGAGCCACCATCTGTCTGTTGGTGGTGGCTTATGTGTTGCTATGATGTGGAACAGGTTTTAGCGGAGCTTCCAGACCAAGATAGACTAGGAAGAAAGACCTGGTGATCTACTTGAAAAATCAGCCAATGAAATCTTTGTAGATCAGGAAGATGTGGAATACGTGGCTAATTGCCTCCAAAACAATTGTCTTCTTTGCCATGAGACAAGAACTGAATGGTGCCTGGCTACCATTACTGAACATGTTGATCAAAGATTCCATACAAGAATTCTGATTAAAAAGGGGAAAGTAGAGAACAGAATTTCAAATTCTCATAGACTCTGGACTTTCTGAAGCCATGGAGGGTGGATGAATTCCTGAAACTCTTGCCCTGAGATAATCTTTAAACCTTAAACAGAAAATATTCCTGCTAGTCTTTTTAAAGCCAAACAGTAGTTTGTTGTTGTTGTTGTTGTGTGCCGTCGAGTCAGCCCCGACTCACAGCGACCCCTCCTTGGGTTTCCGAGGCAGAATCACTACGGAAGTAGGATTGCCCAACCTTCCTTCCGAGGAGGGGCTGGTGGGTTTGAACCGCCAGCCTTCTGGTTAACAGTCAAGTGCTTTAGCCACTATGCTACCAGAGCTCCTAAACAGTAGTTTGGCTTAACTAATTAAAAAAAAAAAAAAAGTCTGCCTTGAGTATTAAGCTTTTTTAAGAACTATCTATATGAGATCAAATTGAAAACAGGAACTTGAAAGATTAGATAGAAACCCTTAGGGGGCAGTGAGTTTGTGTTCATGGGAGGAGGAACAACTCTGAAAGGCGAGAGAGAATGGTTGCATAACATTAAGAATGTGATCAAGGTCACTGAATTGTACATGTGGAAACTGTTGAATAGGAAGGTGCATGTTTTGCTGCATATATTCTCAACAACAACAAATTAATACAATTCAGGAAAAAACAACAAAAACCTGTCACAAAAAACAACAGTCTGATCCATGCCTGATCACAGGGATGGCACAGGACCAGGTAGCGTTTTTGTTCCTTGTGCATGGGGTCACCATGAGTCAGGGGGTCAACTCCGTGGCAGCTAACAACAACAAAATCTATTGCTACGTTTTTACTCTTCCGAAAATTGTTTCTAAAAAACATTAAAAAAGAAGCTATTTATGTAAATCTGTCCATATCATCAGTGCAACAGAGGATGCATGCAGCCACAAACACCTTGGCTGTAAGACCCTCAGGCAGCTGAGTAAGTGGTGGTAGCACCATCACTCTATTTGCCCAGAACACAGAGTGAGCAGTATGATCAGGCACTCTGGTGGCACAGTGCCTAAGGCATCTGACTGCTAACCAGAAGGTCGGCTGTTCAAAACCACCAGCCACTCCTCGGAAGGAGGACTGGACAATCTAGTTCTGTGAAGATTTGTTGCCTCGGAAACCCAACGGGGGTCGCTATGAGTCGGAATTGACTCGATGGCAGTCGGTTTGGTTTTTTGGTGTTAATATGCACAGAACATCACATTTCACGTGTTGCCACATCACTGGATATTCTACCTGGCATCTAGGCTGGGAGTCTGCCAGGCAAATGTCTCCTCTAACAGGATATTAAACCTTAGCAGAAAAGAAAAAAAAAAAAAAAAAAACCTTAGCAGGACCCAGGCTTTCATTCTTGACAGCTCCTGGCTGCTTTCAGTTCTTCCACTTTCTGCAGCACAGGGAAAAAAAAAAAAAAAATGAGTTGGGTTTTTAAATTCTTCGAATCAAGAAATAAATGAATATATGAAAGCATAGAAGAGCTTATCTGAATGCAAGCAGAATTTAATTTTGAGAAGTCTGACATGTCAGAAGATAAAAGAGGTGTCTGAAGAAGTTAATGACTCATAGAACAAATCTGAGCAAAGCAAGCTCTGTGTGGCAAAAACGTTATTCACTTTCTTCTCAGTTCCTGTATCAGTCAGTGTTCTTGCTTGCAAGGAATGGAAACCGACCCTGGTTATCTTAAATGGAAAAGGAATTTATTGAAAAGTTACTGGCAGCTCACTAAATCAATAGGCATCAAAGAATTGGGTTTGGAAAAGAATTAGAAACCAAGGCAACCAGGGAGCACCAAGAGCAGAAAGCAGAAAGTCCATCTTTTAGAAGCATCCATTTGGCGAGAGGTCCCGTTGCCCAGATGCTGCTACTGCTGCCACCACTTTCAACTCTATTTAAAAACAAAACAAACAAACTCTCCATGCTCACTGCCATTAAGTTGATCCCAACACATAGTGACCTCCATTGGGTTTCCAAGGCTATAAGTCTTTTGGGGAGCAGACTGCCTCATCTTTCTTCCGTGGAGCAGCTGTTGTGTTTGAAACATGGACCTTTTGATTAGCAGCCACATGCCTTAACCACTGCACCACCAGAGTTCCATAGCTCTATAGCTGTCATAAAAACAAAACAAAACAAAACAGAAACCTATCTTCCCTTTATCTTTGCATTATGTTCTCCACTCTCCCAAGTCTAAGGCAGTAAGTCTGATTGGTCCAGCATTGATCATGTGCCCAACCCCTAGTGGAAGGATAAGGAGGATATCCTGATTTTGGCTTCCATAGTAAAGCACAGGATACACCTGTTCAATCCACTGGAAAACTAATTGTTATCAAGTTGATTCTGACTCATGGTGCTCCCACATGCACAGATTACAACTATGCTCCATAAGGTTTTTAAGACTGTGACAGTCCAGAAGCAGATTGCCAGTCCTTTCTTTCTAGGCACCTTGGGTGGGTTGGAACCATCAGCCTTTCAGTGTATAGTCGAGAACTTAATGGTTTATGCTACCTAGGGACTCCTCTATTCGAACTACAAAGTCCCTAAAAGAGGAAGGACTCTTTTTTCTGAAAACAAATATTCCTCAAGTCTCAACATTTTACAGTTACATTGTTGCATTGCCTCAGGGCCATGAGAGAGAAATAACCAAGATAGTTTAAAATGAAAGTATTATTATACTGGCTAAGAAAAAAATACCCAAACTTACTGTGGTCGAGTTGGATCTGACTCACAGCAACCCCTCCTTGGGTTTCCAAGGTGGTATCACTGTGGAAGTAGATTGCCCAATATTCCTTCTGAGGAGTGGCTGGTGGGTTTGAACCGCCAGCCTTCTTGTTAGCAGTCAAATGCCTTAGGCACTTGACTTGCTCTTCAAAATCTGAATGATATCATTAGCGAACAAAGACTTACATTTGAGTAGATTTTCCTTAAAATTTAGCTACAGTATTTTATCTCTGGTACAGATTTTAATTCCACAGATGCATCCATTCTACAGATGTTATAGCACAGGCATCCTACTCATTTACAGAAAAATAAATAATTTTGACAGTTGTATAGTCACATTTAAGACCCACCTTTTTAATCCTTGTTGTTGTTAAGTGCCATTGAGTTGGCTCTGACTCATAGCAACCCTATAAACAACAGAAGGAAACATTGCCCAGGACTGCCCCATCCTCACAGTCATTGCTATGCTCGAGCTCATTGTTGCAGCAGGGTTTCAGTCCATCTTATTGAGGGTCTTCCCCTTCTTTGCTCACCCTCCACTTTACCAAGCATGATGTCCTTCTCCAGGGACTGGTCCCTCCTGAGAACATGACCAAAGCATGAAAGACACAGTCTCACCATTCTTGCTTCTGAGGAACATTCTGGTTGTACTTTTTAAAGGACAGATTTGTTCATATTTCTGTCAGTCCATGGTATATTCAATATTCTTTGTCAACATGATAATTCGAATGCATCAATTCTTCTTCAGTCTTTCTTACTCAGTGTCCAGCTTTTGCATGCATATAAGACAATTGAAAGAAAATACCATGACTTGGGTCAGGTGCACTTTAGTCTTCAAATTAGCATCTTTGCTATTAAACACTTTAAAGAGATCTTTTTGCAGCAGATTTGCCCAGTGCGATATGTCATTTGAATTCTTGACTCCTGCTTCCAGGGACATTGATTGTGGATCCAAGTCAGATGAAATCCTTGACAACTTGAAAATACCATGGATAAACTTTCTCCATTTATCATGATGTCACTTATTGGTTCAGTTGGGAGGATTTTTGTTTACTTTATGTTGAGGTGTACTCCACACCGAAGGTTGTAGTCTTTGATCTTCATCAGTAAGTGCTTCAAGTCATCTTCAGATTTAGCAAGGAAGGTTGTGTCATCTGCTTATGGCAGGTTGTTAATGAGTCTTCCTCCAATCCTGATGCCAAGTTTTTTTTTTTCCATATAGTCCAGATTCTCAGATTGTTTGCTCAATATACAGATTGAATTAAAAAAAATAAATAAATAAAACCAAACTCACTGCCATCAAGTCGATTCCAACTCATAGTGACCCCCTTTGGATTTCTGAGGTGGTAAATCTTTTTGGAAATAGATTGTCTAGTCTTCCTTCCGTGGAGTGGCTCGTGGGTTTGAACCACCAACTTTCTGGTTAGCAGTCAAATGCCTTAGGCACTATGCCACTAGAACTCCTTACAGATTGAGTAAGTATGGTAAACGGATAAAATTCTGGTTGAATAAAATATGGTGAAAGAATACAATCCTGATGCACACCCTTCCTGATTTTAAACCACACGGTTTAGAGGACTACCTCTCGGTGTATGTACAGGTTCCTTATGAGCACAACTAAGTATTCTGGAATTCCCATTCTTTGCAATGTTATCCATAATTTGTTATGATCCACTCAATCAAATGACTTAGCACGGTCAATAAAACACAGGTAAACATCTTTTTGCTACTCTTTGCTTTTAGCCAAGGTCCATCTAACATGAGCAATGATATCCCTCATTCTATGCCTTCTTTTGAATCTGGCCTGAATTTCTGGCAGTTCCCTGTCAAAACACTGAGGCAGCTATTTTTGAATTATCTTCAGTAAAATTTTACTTGCATGTGATATTAACGATTTTGTTTGATAATTTCCACATTCTGTTGGATCACTTTTCTTTGGAATGGGTACAAATATGGATCTCTTCCAGTTGGTTGGTCAAATAGCTTGGCATAAATGAGTGAGTGCTTCCAGGGTTGCAGCCATTTGTTTGAAACATCTCAAATGATAGTCCATCAATTCCTGGAGCCTTATTTATTTATTTTTTTTTTTACCAGTGCCTTCAATGCATCTTGGACTTTCTAATCCTTAGTTGGCTAAATATTTGCAAGAATTATGAACACAAGTGTATAAAATCACAACAAAAAACTAGTCAAATTTACCCTGCTCAGAAAAATCAGACTTTCTTAATTTCTCCAAAGACTGTTTTATGCAATGATTTCTCCATGTATCACAGTCCCTACAGTAGGATGACATATGAAAGGACTACACATACATCTCATTGGTTTATAGGGAGCACTACAACCTCTACCTGATATTGGCTGGCTTTTTAGTCAAAGAATTTGAAGTCAACAGCAGGTGAACTAGGAAAGAACACAGGTCAATGTCATTAACTTTAAATAGTAGTGTCCAAAGATACAAGAGAACATTCGGAGGCAGAGGGTGCAACATGATGGGTTCAACACCACCTTCCAAAAGTCAGAACCCAGTTGCCATCAAGTCAATTCCAACTCACAGTGATCCCGTGTGTGTGAGAGTAGAACTAGAACTATGCTCCATAGGGTTTTCCGTGGCTGATATTTTGGAAGTAGATTGCCAGCCCTTTCTCTCTAGCACTTCTGGGTAGACTTGAACATCCAAACTTTTAGTTAGCAACTGAAGGCATTAACTATTTGCACCACCCAGAGACTCCCTCCCTCTGGGAGCTCTGGTAGCATAGTGCCTAAAGCATTTGACTGCTAACCAGAAGGCTGTACATTCAAATGCACCAGCCACTCCTCAGAAGGAAGATGGGGCAATCTACTTCCATAGTGATACTGCCTTGGAAACCCAAGGAGTGGTTGCTATGAGTCGGGTCCAACTCGACGGCACATAACAACAACAACAACAACAGAGACTCCCTCCATGAGCCATATGAGTGAAAATAAAAAAAAAATTCCTTATATTCTCTTTAATGCTTCCAGATATGGAGAGAAGTACACTGAAATAGCATCTTTAACCTTTCTTTCTTCAGAATTCAAAGTAGTGACAAAGGCTGGGAGAGAAGGTAAAATGTGATTTATGAAAAATAAGATTGACTTTTCTTTTGTTTTTAAACAAACAAACCCTGTAGGACTGCACACCAAATTTTCTCTTCAGGGGACTGGTATACACCCTACAGCTTGGTGGAATAAACTGGTATAAGAAGATATTAAAAAAAAAAAATCTTCTCAAAATTAAGGGTAGAAAACCATCATCTATTGCTGCTGGGAATGTTAAAATGATGCTGCCACTGTGTGGAAAACACTTTGGCGATTCCTCAAAATGTTGAACATAGAACCACCCACCATATGACCCAGGAATCCCAATCCTGGGTATATATACCCAGAAGAAGAAATGCAGGAATGCAAACAGAAACCTGTACACCAGTGTTCATTGCAGCACTTTCCACAATAGCTCAGAGGTAGAAACAACTGAAATGCTCATCAACAGATCAATAGACAAAATGTTGTTGTTGTTGTTAGGTGTCAGTGAGTGGGCTCCTACTCATAGCGACCCTAAGTACAATAGAATGAAACACTGCCTGATCCAGCGCCATCCTCACAAAACCTGCTGTGCTTGAGCCCATCATTGCAGTCATTGTGTCAGTCTATCTCTTTGAGGGCCTTCTCCTTTTCACCAACCCTCCACTTTACCAAGCATGATATCCTTCTCCAGAGAATGGTCCCTTCTGACAACATGACCAAAGTAGGTGAGACAAAGTCTAGCCATTCTTGCTTCTAAGGAGCATTCTGTCTGTACTTCTTCTAAGACAGATTGTTCATTCTTCTGGCAGTCCATGGTATTTCCAGTATTTTTCCCCAACACAAGAATTCAAAGCCATCATCTCTTCTTTGGTCTTCATTGTCCAGCTTTCACATGCATATGAGATTATTGAAAATACCATGGCTTGGGTTAGGCACACCTCAGTTTTCAAAGTGACATCTTTGTTCTTTAATACTTTAAAAAAAAAAGAGAGAGAGAAAGAAAAAGACAAAGAGGTCTTTTGCAGTAGATTTGCCTGGTGCAATATAACATCTAATTTCTTGACCGCTGTTTCTGTGGGTGTTTATTGTAGACACAAGTAAAATGAAATCTTTGACAAGTTCAATTTTTCATCTACTTATCGTGATGTTGCTTATTGGTCTAGTTGGGGGATTTTTGTTTCACATTGAGGTGTAATCCATACTGAAGACTGTAGTCTTTGATCTTCATCAGTAAGTGCTTCAAGTGATCTTCCCTTTCAGCAAGCAAGGTTGTGTCATCTGCATATCACAGGTTGTTAATGAGTCTTCCTCCAATCTTGATGCCATGTCCTTCATATAGTCTAGTTTCTTGGATTATTTGCTCAGTATATGGATTTAATAAGTATGGTGAAATGATACAATCTTGACGTACATCCTTCCTGTTTTTAAACCATGTAGTATCCCCTTGTTCTGTTTGAATGACAGCCTCCTGTCTTTGCACAGGTTCCACATGAGCACAATTAAGTGTTCTGGAATTTCCATTCTTCTCAATGTTATCAATAATGTGTTATGATCCAGAGCTGAATGCCTTTGCATAGTCAATAAAACACAAGTAAGTTTCTTTCTGATATTCTTTGCATTTCCGTGAAGAACCATCTGACATCAGCATTGATATACCTCACTCCACGCCCTCTTCTGAATCCAGCTTGAATTTCTGGAACTTCCCTGCCAATAAACTGTTGCAACAAAATGTAGTACATGCATATAATGGAATATTATGCAGCCATAATGAGAAGTGAAGTTCTCATTAATCCATGCTACACCATGAATTAATGTTGAAAACATTACATCAAGTGAAATAAGTCAGTCACAAAAGGCCAAATACTGTATGATTTCACTTATATCAAACAAGCAAACACAAAGAAAACAGAGATTATTAATGGTTCAGAGGTAAAGGAAGTGGTAAAAGGAGGTTTTTGTTTGGGACCCTTGAGTTTCTGTTAATGGTGATGGAATGTTTTGGATGAGGATGGTGTTAATGATGGCACAACATGAAAAATATAATCAATGTCATTGAATTGTAAATGTGGAAGTTGCATTGGTGAGTGTTTTGCTGTGTATATTTTTACCATAATTTAAAATAAAAAAAATACATTGGAAAAAAAGTGAGGGCAGCACACAAGGATTCTCACTAAGAAGTGACACCACCTCTGCTGAGTTATCTGTGCCCTCCTCCCCCAAGCAGAGTCCTCAGTACAGTGAGAAAGGAATTAAGAAGCCAGTCAGACAACATTATCAGAGCTAATAGGTCTGCTTAGAACTGCCCGGCAGGAGCAGGATGAAAGAAAGGAACCCAGCAGGCAAGACAGAACAAGAGCTCAACGTAGAAGACACCTTAACCCAGAAACAGAAGGAAATTCTCTGTAAGTGCTTCAAGTTATAAGACAACTAAAGGAGAACAAAAGAGAGCTTATAAAGATTATATATTACATTTACCAATACAATAAGGTGATGTCTCTTTAAAAAAAAAAAAAAAGTGTTGTTAGCATCAGCAAAGATAAGGTTGTATCCTTTCACCATACTTATTTGTTGTAGCAATTGATAGATATGTGGTATTTGGCTTTAATTTTTTCACCTAAGAAAACGCTCGAGACTGTCAAAATCATGGTTCTACATGGTAGATAAAGTACTGGTTTTGAATAAACCAAAAAACCCCAACTCACTGCCATCAAGTTGATTTCAACTCATAGTGACCCCCATTGCATTTCTGAGGAGTTAAATCTTTACAGAAGTAGATTGCCCATCTTCCTTCCAGGGAGCAGCTGGTGGGTTTGAACCCCAACCTTCTAGTTAGCAGTCCAATGCCTTAGGTACTGTGCCACCACAGCTCCTTGGTTTTGAACTTTAGGTGAAGGTTTTGATATCTGTGCACAAAACAACCCTCGGCTCAAATTTCCTGGTTTCTATTAACACTTAAATGATTTTTAATATATCTGAAAATCTGTAAACCATACAACAGCTAGCTAAAATTGAGAATTTACTATGTCCCAGGCATTGTACTAAGTCGATCATTTCATTTAATCCACAAAACAACTCAATAAGGCAAATTCTGCTACTTGGCTGAAAGCAAAGAATACCAGAAAGAGGTTTACTTGTGTTTTATTGACTATGCAAAGGCATTCAACTCTTTGGATCATAACAAATTATTGCAACATTGAGAAGAATGGGGATTCCAGAACACTTAATTGTGCTCATGAGAAACTTGTACATAGACCAGGAGGCTGTCGTTCGAACAGAACAAGGGGACACTGCATGATTTAAAACCAGTAAGGGTGTATGTCAGGGTTGTACCCTTTCACCATACTTATTAAGTCCATAGGCTGAGCAAAATAATCCAAGAAGCTGGACATCAGGATATGAAGAATATATGCCACATATGAAGAATGTGGCATCAGGATTGGAGGAAGACTCATTAACAATCTGTGATATGCAGATGATACCACCTTGCTTGCTGAAAGTGAAGATCACTTGAAGCACTTACTGATGAAGATCAAAGACTACGGTCTTCAGTATGGATTTCACCTCAACATAAAGAAAACAAAAATCCTCACAACTAGACCAATAAGCAACATCACAATAAATAGAGAAAAGAAGTTGTCAGGGATTTCATTTTACTTGAATTCACAGTCATTTTACTTGGTAGCAGCAGCCAAGATATCAGATGTCATATTGCACTGGGCAAACTGCTGCAAAAGACCCTTTTCAAGTGTTGAAGAGCAGAGACATCACTTTGAAGACTAAGGTGCACCTAACCCAAACCATGGTGTTTTCCATCGCCTCATAGGCATGTGGAAGGTGGACAATGAATAAGGAAGACAAAAGAAGAGTTGATGCATTTGAATTATGGTGTTGGTGAAGAATACTGAAAGTACCATGGGCTGCCAAAAGAATGAATGAACAAATCTGTCCTGGAAGAAGTACAGCTGGACTACTCCTTGGAAGAGACAATGACCAGATGTCATTCACCTACTTTATCATGTTGTCACATGGGACTATTCCCTGGAGAAGGATAACATGCTTGATAAGGTGGAGGGTCAGTGAAAAAGGGGAAGACCTTCAATGAAATGGATTGACACAGTGGCTACTATGATGGGCTCAAGCATAGCAAGGATTGTGAGGATGGTGCATGGCCGCGCAGTGTTTCATCTGTTGTACACAGGATCACTGTGAGTCGCAGCTGACTCAATGGCACCTAACAACAGCAACAACTTTTATACACTCAGGAATGTTTTGGAAATGTGGGAAAAAGATTGAGAGAAGCTGTGTCTTGATTCTCACTTCTAACTCTCAGATTAGATATTATCTAATGATTTTCTGTTGTGGAAGAAGCTTTAGCTTTTTCACACCCTCCAACACGGAACACTGCCCCTTGCCTAACAGTTGTTGCACAATAATTTTTATTAGATCAATATTTAATGTTTGTTTACATTATTATACCTTTTGATTTCTTGACTACTGCTTCCATGGGCATTGTGAATCCAAGTAAAATACAATCTTGACAAATTCAGTAGTATCTTTGTTTATCATGATGTCGCTTAGTGCATTTGTGAGGATTTTTTTTTTTTTTTTTTTTTGGTGAAGGGTAATTCATAATATTATGACTACATACATCTTATTCTTCTCTTTTCCCATGTCTATTTTTTTTTGTTTCTCCAATTTTAATTTGCTTATTTTCTATGTTTATTTCAGTAATATAACCCCAAAATCTCCTCCAAAAGTCTATGTTGCCTCTCTAATGTATTCATACGCCCAAAACACTCTATTGATTGGGTTTCATGTTCTTCTTTGCGATGTCCCTCTTGGAGGCCCCCACTCTCCTGCTCTATTGTGTACAGGGACCCAGGCTGCCATCCTGAGATCTTCCTTCAGCAGCAGCCTGGGAATCCCTATGCCCATCTCCTGGGCTGAAGCTCCTGTTTCCTTAATCCAGAGCGTTTCTCTTCCTCAGAAACCGCCTTTTGCTTTGAGGAAGAATATCCACAAGTAGTTTCCTGGAAAAGTTCATGAGAGGTAAGATTTTTGAGGTGATATTATTGTTAGGTGCCATCGAGTCAGCTCCAACTCGTAACGACCCTGTACAATAGAACAAAACACTGCCCACCCAGTCCTGTGCCAGCCTCACAATTCTTGCTATGCCTGAGCCCATGGGTGTAGTCACTGCGTCAATCCATCTCATTGAGGGCTTTCCTCTTTTCGTTGACCCTCCACTTTACAAAGCACAATATCCTTCTCTAGGAAATGGTCCCTTCCATTGAATGTAACAATGTAACATTGAGATGTCACATGATTTATTCTACCCTACACTTGACAGAGGAGCTCTGGTGGCGTAGTGTCTAAGGCACTTGATTGCTAACTAGAAGGTGATGGTTCAAACCCACCAGCCACTCCTCGGAAGGAAGGTTGGGCAATCTACTTCTGTAGTGATACTGCCTCGGAAACCCAAGGAGGGGTTGCTATGATTCGGGTCCGACTCGACAGCACATGACAACAACAGCAACACTTGACAGAGTTTGGCTGTGGAGAGGAGTGAGGGCATGACTATAAAGGGTTAGCATGAGAGACTGTTAGGGTGAGGAAGAGTTGTGTATATTGGTTGTGGTGGTGGTTATACAAATCTACATGTGATAAAATGGCATAGACAGATACACTCCCTCCTCAGTTGTAGTTGCCAGATCTCAAGTTCAGGCAGTCCTCAGGTTATATCCTTACAGACAACTTGTACTTGCCCTTTAATGTTATGTAAATTTGTCCTCACTTTGAAACGATTAAACCAATCCCTACTCCCTATAAATTCTTCATCACAATCACCTTCACTTGCCGCACATGCAGTTTTTAAACCACTGAAAAGACTTAGAGCCTTTTCTTGCACTAAAGTTAGGCTAAATAAGAACTGTACATACTTGTTCTGACTCACCTACAAATTCTTTAAAACACATTTAGGAACAGATCTCATTCGTAACCTGGGGACTGCCTGTACTCAATAGCCAATATGTGGTTAATGCCTGCTGTATTGGACAACAGGTTGTTGTTGTTGTTGTTGTTGTTATGTGCCATCGAGTCAGATCTAACTCATAGTGACCCCTCCTTAGGTTCCAAGGCGGTATCACTACTAAAGTAGATTGCCCAACCTTCCTTCCAAGGAGTGGCTGGTGGGTTTGAACCGCCAGCCTTCTGGTTAGTAGTCAAATGCCTTAAGCACTATAGGGATTTGGCATGGCATACATTTGGTGAGACCATAAAAGTAATATGAAGATTTTCACATGTGGCTCAAGGGTATCCGTGTCATTATTTTGAGTTTTAACATAAAATAATTGGACACAGTAGAAGCATGCATGCACAGAGCTTAGTTCTAACCTTCAGTGACTCCTATACTGGGAGCATGCTGAGAACAGGGCTGGCATCCATTTAATTCTGTGTGATATGGGCAGGGTGATGGGGACTCACTGGTGTACAAGAGACCTGGGGGTGCAAAGTGAGGCTGGTTGGTAAAGGCAGAATAGTGGGTGCTGTACCAGGAGGTCACTATGAGACAAGAGAAGCAGGGAACTGAAGGTGAAGGTTACATCAAAGCCACCAGAAATGAAGGCTGGCAATCAGCTCACTGCCAACTCACATACTTGATTCCTGCAGAGAAATTAGGCTGCACAGGGTCCAGAGAACAGAGGGGGATTAGGGCAGGTCTTTGATTGGGGGGTGAGAGAGGTGTCTGCAAAGAAGATCAGCAAACCCCCAAAGAACCAAGTACGAGGACTAGGAATGGAATTAACCTAGATGCCAGTGCTGGCTCCATCTGCACAGAGCTCTGGAATCAGGCATGACAGTGGGGGGTATGGGGGAGCAGAGGTTCAGAGCTGTATGCAGAGGCAGCTAGCTGCCCAGAGCTGGGATGACACACTGATGACATGCCCAGAATCATGGTAAATGAGATGGACAAATTCTACAAAATACAGAGAGTGAAGAGTATGCCATTTCCTAATGTCTGTGTAATGAACAGAAAGCGCTGAGAGTCAAAGGCAGCCCTGGTTGGCCTCAGACCAGAAGTGTGCTTCATCAGGTATTATGTTAAGAGTAGAATAAACAACTGTTTTTGAAGACATACTATTTTCCTCCCAGAACATTCCAATAACCATCAACCAAATGCATGTACAGGCACACACATGCTCTCTCAGGTGTCCCTAGCAGGAACAGAAACACAACACCCTTATTTGAGGGTCAATTGACTATATGACAATTGATGGTACCCAACAGGAGCTAGCTCAGGAAATGTTTGTTAAAATGATGTTAAAGTGTATGCTGCTTTCTTTTATACTATTCACCTGCAGGAAGACTAGGAGTTACTTTTGAGGAAGCAAGAAAGGCTGAATAGGCAAGGTGGTGAATTGAAGTGTTGGAAAACTGCAGGAACTAGGGCTCTCAAAACCTTTACTTTCAACAGAGCTAACAGGGCAAAGTTATGTTAACTTCTTAGCCACAGCCAAACACCCCGAGGGAGTGAGTGAGTCACTGGGGCCCGTGGTCACTCAGTACCATGGTCGTGGGGGACATAAAGCTCAATTGGCATAACATACTACACAGAAGCATTGTTCTACATCCTACTAGGGTCTTAAAAGCTTCCAAGCAGCCATGTAAGATGCAACAATTGGTCTCTCCTTGTACAGAGCAAAGAAGAATGAAGAAAACCAAAGATGCATGGAAACAATTAATCCAAAGGACTAGTAGACCATGCAAACCTCGGCCTACACGACCCCGAGACTAGAGAACTAGATGATGCCCGGCTACCACTATCAACCACTTGGAAAGAGATCAGTGTAGGAGATCCTGGATAGAGTGGGAGAACAATGTTGAACAAAAGTCAAAATCATAAAAAAAACCAGGCTTACTGGTCTAATAGAGACTGGTGAAACTCCCAAGACTATGGCCCCTAGTCACACTTCAGGTCTGAAATTGAACACATTCCCATGACTTCCAGCCAAACAACAGACAGGCATATAGGGTGAACATTTACATTAGGTAAGTACACTCCTTAGAATAATCAATCGTGCAGATCAGAAGGGCAATATTTGCACAGGGAGATAGCTCGGGGGCAGGAATGCATAGGAAACAAGAACAGAAGGAAGAGGTAACTATGGGGAGGAAGTGGTAAGTGGTTCCATTGTGGGGATTGCGGTCAATGTCAGGAAACAAAATGTGTAAGAAATGCTGTATGGAAAAAGAATTTGCTCTGTAAATTTCCACCCAAATCTCTCTCTCTCTCTCACACACACACATATACACATACACACAAAGCTTGCAGGTAGCCATCTAAGATGCAACAATTTGTCTCTCCTCGTTCAGAGCAAAGAATGAAGAAAAGCAAAGACATATAGAAAAGTTAGTCCAAGGGACTAGTGGACCATGCAAACCTCAGCCTATATGACTCTGAGACCAAAAGAACTAGACGGTGCCCAGCTCCCACTATCAACCACTCAGAAAGGAACCATAATAGGAGATTCTAGATAAAGGGGGAGAAAATTGTGGAACAAAACTCAAAATCATCAAAAATACCAGGCTTACTGGTCTGATAGAGACTATGGCCCCTATTCACTCTTTGAACTGAAATTGAACTCACTCTCATGGCTTCCAGCCAAACAATATATATACAAGGTGAACATTTATACCAAGTAGGCACACTCCTTAGAACAATCAACCATTGGAGACCAGAAAGGTAGTATTTGCACAGAGCGATAGCTCAGGGGGCAGGAATGCATAGGAAAGAATGTTGTTGCTGTTGTTGTTATGTGCCGTTGAGTTGGACCCGACTCATAGTGACCCCTCCTTGGGTTTCCAAGGCAGTGTCACCACGGAAGTAGATTGCCCCGTCTTCCTTCCAAGGAGTGGCTGGTGGGTTTGAACCACCAGCCTTCTGGTTAGCAGTCAAGTGCCTTAGGCACTAGGCTACCAGAGCTCCCCGCTATCCTTTAATGCTAATATAATAGTTTCAACTTCTTCAGCGCAGCTCAAAGTATTTTTTTAAAATCCATTATTTTGTTTCCCTTCATAATTGTCAAAAAGCACAGCCTTTCAGATCCACAGAAGGTAGGAAAGAATAGCACAGGGAAAAGGTAACCATAGGGAGGAAGTGGGAAGAGAGCCGTTACATTATGGAGGTTGCAATTAATGTCATGAAACAAAATGGGTATGAACTCTTGTATGGAAAATGAATTTGTTCTGTAAACATTCACCCAAATCCCCTCACAAAAACAAAGCAAAACAAAAAACCCTTTTCTTTCACAAATGGAGCAGCTACGTAGCAGTAGGAAGGCCAACAGAGTCTTGAGGAATTCTGAGGCTTAAATGTGGCTCTCAGCCTCCTCTGAAGCTGAGACAAGAGGGAAGAGGCAGGGTCCAGGAAAGGGACTGCTATTCCAGTGGGCCACCTCCCCAGCAAGGTCACAAACAGTGCTCCCAAGCATGGCAACTCAGGCAACTCCACCTCCGTGCTACTCATGGAACCCAACTCTGACGATCTTACTTCCAAATTCACTGCCATCGAGTCGATTCTGACTCATAGTGACCCCCACTGGGTTTCCAAGTCTGTAAATCTTTATGGAAGCAGATTGCCCCATCTTCCTTCCACAGAGTGGCTGGTGGGTTTGAACCGCTGACCTGGTTAGCAGCCAAACATCTTATCCACTACGCCACTAGAGCACAGAACACATCATAGGGGCAGCTCTGGCTCCAAATGCCCTGCTAAGGGAACAGGCCAGTGTTAGTCACTCAGCGATGCAGAAAGTGGGGAAGAGCAGTGGAAAGAGATGCGACACAAGCAGGAAGCAGAGCGAGGAGATGTAGCAGAGCAGGCACGTTCCTAAGTGAAGGTTTGGAGGTTATGGTGGTGGTGGTAGGAGCTGATTAACAGTTCTAACATTTGTACACCAAGAACATGCACACTTGTGCCCCCACTTCATCCCTTCTAGCCAGTGTGCAGAGTAAGCAGCTGACACCTGGCCCCCTCCCTTGCCCCATCCTCAGTGCCTCATCAGGTGTGACCACTGCACTCACTCTGTTGAGGTGACTTCATTTTCTTTCAAGTGAGAGGAGGAAAGGGAGAGTCAGCAAGCTGAGAAGATGAAGACTGAGAGAAGGAGTCAGAGAGGAGAGAGGAAGAGGAGAAAAGGCAGAAATAGTAAATCTAAGACACAGAAATATGTAATGAGTTCCAGGAAAACACAACAAAATTGAAATCACAATGATGCAGAAAAAGCTAGTATGTGGTTACCGTCTGTGTCAGTGTCTCATTTTCCCTGATCATCTTAATGTCTTTCTCCTCAATAACCAGTTACACGTCAGCCGCCAGAACATTCATGAGTCCATTTTCCTGTCCTGCTCTCAAATGACTGATGAGGGTCAGGCACCTGTGGACCTCCTTCACTGTCCATCTTGGCACCTGAGCCCTGCCAGTGCAGTGCTGTCCCCAACCCAAAGAGGACAAGGAATGAAGGAGAACACAGGCATCCACCTCTGCCAGGCCATGGAGAGGGCTAGTGTGTTCTTCGGGGGAAAAAAAACCCACACTGCCAAACAATTGGTTTAATTTTATTTCAAAATTGTACAAAATGGCCATAAGTGGCTATAAAAAACTGTGTCTGGAGAACATGTGTAAATTCAGAAAGAACAACAAAACAAGTTTCATTCACAGTGTAATGGAAAAAGCTTTCTCTGAGGCAGAAATTACAATTCTTCCTTCTTTTTCCCCAGCCTCTCATGGTCTCCCTCTCGGAGGGTTCGAATAAAATTGGTAAATCCCAATTCCTAAAGGAAGGGAAGGATAAAGAAGAAAAAAAGACAAAGAAAGAAAAAAAGGAACTTTAGCCTCAGATAGGAATATGCACATCCTTTCCCTTCTCCTTCCCTCCCCCTCTCATCCGGGGCTCCTCTGGATAGACTCAAGTGACCATAACCAGAGGGGGCAGACGGCGGGCCCAGGACACAGCCAAAAACCCTGCCTAGCTATCTTGCTGTTCCACTGTTCCCAGGCACCCAGGAATCCATGTGACAACCCTTTGGGACTCTCCTCCCAGCACGCCAAGTCTCAGCCGGGCCCACAGTCTGTGTCTTCTCAGCTCTGTTTTCACAGCGGATAGGCCAACAGACCTCTGGGGTCTCCGAGAAGCCCCCTCTGCTGCCCCTCCTCAGGGGTACTTCCCTGCCAAGCAGCAAGAGCAGCTCAGGGCAGACGCCTCCCCCAACTCACCGTGCGATCACTATCATACTTTTCTACGAACTTCCCGTAGTGGTAGTAGTGGAAAGTGGGGTAGGCCTTGATGGCCTCCTGCTGACACAGGTCTTGGTTCTGGTCTTTGACACAGTCCACAGCAGCACAGGCAATCTATGGGGCAGAAGAAAGAGGCAGTCAGCACAGGAGGTCTCCGGCTGAGACTGTGCTCTGGTCCAGCATTCCCGGAACATGGGCTTCCTTTGATCTTCTCTCCAATCGCAGGAATGACTTCATCAAAGGCATCCTCAGTGCAGTGCTCCTTTGAGGCTGAAGCTGCCTGTTTTTAATTTCCAAGGCAAATAGGCAAGGTTAGGGATCTTGGCTTGGAGTTAGGGGATAGACTGGTAAAAAAACAGTTGGTGTCAAGCTGATTTTGACTCAGGGCAACCCCGGGTGTGTCAGAGTAGAACTACACCATAGGATTTTCCATGGCCTTTGGACCATCTTCTAAATCAGGAGCATAATGACCATACAGGAAATGATGACTACAAAGCATCTGTAATAACGCTTTCTGTGAGGCCCTGTGGATTCATTCACTTATCAACAAACATTCCCTGAGCATCTGCTTGGGGAGGCAGTATAGTACCAAGGTTAAGAGCAAGAGCTTTGAAGTCAAGTTCCCTTATGTTCAAATCAGGGCTTGCCCATGTATTAAGACTGAAGGAAAATTACCTAGATTCTTGGTGTCTCAATTTCCTAATCTATAAAATGGGGACAATAATGGCTAGCCTATCAGAATATTAGGAATACTGAGTAAGAGAATTCACGTAAAGCAATTTAGCACAGGATCTGACACACAGATTCTTTTTTTTTTTAAGAGCTTGTTTTACATTCAACGTTATGTGTACATTTAGTTTCACTCCCCATTTACCATGTCCAACCCTAACCCAGTCTCCTCCTCTCCCTACCCTGTAACCCTCCCTCTGTGCCTCTCATATTTATACACTCCTGTTTGTCCTATATTTCCTCAATTTGAATGTTGGTTCTCTGGTGTCCCATGGTCTATTGCTCTAAGGGATGTGTAACCATACAGTATGTGGGTGCGTCATCCTGGGTTGAGTGGTCTGCATGTACATCTTGTTAACTATTGGGCTAAGAGCCAGCCCCTGGGAGTGAGTTTTATTCCAGGTGCAGAATGTATTCCAGAGCCATAGTATTGGGGGTCTCATCAGACTCCATCTGACTAGTAATTCTGACACATAGTTATGATCAGTAAATGTTAGCTCCACTAGCCTATACAGGAGTACTTCCCTGAATGGTGTAAACAGTTAATGTGCTCAGCTGCTAAATGAAAGGTTGAGGGTTGAGTCCACCCAGCAGGTGCCTCAGAAGAAAGGTCTGGACACATGCCCTGGAGAGAACAATCATGGGAGAAGGAAGGGCTGCTTATGCACAGGGAGACAGCTCAGGGGGCAGGAGAGTATGGAGGGATGGACACTGGGAAGAGGTAACTATGGGGAGGAAGTGGGAGGGGAGCTGTTGTATTGTGGTAAACTGTGGTCAATGACATGAGACAAAGTATATGTGAACTGCTGTATGGAAAGTGAATTTGCTCTGTAAATCTTCACCCAAATCACAATAAATTAAAAAAAAAAAAAAAGAAGAAGAAAGGTCTGGCAATCTACTTCTGAAAATCAAGCCATGGAAAATCCTGTGGTGCACAATTATATTCTGACACACCCAGGGTTGCCCTGCATCAAAATCAGCTTGATGACAACTGTTTCTTTACCAGCCTGTATATGAGGACCAAGGAGTCCTGGTGGCACAACTCAGCTGCTAACCGAAAAGTTGGTCTACCAATGGTTCCTCAGGAAAAAAACCTGGTGATCTGCTTCCATAAAGATTACAGCTAAGAAAACCCTATGGGGCAGTTCTACTCTGTCACATGCAGTCACTATGAATTGAAAATTGACTTGATGGCCCCTAACAACAACATATAAGTGCTATTCCTGCTAAGAGCTCAGCATCTAGTCAGAGAGTTGGAGGAACAGGCAATTCCAAATGGTGTCACAGGAGGTCTGATGCAGCTGCTCCAGGGTACAAAGAGAATCTAGGGAAGTGGAGGGAGCAAAGGCTCTTTGCAGGATTTGCCACCTAAGCTGAGACCTAAAGGAGAAGACAGGCAGGGGACACACTCCAGACACTAGAAGGAGTGCAGTATGACTGAAGCAATGAGAGGTCCGTGTCAGGAGCTCCCCCAATTGGCTGCTGGCCTATTCTAGCCCATCTAACAATCCATACGCTTCACAGAAGAGGGAAGGACAGATTCCGAGGGGTATCCTCTCATCGGTACATTTACTGAAGCCTTACTACATGCCTGTTCTAGATGCTGGAGGCACAACAGTGAACTTGAGACCAGTCTTCAAGCAGCTGACATGCTTACTGAAGAAAGGCAGTTAACACATATATCAACAAACACATGAGGTCATTTTTGAGCCTCACGTGTGCTCTGATGACATTAAAAGATGGTGATTCAATAAGGCAATATGCAGAGGGACCTACTTAACCCAGGGTGGCCTCTCTAGGAGATCACATTTGAGCCAAGACCTGAATGAAGAGGCAATGGCCGGCCACATGAAAGCCCAAGGAAAGAGCATCCCAAATGAAGCAACAGCACCTGCCAAGATCCAAGCGAGGAGGGAATATCTGTGGGGCAAAGCCTAGTAAGGAATCCACACTGAAGTCCTACCATGGTCTGAAATTTCAGATTGTTGAATAAGCACGATTCACATAATTCTTTGGCTGCTCCTTATTCACATTTAAGCAGAGGCTCCTTTTCCAGGTAGGAGAGCCTGCAGGCCAACTGACAACGCTCACTAGTCACTGACTGATATGGATTGAATTGTGTCCCCCTCAACACAAGCTCTGGTAGCTAAGTGCCTAAGGCACTTGATTGCCAACCAGAAGGCTGGCAGTTCAGACCCACCAGCCACTCCTCAGAAGGAAGGTTGGGCAATCTACTTCTGTAGTGATACTGCCTCGGAAACCCAAGAGGGGTTGCTATGAGTCGGGCCTGACTCCACGACACATAACAACAACAACAACAACAACACATGTGATGGAATCCTAACCCCTATACCTGAGGATGTGTGGAAATGGGTTTGGTCTTTGTTAATGAGGCCATGTCAGTACAGTGTGTGTCTCCTAAACCCAATCTACTTCTTAGCTATAAGGAGCACCACAGACACAAAGATACCCACACACAAATGGAGAAGAGAGATACCACGTGAAGATGGCCAAGGAACTGAGGAATGCTAGGCTCCAGAACTGAGACAAGGACTTTTCTCTAAAGTTGACAGAGAGACCTTTCCCATAGAGCCAAGGGTCTGAATTCAGACATCTGGTCTCCTTAACTGTGAGAAAATACATTTCTCTTCTTTAAAGCCACCCACTAACTAAAGCCCACCACCATCCACCACCATCAAGTTGATTCCAACTCATAGCCACCCTATAGGACAGAGTAGACCTGCCCCCTAGGGTCTCCAAGCCTGTAAATCTTTATGAAAGCAATTTGCTTCATCTTTCTCGTGCTAAGCAGCTGGTGGTCCAAACTGTTGGCTGCCATATGCTTTCAACACTGCACCACCAGAACTCCTTACTTATTGCAGCAGCAATAGGAAACTAAGATACTTTGTGCCCCAGATAAGCAAGCAGAGCTACCAATCTGAGCCACAGGACTGAGGGCCAGGGTCGAGGCCCAGCTATGGCCCTCTCCTTGCTTACTAGTGAGCCCCACATGCCCCCCTTCACCCTCTTCCCCTCATTCTCATCCTTCCTCCTATCTCTCGTTATATAATGTCCTATAAAGCAAGACTTTTTAGAGCAGAGTTTGCAAATTGGCTGTATATAATCCACAGCTGGCTCTCAGTGCTATTCTATTTGCCCCATATAGAAATTTCTTTAATAAATTTAAATTAGCTGCCAACATAGGAGAAAAACAGCCAGAAGATTTTATGCAAAAGTTTGGCTTCCCAGTTTCTCTATGAAAGAAGGAGAGTGGATGGCACTCATCCCGCATTCCCACAGGCAACAACTGGCTGCAGCAGAGGACAGCTGTCTCCTCGTTCACTGTATCTGCAAGAGGCCCAATTCACTCAGGCTGGCTGGCTGGCCCCTACAGGCTTCTGAGAGCCCCTGGCTCCGCCTCAAAAGCACTCTCTGAATTATTTAGACCTGTGGCAGAGGCTCCACTGGCCTTCCACAGGGCTCCATTTCGCCAGACAGGCGCAGTAGGGCCCAGCCCGGGGGAAACCAAGTCCACGTACCCTGCCTCCACGCACCCTCTGCTACCCTGTGAAAGTGTTTGATGAGCATTGCTCCAGGCTGCTGCTGTCCCTGTATCCACTCTAAATTATGAATTTAATTTGTACACATGCCCTAGAGCTGTTGGAAACTTATTGTATGGTTTTATAAATCACCTAAATTGAAAATGTGTACTTATTCTGAATTACCCAAAGTACTGCCAGCCACATGCCAAGAACGCTGCTTCTAGCTGCAGAGGCTGGCCCATCCTTGGCTGCTACAGAATGGGAGAGAAGCTGCTTCTCTGCCTCCCAAAGGATGCTGGCTTGGGCCCTTTGGAAACGAGGCAGCAAATAAACCTTATCTATCCCAATTTCACCCTGTCTAAATGCTAGCCCCTGTCACAGATGTGCACTGAACATGTACACTGAACCCAAAGCCCCATGCATGCACCATGTGACTTCTAGTTTGGTTCTATGGTACCCATTACAAACCTGATTCTGTCAAGTCGATTCTGACTCACAGTGACCCTAAAGAACAGAGTAGGACTGCCCCATTGGCAGATTTCCAAGGCTGTAAATCTTCATGGAAGCAGACTGCCTCACCTTTCTTGGTGGGTTCAAACTGCTGAACTCCTGGTTGAAGGCTTTAACCACTGCACCACCAGGGGCTCCTTGGCTCTATGGTAGTTGAGCACACACTGCTGGTATCCTGCCTGTGTTCCCCTGCCTGTGTCCCCAGTTGCTACCAGCACCTACCCTGAGGGCTTTGCCCAGCCTGTAGGGAGTTGGCAGTTAAAGCCCCAGGGATGAACAGGAGTAGAGGACAAGCACCCTGGCTTCCTTGATCTTTGAATGGGACAACTCTGTGGCTCATGCCCTGGTGAGGTCCTTCAGTTCCCCACACAGCAACCTGCTCATTAATACTACAGGTTTGGCTACCTCCCTGTTCCTGTCTCACATCTTCCATCCCCTTAGGTGTTTCCTCAGATCACCTCACAAGTAGACTTCCTGTACTGGAATCCCAGGGGCTGGAGCTATGTGTGGGAAAATCACACTCGGACAGTGACTCATTCCATTCTGACTCCAGCCCTTTCCAGCTGGGTAACTTTGGGCTAGTCACTTCACTTCTCTAAGATTCAACTTCCTCCTCTGTAAGATATAATGTCCTATGAAGCAATGATACTGAGCTAAGTTGTAAGGACAACATGACATAATGCTTTTAAAGTATCAGTGTCATAAAAGCTCACAGTTAATATCAAATACATTATTTGTCAACATTTACAGTGGTTTAAGAGGTCATGAGGAGTTCCTGTATGCCACAAATGATTTAGTGATTGACTACTAGCTGCAAGGGTGTCAGTTCAAATCCAGCCAGAGGCATGCTGGAAGATAACCCTGGTGATCTGCTTTCAAATGGTCACAGCCTTGATACAAGAGACTGGTACACCATGTGATCCTCAGCCTATAAGACCATAAGACCAGCAGAACTAGGTGGTACCCAGCTACCACTGCCAACCACTCGGAGGGGGATCAGTGCAGGAAATCCTGGATACATGGGAAAACAATGTGGAACAAAAGTCAAAATCACACACACACACACACACACACACAAAGACCAGGTTGCTGCTCTGATAGAACCTGGTGACTATGGCCCCTCAGACTATGGCCCCTAGCCACCTTTCAGGTTTGGAATTGAACTCACTCCTGTGGCTTCCGGCCAAACAATAGACAGGCATATGGGGTGAACATTTACATCAGGCAGATACACTTCTTGGAGAGAACAATCATGGGAGAATAGAAGGGCTGTATATGCACAAAGAGACTGCTCAGGGGACAGGAGTGCTTGGGAAGGAAGGACAGGGAAGAAGTAACTATGGGGAGGAAGTGGAAAGAGAACTGTTACATTGTGGGGAATTGTAGTCAATGTCATGAGACAAAATGTGTATGAACTGTTGTATGGAAAATGAATTTGCTCCATAAACATTCACTCAAATCACAAAAAAAAAATTAAAAAAAAAAAAAAAGAAAGAAAGAGAGTTCCGGTAAGATGGTGGACTAGGCAGACAGATTGCACAGACCCTCTTCAACAAAGAAAAGGGAAAACAATTAACACAGATACAGAAGATAATCCTGGACCCCTGAGCCTTGAAGGGAAGGATATAGAAGTGGACTAAA
>NW_006921701.1:8617359-8653908 GCF_000298275.1 Orycteropus afer afer | reverse complement strand
GGAATTGAACCCACACCCGTGGTTTCCAGCCAAACAAAAGACAGGCATATGAGTTGAACATTTACCTCAGGTAAATACACTCCTTGGAGAGAACAATCATGTGATAAAGGGCTGCTTATGCACAGGGAGGGAGCTCAGGGGGCAGGAGTGCATGGAGGGATGGACACTGGGAAGGGGTAACTATGGGGAGGAAGTTGGAGGGAAGCTGTTGCATTTTGGTAAACTGTGGTCAATGTCATGAGACAAAGTGTATGTGAACTGCTGTATGGAAAGTGAAATTTCTCTGTAAATCTTCACCCAAATCACAATAAATAAATAAATAGATAGATAAATAAATAAATGACAGAAAGGTCACAGCCTTGAAAACCCTAAGGAGCACATTGGGTCACTACAGGTTGGAGTGAACTCAATGGTAACCCACAATAACAAGGTGTCATGGGAGATCCTGGGGGGCACAAACAGTTAAGTGCTTGGCTACTGAATGAACAGCTGGTGGTTTGAATCTGCCCAGAGGTGCCATAGAAGAAAGGCCTGCTGATCCACTTTTAAAAAATCATCCATTGAAAACTCCGAGGAGCACACTTCTACTCTGACACGTACAGCTCCCCCTAAGTCTGAACTGATGAGGGCAACTGGAAGGTATCGGGAATTCAGAGATAGATGAGGTCCCTGATCGCAAGGAGCCCTCAATCCTGATGGGCAGATGATCTTATAAACATAGCAGGATACAGCATGGCCAGAGTTACAATGGACATGTGGGTCAACCACAGAGGAGGGGCCTTCGCTACCTCACTCCCAAGACGACCTTCAAGGTCATCTGGTCAAGAGCTGCACCATGGGCCCTGCCCGGCCCTGGGCTGAGAACATATGTGTGTGTAGTGAGAGACAAGCTCTGCCTTGCCAGCCCAGCTGTCACCCACCCCTGACTGTGCTTGGCAGCCTCCCACCATGGATCCTTGTCCTCATAACCCCTTCAATAGCACCATCCATTCCAACACTAACAGTCTGCAGTCCTTTCTCCACCTAGCGTGTCAACCGATAAGGTCCCCAAGTAAGCTATTGGGAGGGGGTGGAAGCTCCCCAGCTAAAATATGAGCTGCCTCACATAGCTTTATTGATTCAGTAAAATAAATCTCTGCAGGAGCTAATATTGACTTTGGCTATGAAAATGGAAGTGAACAACCAACTGCATATTGATTGGGGAAGGAACAGGGACTGACTTCTGGGTGGAAAAAAATACAATTGCAGCTAAGAGGTGACAGCAGGAGGGTGTCAGGAAGAACTGGGAGTCAGCAGATCCAGCTCTAGCTGTCAATGACCCACTGGGCGTCCCTGGGCAAGGGATATGTCCTCTCTCTGGGCTTTGATCTTTCATGTGTAAGAGGCTGGACAGGCCAGTGGTTTACAAACCCCAGCCTGGAGCCAGCACCAGAGCCAGCTCTTAGAAATCATAACTCCCAGAAGCACCCAGAGACTCTCATTGGCTGGTTTCAGGACCTGGAAGGTAGAGAAGGCACTAGGCACGTTAGCCTCCCAGGTCCCAGAGTCAGGGAGGGAAAGACTTGGCCCCTGCTTCACTGTTGTGATTAAGTGCTGTCCCCACAAACTCCAGCATCACCAGCTGCCAAGGACTGAGGCATGAGGTAGAGAGCTCCTGAAAATGAGCGAGGGTGATCCCTGGCTTGGAATAAAGGAAGTTGGAAGGAAGGAGAGAGGGAATAAAAGAGACAGACAGAAGGAATCCAGGAAAAAAGGTCAGCATCATCACTGTCCTGAGTTAAGACAATTAATCAAAGCCATGTCTGTGTCTAGAGAAGTGGCTTATCAGGGCACTGGGGGGCCATGGGCATCCCTGGGTGGTGCAAATGGCCAAGCACTTGACTACTAACCAAAACACTGCCGGTTTGAATCCACCCAGGAGCATCTCGGAAGGAAGGTCTGGCAATCTATTTCTAAAAGATCAGCCACTGAAAACACTACAGAGCACAGTTTGGCCGATACACATGGATGGGGCTGTCACAAATTGCAATCAACACCAAGGCCAAGTGGTTTGATTTTAGTTTTGGTGCATCAGGGAAGGGCTGGTTCATCATGGAGTTAGTGGGGGGCAGGTACCATGCCAAATATGGGCTGTCTCCTTCAGGTCCCCAGCCACCTGGACCCCTGGTGTTTCAGCCAGATCTGTGCTCCCTGACATCATCCTCCCCAGAATGGCTGGGGAACCAAGACCAGGCTCTGTGTCTGAATAGTGCCCTCAGGATCCATAACACACCTCCTGGAGCCTAGAGACCAGGGGTAGCCAGTGGGGCAGGGAGACCATCCTCACGTCAGCCTTCCTTCTCTATCTGGAGCACCAAGTCTGCTGGGCGGGAGAGGCTGGGAGCCACATGGAGTGCCTGCTATTCCTGAGCAGCTCTCGCGGGGCATAAGATAACCAGTTGCTGTATAGTCAACACCGACCCATGGAGACCCCGTGTGTGTCAGGGCAGGGCTGTGCTCCACAGGGTTTTCAGTGGCTGATTTCTCAGAAGTAGATCACCAGGCTTTTCTTCTAAGGCCCCTCTGAACCTCTAATCTTTCAGTTAGTACCCGAGCACGTGAACTGTTTGCACTATGGCATAGCTGTTGTTGTTATGTGCTGTCAAGTCGACCCCAACTCATAGCAACACCTCCTTGGTTTCTGAGGCAGTATCACTGTGGAAGTAGATTGCCCAACCTTCCTTCCGAGGAGTGGCTGGTGGATTTGAACCGCCAGCCTTCTGGTTAGCAGTCAAGTGCCTTAGGCACTATGCTACCAGAGCTCCTGCACCATGGCATAAGGCCTCCCAAAACTTACCAGCCCCAGTCCCTGAAGCTCGCAGAGCAGCCAGTCTATTGAGTGCACAGGGGCTGTGGCAGGAGTGAGAGAAGGTGGCAGGAGAGATAGAGATAGGAAGATCCTCATTGCTACCCTTCTCTGGGCAGGCCAAGTGGCAGGCAGAGAAAAAAAAAAAAATTTCTGGTCCTCATAGTCCCTCCTGGATGGGTTGGGGGTACCTCAAGGGCACACAGCCAAGGCTTGTGGGTGACAGTGGGACTCCTTGAGTTCAAGGATGTGTCCCAGGGGTCTGGGTATCCCTGGTTTGTCCCCACTCTCCATGTGTGTGCCTATCCCCAACTTGGTGTCCCCCTACTGGAACTCTGTCCAGTTCCCAAAGTGCCATCTCTGCCACACCCTGAGGGCTGAATCATGATCATCCTAGCATCATGCTGCTGCCTCTGCCAGGCCCAGAAGGTACCTGCAGGCCTGACCCCCTTTTGGTTACGATCAAAGCCTATATGCCCAACCCTCACCCAGCAGAAGACAAGAGCCTTCACCCTGAATAATGTCCCTCTGTCCACCTGTGCCTCCCTGCCTTGGCTGAATCCTTGCCATTGCTGCCCTGCCTTCACGGTCTGTTTTCCAGGACCCACTGCTTAGTTTGCTGCTTGGCACTGGCTCCTTCCTGCCTGAAACCAGACAGAGAAGATGCCACCCAGGCTTTAAGGAAAATTTGGTGCCACAGCAGAACAGCATGTGACTGGGGGTCTGGCCATGACTAAGTTAAGTGCCCCTACATGACTGTGTGTTTCTGAGGCCTCTTATGTGGGATGGTTCTACAACCCGGTCCCAGGGCTGGGAAGGGTTTTCATGATCATCTAGACTAGCACCCCAACTTTACAGAGGCTTTGTGAGTCATACTGTTTAGTAGCAGCCAAATTATATTCCCCATGTTCAAGGTTCCCTTCCCTACCCCCCCGGCCCCCTCTGGTATTGGTCCAAGGCTGCCCCTGGCTGCTGGAGTTGCCCAGGTTGTGCCTGGCACCCGCCCTGCCCCCTCTAATCCAATCTGCAGCTCTAGCTTGTTAATTTTATGCTTCATCAGTTGGCAGCTGCAGGAGCCTTTCACTTATGCAGGAGGAGGCTGTTTTCCTCTACCATGGCCTCTTCCAGCTAACTTCTGTTGGATTTTTTTTATTTGTATTTTAAATTATATTGGCAATGCATGACTACAATCCTACTGTAAAAAGGCTCAAGCACTAAATAAACAAACAGATGACCCCTTTTACCGCGCCCGTCCTCCAAATCACTGCTGCAACAGTTCAGTGCTCCCCTTTTCGTTGACTTTATAGCATACACCTAGCCCACTCCATCTTAGGGAAAGAATATCCTGGTTCCCCAGGAACCCCTGGCCTCTGCAGGAGACCTGAAGGGGAAGGAAACCTGAAGGGGAAAGGCAAATCAGAGAAATGGGTGGCAGGGCAAAGAGGAGTGGGGACAGAGATGAAGAGGGGCATTCTTACCTTCCGGTCCTCTCTGAAGACATCAGCAGTGGCAGTGAAGTGTGGAATGACCTTCTTACAGTGTGGGCACCCTGTGGAGAGGGGAAAGAGAGAAGATAAAGGATAGAATGGTGGCCCACGGGAGCCCTCCCTCCACCAGACAGACTCTGGGGGTTCATCTGATACCCTCCACTGCCTGCTCCACTGTTGCCATGTCAACCTTGCCACTCAGACCACCCAGCTGAGGGCTTTGTCCTGCCTGGGACCTCCCATCACACCAGAAGCCACAGGGGGTGGGGCAGGGAGGGTGGTCACTGTGATCTTGTTCTGCAGGCCCCTTCCACAGAGAGGCTGGCCTCACAGCTAGGATGACCTTGACCCAACAAGTAGAGGGACCTTTGGGCTTAGAAAAGGAAGATCCTTGTTCAGGAGTCTGCCAGCCTGTTATAAACCCCTCTTCTCTTGTTAAGCAACAATGGCAAATCTCTCCATTTCATGTCAGGGAGAAAATGGGACTGGGAAAGGGCAGGAGGCCAGGGGCAACCACTCTCCTGCGACTGCTCACTTCCACATACTTAGCGACTCAGAAGGCCCAGGTAAGCAGCCAGGCCAGGGCCCATGTCCTCACACTGACCTTCTATCCTTATGCTCTACAATCAACCTAAACCTTGAATCCAGGAACCAGAAACCCAAGGGGGACAGGCCAAGGTGACAGGGAGTCACCAGATGAAGCTCAGGGACTGGGTTTCCTGTCCCAGCAAGGAGGTCAGTCAGAGTGCACAAGGGCCGTCACTGCAGAGGCCCTTGGTACCACAGTAGTGCACGCCTCTCCCTGCCACCTGTTTCCCCTGCTCTGTGCATCACTCTGAGCCCGCCTCTAGCTCTGACTAAAGCCTTCCAGCACAAGGCAGGGACCTCTTTGCAGGCCACTTTCTTCTCCTGTCACAGGGATCCCAGGTGGATACCCACTGAGAAAAGCGCCTGGGAAGCTGCAGGCAGCTGTGGCCCTGCCTCCCTTCCTTGGCCCTTGCCACTTTTCAGCGTTAGCACATCATAACCTACCTTCCCCTTCAACCATTCCCCAGACACAAAACTGCCGAGAGAAGGCTCCCTCCCCTGCCCCCACTGTGGTAATTAATTCTGATAGAAAACACAGGGAGAGGGGCCAAACACCCTGTGGGCAGAGCTGGCTGCAGCCCACCACTTCCTGTACACGGCTGGCCACAGCAGAGATGACACCGACAGGAATTAGGAATGGCTCTGCTCATCTGCTTTCTCTCTTTAAAATAATTACGACTGGCAATGCAAAGAAAGGGTTTGTGAAACCAAATTAAGGCTAAGCTACAACTCTCATCTGAATTTACCACTGGAGCCGGTTCCTGAGACAGGTGGGATCTGGTGTGGGGAAGTGAGGAGGGGATTTCAAAGGATTTTCCCAACATCTGATGCAAAAGGAGTAGAAGAGAACTGGGCTGCTGTGGGATTCAAAGAGAATTCACTTTTGTTCTTATGTCAGAACTAAATGAGACAAAGTGCCTAGCATATCCTAACTCACTGCAGATACTGGAGAAATGATGTTTTTAATTGCCTAAAATACCACTTAGAAGTTACACTTTGCAAATTTGATCTAGCAGAAGAAAGAATAGCTCAAATTCATAAAAACTTCATACTATAAAGTAATGATGTTATATAATTTTTAAAGTACTTAAAAAGTCTCACTCAAACCAAACTCACTGTCAAGTCAGATCTGACTCATAGCGACCCCTCCTTGGGTTTCTGTGGTTGTATCACTACGGAAGTAGACTGCCCAACCTCACTTCTGAGGAGTGGCTGGCGGGTTTGAACCACTGGCCTTCTGGTTAGCAGTCAATGCCTTAGGCACTACGCCACCAGAGCTGCTACTTAAAAAGTATGATCTACTTATCGATTAATAAGGCATGTCAAAGGCATACTGGGGGGCTCCCCACAAGCTGGTGGAGGACCTTTGTGAATGGCATATGGAAGGCCACTAACCACATGAACTGCTTGAGAAAAAAGCTGCCCTCTCCCTTAAATCTGGTTTCATTACGAATTTTTCCTTTTTAACTTCTCTGCTTATTGAAAGTATAAAGGTAACTGTCAGCCTAGTGCAAATTCTAGTTACCATCAATTTATAATATCCAGGTCTCAGATTAATGGCCTCCTGTTGCATCTAATTTTCTCATTATCCAAAAGCAAGGGCAAGGGCGATGAAGAGCTGGAGGAGAGACTGTTTCAGAAAGTGCATGGAGATGTTTCCCAGAGGTGTCAGGTGGGTTAGAAAGGCATGAGTTTTTAATTTGGACCCTTTTGAAAAAGGCACCACCTCTGTGCAGCAGGAAACCAAAGAACCCTCCAGAGTGGGGACAGAGGAAGAAAGACTGAGGATGGGGCAAAAAAATTCCAATTTTGGAGATTCGGCCAAGCTGGTCTAAGAAGGGCAGTCACCATGACAGACCACTCAGAGAGTTAAGGAAGATTGCCAACAGGATCTGTGTAGAAACTGGGGTAGAGGGTGAGGAGGGGCAGGCAGAATGTTGGGGGTGGAAAGGAAGGAGGCACAGGGACAGGAAGTAGAGGGAGACAAGATATGAAGGGCTAGGAGGATGAAAGGTTAGGCTTTTGTTTTTTACCTTACCTTTATTAGGTATTTGACTTTTTTCTCTGTTTGACCTTTTTTTCTGTAGTATTTAGAGTCTATATATTAAGTATATATACTTTTCATCATTGAAAGAAATTAAAAGGTATAATTGTTTGTTCTTGAATAGTTCCTTCCCCCATCTTTTTAGCCCACTAGTCAAACGTATCTCCTTAGGAGTACAGGGCTGGATGGGAGGAAGGCAGGGTGGGCAGAAAAATGCAGTAAGGGAGATGGGAGACTCCAGGGATCAAGCCCGTTGCTGGAAGTTGTTTAATGACATTGCCCTGAATGGATTACTGTGAGTCCTATGAGGCCTAGCAGAGATGTGTCCCCTTCTCTACTATCCCTGAGACCAGGACACTGCCCAGCACAGAGCTGATGAAGGGAGCAGGGAAGGTTGCTAGTATAAGGATGAGTACAAATGAAAAATAAACAGGTAAATTCCCCATCTGAAAATAGGGGAAGGAATTTCCCTCCTTCATGGCTTACCATAGATAACTTTACTTTTATATAGGGAGTTCCTGGGTTACGAACAACATCTGTTCCTAAGTGTGTCTTTAAGTCAAATTGGTATGTAAGTCAGAACAGTGCATAGGGTTCTTGTTTAGCTTTCCTTTAGTGCAAAGTTGTTGTTGTTGTTATGTTCTGTCGAGTCAGATCTGACTCATAGCAACCCCTCCTTGGGTTGCCAAGGCATCTTTTCAATAATTTAAAAGCTATACTTGTAGCAAGGGAATGTAATTGTGATGAAGAATTTATTGTGCGTAGGGAATGATTTAATCATTTCAAAGTGAGGGCAAATTTACATCACATTAAAGGGTAAGTATGTTGTTGTTGTTGCTATGTGCCATTGAGTCAGACCCGACTCATAAATTAAGTGAGATAACACATGTAGACATCTCTGACACTCAAAATGCGTTGTTGTTGTTGTTATGTGCCATCAAGTCAGACCGAACTCACAGTAACCCTTCCTTGGGTTTCCGAGGCAGTATCACTACGGAAGTAGATTGCCCAACCTTCCTTCCAAGGAGTGGCTGGTGGGTTTGAACTGCCAGCCTTCTGGTTAGCAGTCAAGTGCCACAGGCACTATGCTACCAGAGCTCCTAAGGGTAAATACAGTTGTCCCTAAGTCTGAGTTCTTAACCCAGACTCACTGTAATTGTAAATTCTTAGCCTTTCTAAAAAAAAATACATAAATGTGACTTTGGGTAATTCTCCTGCGTTACTGTTGTTAGGTGCTATTGAGTCACCTCTGATTCATGGTGACCGTATGGACAACAGAACAAAACACTGTCTGGTCCTGCACCATCCCCACAATCTTTGCTATGCTTGAACCCATCACCATAGCCATTGAGTCAACCCACCTTGGTGAGGGTCTCCTATAACTTCCTGTTTTTCCTGAAAGGGCATTTGCATAAAACTCAGGTAGCCTAGCCCTATCTCTGGGCCAGAAGGATTAGAAAAATTAACAATTTACCTTTAAAATATGAATGTAATGATTGTATCCCCTTACCTACATAATGGTTAACATTTCTTTCTATCTTTACCATCTCTTTAGCAGATTGCCCGGAACTTCTGGCAATGCTTATTCAGTAATACATCTTTTCTTCTATTGTTCCATGGAGAGGATTTCTGGGTTGGGAATAGATTTGGTTACTAGTAACACTCCCATAACATTAGCACCTGCAGCATGTAGGAGTACTCATTCCAGATTCCCGGGGGGTCTGTGAGCCTGTTTGCCCCACAGTGGGGCGAAGGGCCTTCATGTGTATCATGAAGATCCCTCCGTCAGAAATGAGTTAAAAAGAAGCTGAGGGAATTCTATGGCTCTGACCCAGATGTCTGGGGTCTCTTCCTAGATTTCCAGGGACAGACAAGGGCATTTCTGGAGGGAAGCACTTAGTCTGGACACCTAAAGTCTGCCCACCTAAAGCATGCCCAGGCTCTATAACTAGGTTCTCACTTGCTACTAAGAAAACTCTTAATCTCTGAATCTTGCCTGTGCCAAAAAGAGAGTACACCACTGAGGCTGAAGGAAGGGCTGTAAGACCTATCTCCAGGGTCTCAGGCCTCTACCCCTCACTCCCCACTCTGCTCAGAGGAAGACATTAATTTCTTAGAATCCATTCAGTCTTCTAGGGACACCCTAAGGACAGAGAAGGACAGTGAGAGGCTCTGTGAGGAATTAAGAGAGAACAAGTACCACCCTGAGAAGGAAAGGCAAAAACAGAGGGAAGGCACCACATTAGCTGCCCCAGGGATGGAGTCTGAGTCTGTGGCCCTGAGGGGGCCCAGCAGGCAGCCTCTCCTGACGGTGAATCTAGAAGAGACATTACAGATTACTGACACTTAAAAAGTGGGGGCAGGAGAGGAGCAAACAGGAGGGCTGGCTACAACCCAGTGGGTTTATGACTAGATTGAGCTGCCTGGCTCCTCTGTAGACGCAGATTTTATTATCCTCACTCCATTAAGCTGAGCTGTAACCTGGGAGAGAGAGAGAGAGAAGGGCAACAGAAGAGTGGGAAATTCTAAGAACCTTGCCTTTTAAGTATCAATTAACAACTTCAAAATGCAAGACACAAAAACCTGAGGTCACAAACACCAGTGTTAGCAGCCCTGTCACTTCCTCAACTTAAGCTTTGATTAAAAGGAGAATCACACTGGTGCTCTGGGGAGACTGGGACTGCGCCTTCACCACAGCGTCAAGCCCAATGGCTTCAAGGCCATTTGGGAAGGGGGCTGGGGTGGGGGCGCTCAGGAGGAAGTCTAGGAGATCAGCTACATTCCCAGCTCTTTAATTCTAAAGTTCTGAAGGGGAAGTCAGTGCCTGGAAGAGAGGGAGAAAGCTGAGGGGAGGGAAGGAAGTGGCCTTGTGGGAGGCAGGCAGAGCAGAAGAACCCAAGGATGTGAGAAGATGGACAAAGACTTCCCCAAAATGAGGGAGAGTGATTTCCTCCTCTCTTGACAGGACTGAGAAAAGGAGGCAATGTGATTTTAAGGTCTTTTTCATCTAGGAAGAAATCAGCTGAGCTTGGCTTCCAGTGGAGATGATCCAAAGGACCTGAAGGTTCTGGGAGTGAACGAGCAGCTGCCCTCATCCCTGAGGGGATCTTCTGGGTTCAGTCTGGCTGACCCCTCTTACCTTGCCCCTCAATGAGCACTTACGAGCTACTTACAAGGAGCATAGAACATGACCAAAGTGTGTTTCTTCTTCTTCAGGGTCTCCCGGAAGTTGTCCCCCACCAGATGCAACACACTTGTCTGCTGCTCTTCCCAGGTGGGCTCTGGGGGCGGGGGAGCCTCGGGGCTGCAGGAAACCAGGGGTGAAGATGAGACAGTCATGAGGAAAGGTTCTGGGCTGTTAAGTGCACCCACCCTGCACACCCCACCCACTCAGGCACACACATGAAGAAATCACTGTGCATCCCTTCTAAACATTCACCTGCTTAGACAGGTAAAGATAGCCTCTGTTTAAATGTGCTGCAGACATATCCATGAACATAGTAGAGCAGACAGGGGACAAAGTTATGAAAACGTCTTAGTCATTCCCTTGAGTGAATGAAGTGCTAGGTATAGAGGCTCAGGACCATAGTCTCAGAACACTAAGATCCATCGGCATAACAAAGTCCACAAAGACAATGTTCTACATCCTACTTTGGTGAGTAGTGACTGGAGTCTTGAAAGCTTGTGGGCAGCCATCTAAGGTGCAACTATTGGTCTCTATCCCTCCAAAGCAAAGAAAATCAAAGATGCAGGAAATAATTAGTCCAAAGGACTAATGGTCCATGTGAACTTCAGACTCCATGACCCTGACACCAGAAGAACTAGATGGTGCCCAGATACTACTGGCCACTCTGAAAGGGATCACAATAAATGGTTCTGGATAGAGTGGGGGAAAATGTGGAACAAAACATAATAAAACTCATAATCATAAAAAACACCAGACTTACTGGTCTGACGAAGAATGGTAGAACCTCCAAGACTATGGCCCTTCCACACCATTCAAGCTATGCACTGAACTTAATGCCCATGATTCAACTGGCAGCCAGATGATAGATAGTCTTATAAGGTGAACAGTAACATCAGGAGGGCATGCACTCATTACAATAGTCAAGTACAGGAGATCAAGAGGACAGCATTTGCCCTGGGGTAGAGCTAGGAAGGTGGGAGGGAATGGGAAGCAAGAATGAAGGGAAGGGGTGGGCAAGGGAGGAAGTGGAAAGAATGCTGTTACAGAGTGGGGATTGCAGTAAGTGTCACAAAACAGAATGTGTATGGATTGTTGAATGGAAAACCAATTTGCTCTATAAACTTTCACCTAAATTACTGTATGAGTTAAAAAAAAAAAAATCTGAAAACCCTGTTTAAACATGAACAAATCTGTACCATCAGAGAAGGTGTTTTGATTCCCTCTGAGAAGCCTATTAAGGAGCCACTTTGTGAAGACATAGAGACCCATTTTAGGGCAGGTAGCCTTTCTATCCTCATCATGTCCTTCTTGCCAATGGTAGGCCCTTTGCCATGAGGTTCCCCTTTCTCTCCCCTCCTGCCTCCTGGGACCCTAAAGGACTTCCCATTATCTTCTGCTCCTGGGCCTTCTTCCGGTGGAGGTAGCATGCATGGCCAAGGAGTGAGGTAACCCTGGGTACAAATCCAGATTACTTATCAGTTTGTGACCTCAGGTAAGTTACTAAACCACTATGAGCCTCCATTCTTTTTTCTGTTAAGTGAGGACAGTGACAATTACTTCTGCGATCCTTATGGAGATCAGAAACTGTATGTAAAGCACCTAATATTTACTGAGAGCCTATATACTCTGATAAATGCCAGGTGTCCAGTACCTGCTTACAATTTTTCAGTCTCTTCCTGTCCACTGGCTCCCTCTACTCTGCCTGACACAAGTATAGATCTCCAGGGTCTTTAAAATCCTTGGCTTGCCCTTGCTGCCCTCTCTACAACCTACCTTCTTTCTCTTTCCTTTCTCTGGAAAATGGTTCACTCTCAGTCCTGCTGTGGTCTCCCCCCGCCCCAGCTTATTCTGACTGCCAAGCCCAGTGGGCCTCTGGGACCCCTGCCTTCAGCTGAGTGCAGCACTAGGCCAACCTGACACGCTCACCTTTTGGGAGTACTCTCTGCTGAGCACCTACAGCATCCTTTCTCTCCCCTCACCCTTTCTGATGGACCTCTCTCTCCTCCCAGCTCTATCTCTGCAATCTTCTAACAATCTCATCCATCTGTATGGCTTTAATAACCCCCATAGGTGAGCGGAACTCTAGCCTGACCTCTCACCCGTTCCCCTATTTCCAGGTATTTTTTGAGTATTTCCACCTGGAGGTCTCACTGTCACCTTAAACCCAGTGTGACTTAGAATACATTGCCCCGGCACCCTCAGCCAAATCTTCCAAGTCATCTTTCCAACCTAACTTCTTTATTTTGGTTAACAGCCCCCCTGCTCTCATGACCAAGACGGGCCCCTCCCAGCCATCTGGTCTTCCTCTCTTTTCTTTATCTCTCATGGCCCCTCTCATTAAGCCCTGGATCCATGGTTGACACCATCTATCTGACCTTTCTGCCCCACTCGATCCCAGAATCCTGCCTTCCCAAGCTGGCCTGCTGTGGGGGCGTGTCTCAGTCACCCTGTGCTCAGCCTCCTGTGCACATGCTGGAAACACCATCAGCCTCACCGGATACCGTCTGCTCACCCGGCTCCTGGGTAGCAAGTCTCAACGCCTCATTTCAGAGCCATATGGTGCTCATGCTCCGTAAGAGGAAACGGAATGATTCCTTTCAAATGCCAGAAAGAGCTTCTAGTCCCTTAACCTCTCTGAGCCTAAATTTTCTCATCAATGAAGTAAGAATAAAAAATTCTGTCCTCATTAGTATCTACAAATGAAATGGGGGAACAGACGAGAAGCAACCTGCAAGGCTGGTGGCTGCACTGATGCATTGATACTTTCAGTGAAAGCCCCACATGACAACTAGAATCAATAATAAAAGTAGCTTTCCTTTGACTATTTCCACACTATGCACTGTGCTAAGCTCATCTCACACATTACCTAATTTAATTCTCTAGATAAGTCTTTTGGGGAAAGTATTATTGTCTCCATTTCACAGATGGCAAACTAGGGCTTAGAGCTATTAAGTAAATGGCCTAAGGTCATGAATGCAAGTCTCTCAGACTCCAAAGTCCATGCTCATAACTCCAGTGCTTTCAGCCTCTCAACAGCAGCAACTACACACAGAGAGGACGCAGTCCCTTTGCACTTCTGATTTGTGTCCTGTACTCTGGAGCACTGATTAGCAATGATCAATGCTCCTGATTCCCTCTGCTCTCCAACCACAAACCCAAGCACCAGAGGGTCCTTGTCTAAGCCCCCACCAGCCCTGTTCAGTTCCTCCCAGGAAACCAGCCCTGGCACCAGAATGAGGCTGGAGAGGTGAGTATGAAGATGCAATCTGCTTCAGCCTCCAAGAGAATGAGGGATGAAGGAGTGTTCATCCCTTTCGGAGGTGACTCGCCACACCCCTCTGGTCCTAAGCCAAAGGCCTGGCTACTCATAGAATCTTCCACTGTGGGAGAAGCAGGATGAAGTGGGAGAAACTGAGAACAGTACCTTGCTAGCCCACTCAGTCCCTGACAGAGGCCTCTCCTGAGCCCAGTGGGAACTTTGTTCCTATTCTGTAAGTAGGAATTTTTCAAAACGCCATGGAGGTGGGCCATTCCGACCTCCTGAATCAAGGCTTCAGAGGCAGGAGCCTTGGAATCTGAATCTTAAATAAGCACCTCACACCAGGGGATGCTCACATGTATCCAAGTCTGAGGACTGATGTCCTAACAAAGCAACTCAATCCTGATAACCCTGCTTTGCGTGGTTCTTGAATTATTTTGTGACTCTGAAGTCTTGGCTCTCACATGGGCATCGTTATACCCTGTGTCAGAGACATCTGCAAAGGCTGGGATGTCTTCTTTAACTTTTTATTTTCCCTAGTGCTGAAATGAGGAAATACCTTTGAATATTCAAGTTACATGTAAGTGTGCACATCTGTGTGTGTGGTGGGGAGGGTGAAGGTGGAGGTGGGTGGGAGAGGTGGGCAGATAAGAGGCTGCTCAACTGCACCCTGAGAGCAACTTTTGCTACTCAAGCACAGCCTGGGCTTTCTCCATTTCCTAGGGCACCTGTGTGATGGGCCCAGTTACTCTCCTCACAGGGAAGGAAAATGCTAAGAACTGTAGGCTTCAGAGTACTTGGGGAAGAGGGGATCCTTGGAGTCTCTGGACTCACAGACTTTATTTCTCAATGTCTAGCCACTGCAGCCTGCACTACAGACACTGTGGAAGACTCAGTCAGCCACTGGAAAACCTGAGGCCCAATGAGTCTCCCTCTGGACTTGAAGAGCTGTCTGTTTCCTTCATGTGTTCAAAGGGGACAGGATAAAGTGAAGATGATGAAACCTGGGGCTGTGGAGATAAGGAAACAGAGTCCTCCAGAGAAAAGAAACATGTGGCTTACAGGAGCTTATGAACGTCATCCAGAAAGGCCATCAGTGGCCTGCTGGATTAGGACATGGTATCAGCACACCAGAAGTGGTTTTGGGATTTTGGGAGTCAAATTTGTCTTGGTTCTGGTGGGTCGCATGCCAAGGACCAAGGACCAGGTTTACTTCCTCTCCTCCAGGTGTCCCCAGTGACTGCCAGCCGGAAGTCAAGACTTACTTTCGCATCCACTCAATAAACTTCTTCTTTGTTCTGAGCACAGGCACTGCATATTTCTCTCCATTCTTAAAATACTTCAATGTAGGGAACTCGGAGATGTGGAATCTTTCTGCCAGGGCCTTGTTGACGGTGGCATCGACAGCTGCAAGGACACCAGAGCTCTGGGATGGGGGAAAGGCCAACCATGCATTACAGCCTCAGAAGCAGTGCTGGAGAACAGAGGAGCCCAGATGCCGACCCCTATATCTGGCCTGGAGCTGCCAAAATGCAATTGAGGTGGTGGCTGGTCTCCTGGGCTCATGCATTGCAGGGAAATCAAGGAACACTGGTACGCCCAACATTGATCATTTAGGAGCTGAGAGGAGGCTTTTAATTTGCCCCACCAACCATGTGAGGGGGACTGGGACGTGTTCCCAATGGTCAAAATCCCAGAGAAAAGAGGGTATATTGTGGGGCTGAACCCCAGAACCATGACCTGGAAGAGGCTGTCTGGACTGGTATGAGAACTTGGCCTTGTGGTTTTCCTGCCCGTTTCTGTCTCTGGTAGGGAATCACTCATCTGACCAAGACATGTCTCTTAGGAAATGGAAGTACTGCAGCTTCTAGGGCCTGACAGAGCTGCTGCAGGGCAGTCATTTCAACAATCCCACAAGTCATTGATTATTTACAAGAGAATGGAGGGTTTGGGGGATGGGTAAGGAAAGGAAGCTTACATCTGCTTCTCCATGGAGGACTTCTGCTGCGTTCTCAAACTCCGGCTTCATTTTCTTACAGTGTCCACACCCTGTTGGAAAAAGTCAAGAGAAGCCATCATCATGGCATGGGGGCTACAATGCTGTTCCCTGGCCTCCACCTCCTCCCTCTCCGTACAACAGTTTCGTCCCATTGCCAGACGCTGGAGGTACCTGGGAGAAAAAGGAGCACCAGAGCGGAGAAAGGAAATCTTTTACCCAATCCATTGGCAGTGGGAGGGCAAGAGGCAAAAATGAAATAATGTATGCAAACAATGCTGGCAACATATACAGAGCCCACGTGCCTGGCACAACAGTCCTACAAAGTAGGAACTCTCCATTTTACAGATAAGAAAAGTAAGGCACAAGAGAAGGTGGGTGTCTTGCCCAAGGCTACACACACAGCCACAAGGGACAGAGTGGGGATGAAAACCCAAGCAATCTGGATGGAGGTCACCACCTTAGGTAATATGTGTTACCCAGCCCGTGCTGAGTGAATGAATGAACAATATTGAGCAGCTATGAGTTGAAATCAACTCAATGGCAGTGGGTTTCGTTTGTTTTATCACCACTATCATCTTTTCTGAGGCACGAGGGAGTCTGGGGCTTTGAGCTGGGAAAAATAACTCACAGACACAAAAGTAGGGGGGAAAAGTAAGTTCCAATTGTCCCCAGATGACAGAGGATATAATAGGAACTGGGACTTATTAACTTGTCATTTCCAAACTCATGGCACTTTCTTTGGATAAGTGCTGCTCTGCCCTTTTCTTACAACTACATGAATGCAGTAAGATGTCACAAATAATATGATTTGATATATTAAAAAGGACACTTTGTGTAGATGACTTCAGGGGATTTGTAAACTGTTTTCACTTTAATAAAAAGAGCACATTCCAGCTTCTGATGTTTTAGGGGCTGTGAAGAGAGAAGGTCCAGGTGCTCAGGCTGGAGACATTCTACAGGTGAGCCTGGCTGCAGAGGCCACGTGTGAACCAGCTAAGCAACGACAGGGACTGAACTCAGCCTTCTCAGGGGAGGGTGATAACGTGTGGGAGGAGAGACTTCCCTGCAAGTCTGAGAACATCTCAATCCTACCACTGATTGTTAGAGAAAAGAAAGGAAGACTCATACATCAGTATTATCAAAAGAGACCTCCCACATGCTCCCAAAGCAGTCTGAGCCCCAGAGATGGCTTCCCTGCCTCCATCTGAGCACTTGGATAGGATGAAAGGTCCTCTCTCCTTCAAGGGTGCTCCAGGTGGCACTGAGACACGGACATGTCTCCCCACTCCATTGCTGCCTGTCCCTGGTTCCTCAGTCCACCCTATCTCATCCTTCTCAGGGAATAAGGAGTCCCAGAGCTGCTGCCCTCCCATTTACTGATAACAGAAAATGTCAAATACACAAAAATCAGGAGCTAACTGATCATGGACCAGCCAGGCCAAAGTTGCCAAGCTGGACAGAGCACTTAGAGGTGGAGGTGGGGTGGGGGTGAAGGATGTCATGAGATGATTTGGTCAAAGAAGCTCACACAGATGGAATCCACCCAGGGAGTGGCCACAATGCTTAGTTGTATCAAAATGTTGTTTCTTCTGAAACAGACCCAAGGAAGAAGGACTCCTCTGACCCTTAACTCAGAGGCTCCATAAAGCTGAATGGGCAAGAAGAGGAGAAACAGAACATATACAGGTTTCTAGAAAAACCAATCTGGTACCCCTGTTAGGAGCTCCTACTCCTGACTGGTTACAATGCTAAGTAGGGAGAAAAGGGTTCAGCCCTCGGGATCTTCCAGCCTAAAGACAGAGGGGACCATGTTTTGGTAAGTTATTTGGAACTGAAAATGTATTTTCCTCACAGAAATAACTGTACACATAGTTAATATACAGATCACCAGGACTGGCCACAAAACTCTAAGAGAATGTACCTGAAGTCTATCGAGCATGTTGTGCTGTTTCTATTTCCCTGAACCACACCCATATGGAAAACAAGCAGCCTGTAATCCAGCTCAGGACACCAAGGAGGCATCTCCTTGCCAAGCAGCAGGTGCCCAGTAACAGAAACAAGAGGGAGGAGAACATGGTGGGACAAGGAGAGTCGCTCTTGGTCAGCTAGGACATGATTCTGGACCTTTCTGGAGTCAATGACACGCTTGAGAATCTCCTGAAAGCTTCTCCTCTCTCTTTGCTGAGGTATCGAAAACCAAAACCAAAATCACTGCCATCGAGTCGATTCTGATTCATAGCAACCCCCTTTGGGTTTCCAAGATGGTAAATCTTTATAGAAGTAGATTGTCCCATCTTCCTTCCACGGAGCAGCTGGTGGGTTTGAACCACCAACCTTCTGGTTATCAGTCAAATGCCTTAGGCACTGTGCCACCAGAGCTCCTTGTGCTGATGTATATACACCTCACATTTTATTCATACCTTCAGAGGGACCCCAGATACTCTGAACTGGTTCACAGACTCCAAGTTAAGAGGCCAAGACAGAGAATTGTCCCAACAGATGTCCAGGCTCAGCAACCTTCCATTCTGACACACATGTCATGAAGAAATGAAATATCGTGGCGAACGTTCCACTGACTTAACATGAAATATACTAAGACTTTTGGTGGGGAGGAAGTGGGGAGAGGTTCTCACTAAACTAAAAAGCTTAAATCAATCTTTGGGGCTTTCAGGCAGGATGAAAAGGTTCTATAACTCTTAACGAGATGCCCCCCACCCTTGGCTGACAGTTCCTTGCAGTCTGCTCCAGGTGACCACCCACTTCTGCTCCCAAGGTGACTTCCGCCTGACTGGGGTGGTGTGAGGAAGCCCAGTCTGCACGAAGAGACTTTGAAAAGGAGTTTGGAGGCATTCCTGCTGGTGGTGGGTCCATCAGCCAAGAGGCCTCACTGCCTAAAGAGGGAAAGTGAGTGGTCCCTGCACAGCCCTCCGCTGTTGATTGCCCTGAGACAGGCTCGCTTAGCCAGCAGTGGAGACACCCAGGAAGGCTGCAGGAGACGCTCCCTGCCATCCTCTCTCTGGCAAACTGTGAATGGTGCTGTCAGGCCAGCTGCTGGCAGAGCCCATGGTCAGGGTGGACAGTGAGACTGGAGTGAAGGTGGGCGGAAGACAAAGACAAGTCACTGCCGTTCATGGAAAATTACTGTTCCTTTCAAAAATGCCCCAATGTGGCAAGACCTCTGAAGATGAAAGAATTCACTGTGCACTGGTGAGTTCTCCTCTTAGACCTTTACCGGTTCTGGCCTTTTGAGGCCACTGCCCTGCTGGGCAGCAAACAGATTCTATATTACCTACTAGCTCCCATCAGTGGGGGACCAGAGATAGCATCTGAGACTGAGAACTGGCTCACTGGGAAGAAGGGCTATAAACCCTGATGTCTGCCATGAAAACGTCCAGGATATCTAGCCTCATCTCCCAGGCCTCTCAGGTAATAAAAGTGCTGACATCTGCATTGGGCTTGCACACACTGTACCTCAGCATTCCTGAGAGACACACAGAGCTCACTAGGTTCATTTTATAGACCTGGAAATTGTGACTATGGGAGATGAAGTGACAAACCCTAGGCCTTCATGAACAAAGAGATGGGATTAGAATGTGGATCTCCGGCCTGGAGCTCTTGCCATGATGTACACACAAACCCACCTTTCCCCTGAAGTTTTTCTGCCCCCTAACATCCACTCCCTGGCCATCACACCCTCCCTGCCTTGATTGACAAGGCCTCTCCTCGGAGCACCCACATCTGGCCAAACCTTCACAATCCCACCCAAGTTCCAGTCCATGATCGGAGTCTTCCCAGTTCACTCCCGTACCCACTGAATGGCCTATTTCTCTTCTAATCACAAAATACTTATTCATATATTTCTATAGCTTTATTTTGTATTGCTCTGTCACTGTTTTAATACTATTGCTTTGTGACTGTCTTAGCACCGTCTTCTGATATTTAGCAGCAGCCAGGGCGATCTTTTCAAAACATTAATCAGATCAAATGACCCTGCTTAAAACTTTCCAATGCTCATCACAAGTTGGTTAAAATCCAAGCTCCTTACCATGGTGACAAAACCCACACAATCTGACCCTAGCTTACCCTCCAAACTCAGCTCAGGCCACTCCCCTCTCATCCTCTACACTGTAGCCACTGGCTCTCCTTCTGTTTCCTATCCCACCAAGCTCATTCCTAGGACATGCTGTGACCTCTGCCTGCAACAAGCTATTCCCCTATACCTTTGTGGGGCTTCAGATTCCACTTCCACAGAGATCTTCTCAAGCCACCTAACCCAAAGGGCCCTCGCTCCTCCTGCTCTCTTCCAGTAATCTGTTTTATTCTCAGTTGTACTCAAAAGAGCACAAGTAATCTGCTTACTTGCTCCGTGTTTGTCCTCCCAGCTGGAATGTAAGCTGCGCAAGGACAGGGACTCAGTTGTCTATCTTGCTCACCACATATCCCTGGTACCTAGAACAGTGCTACACATACTCTTTGAATAAATTTACATCATGGCTGTATAGTGTAGGTTTACACCAGCGCACAAAATTTAATTGGACTAAATTCTTTATGGGCAGAGATCACGTCTTGTACATGCATAGTTGCTGATTAGACTGAACACCCCCATTTCATATAACCAGCAGTGAAGCCGTTACTGCACTGTGCCCTCCCCTTCCCACTACCATTTACACCCTTCCTTTCTCTGCTGCTTTCCAGGCCTGGGAAACATCTTCCAAGATCTCTAACATCTCTGTTCCTCCAGTTCTAAAGTTTCCCATACACACCCTAGACTTCTCTTGATTTCATTAAGATTTTCAATTCTAGCATCAATTCCTTTTGCCCCTTGAGCAAGATACTACCTCACTACGGTTAAGTAATGCTCATGATGTGGAGACTGGCCAGCCCCTGAGAAGGAAAAAAGGTCTGGCTGAGTGAACGTGTCTGTCCCTCGGCCCTGCCTGTGCTGGGTAGTCATGGTGGCCAATGGTGGGGTCTTGAGCCCAGCCCACCACCCTGGGCCTAGCCTCCAGGTTGTACCTGGCTGCAGGGCTGCAGCATAGCCAGAGGTAGAGGGTTCTCTGCAGGGAGCAGGACTCTAGCCAGAGCAGGACTCTCCAGCCGGCTGCGTTTTAGCGACCTGATTGTGATTTGATAGGCCATTAAGTTTTATTGCCAAACTTCCTTGTTGGGGTTTTTATCATCTGTGTAAGTGCACTTACGCTTATTTTCATGACCTGGTGCGGAGTGTGCACATCAACTTCTCCATCACACTCTTCTCTGGCTGTGAGAATGGTGGCCTCCTGTCAACCCCAAGCCCTCAAATTCCTCTGGATTCCATTACATTCAATTATACTTATGATTTTATTATAGGCTGGCTCCAGGGGGTTTTCTATTTCCTGGAACCAAGCTTTTCCAAGGCACCAGATTAAGGTGTAAGAGTCCTTGGTAGCTGAGTGGGGCAGCACCCACAAATCTAGGTGAGCCTGGTTTTCCATCCACATCCCTGCTGCCTTGCCAGGAACTTGGCTTGGGGCATGTGAAATCCGGGTGGAGCTCACACAAAAGCAGCAGCAACACTGACATATTAACATCTGTGAAGGGCCCTACAGAGACCTCAGGGCTCTTTCAAGATTTTCCAGCTTTATACACACCAAGGAGTCCCTGGGTGATATAAAAGAGCTGGAGTACTAAACAAAGGGTTGCTGATTTGAACACACCCAGAGGTACCTTGAAACAAAGGCCTGGAGATCTGCTTCCAAAAGGTCACAGCCTTGAAAAGCCTACAGAGTGCTGTTCTACTCCACACACATGGGTCACTATGAGTGGGAATCAAGTCAATGCCAAATGGCATGGTTTCTCTATATACACTTAAGCCGGCACGAGACACTTGTACATTGATGGGCACCCTTACCCAACACACAGCCGCGTTCTTGTGCAAAGACAGAGATGTCCACTCTGTTAAAGTTAAGTGTGTATAACAAGCTTTTAAAACGTTATTTCCAGGCTTCTATCAGGAGGCTGGCAGTTCAAACCCACCAGCCACTCCTTGGAAGGAAGACTGGGCAATCTACTTCCATAGTGATACTGCCTCGGAAACTCAAGGAGCGGTCACTATAAGTTGGATCCGATTCGATGGCAGTGAGTTGAGTTAGTATCTTAAGGAAATAATCTGACATGTGGACAATATTTAGGCATAAAAATGTTCTCTGCATCATGATTTATAGCGGAGAAATACAGTAAACAACTCAAACTTACAACATGATAGGGCTGGTTAAGTACTTTATGGCGTCATCATACAATGGAATATTATGTGGCCACAAAAAGCCTTTATAAAGTATTTTTAATAACATAAAATACTTACAAGACAATATTAAAGGAAAAATGTACGGGGAATAAAAAGACCCCAAATCAAGGATCTATGTAGGAGATCCTTGATAGAGGGAGAACAATGTGGAACAAAACTCAAAATCATTTGGAGGGAAAAAAAAAAGGGGGGGGGGACCAGGTTTGCTGGTCTGATATCACCTGGTGGAACCACTGAGACTATGGCCCCTAACTGCCCTTCAGGTCTGGAATTGAACCCACACCTGTGGTTTCCAGCCAAACAAAACACAGGCATATGAGTTGAACATTTACCTCAAGTAGATACTCTCCTTGTAAAGAACAATCATGGGAGAAAGAAGGGCTGCTTATGCACAGGGAGACAGCTCAGGGGGCAGGAGTCCATGGAGGGATGGACACAGGGAAGAGGTAACTATGGGGAGGAAATGGGAGGAGAGCTGTTGTATGGTGGTAAACTGTGGTCAATGTCATGAGACAAAGTATATGTGAACTGCTATATGGAAAGTGAATTTGCTTTGTAAATCTTCACCCAAATCACAATTAAAAAAAAAAAAAAAAGAATTGAATGAAAAAACAAAGGAATGGGTTTCTGAAGCAACCCATGAACCCCAAAGTCAGGAGGGAACAGGCAGGCCTGAGACTGTGGTTAGGGCCTGGCTTCCAGAACAGGGCTACCTGGATTTAATCCTACCCTGTTTTTTTTTTTTTTGGCTACATGACCTCTGGCACGTTTCTTGACCTCTTGGTTTCTCCTCCCTTTCCTTATCTGTAAAGTGAAGATAATCATGATATGTACTCCACAGGATTTGCTTGAATATATGTAATATATGTAAAGTGGTAAGCGCTCAATAAATATTATAGCTAGGAGCTCTGGTGGCACTGTGGTTAAAACATTGGGCTGTTAACCAAAAGGTTGGTTGTTTGAACCAACCAGCTGCTATGTGGGAGAAAGATAAGGCAGTCTGATTCTGTAAAGATTAGCCCACTGTCATTGAGTCAATTCCAACTCACAGATCCCTATAGGGTTTCTAAGGTTGTAACTCTTTACAGAAATAGATTCCCTCATCTTCCTCCCATGGAGCAGCTGGTGGGTTTGAACCATCAACCTTCTGGTTAGCAGCCAAATGCCTTACCCACTCCACCACCAAAGTTGCTTTATAATAAAGACTACAGACTTGGAAATCCTATGGGGCTGTTCTAGCCTGCCCTTTTGGGTCATTCTGACTTGGAATTGACTCAAAGGCAGGGGCTTAAATATTATAGCTATGATTTGACTATTAAAAATGTAAAGCTTTTGTACAATGAAAGGTACTATACACAAAGCAAGCAAGAGAGTTGGAATGTTTGTAACATGGAAAACAGATAAAGATGCATAGCCATAACATATATAGTTCTAGGTCAAGAAGAAAAAGATAAACAACCCAGTAGAAAAATGGGCAAAGGGTACAACTAGGTGGTTCACAAAAGGAAAACAAACAAGCTAATTATCCCACAAAAGGATGTTAAATTTCACTAGAGGTCGGGGAGCTGCAGACAAGTCCCACACTGCTCAGTACAGCAGAACTTTAGAAGGTTGCAGGCACTGTCATACACTGCTAGGGGGCAATTTGGCAGCATCTATCAAAGTCCAACACAACCCATCTGTCACTCTGTCATACTATTGTGATTTGTGTGCCTCCATATTGCTGGAAAAGAACTCTGGTGGCATAGTGCCTAAGGTATTTGACTGCTAACCAGAAGGTTGGTGGTTCAAACCCACCAGTCACTCTGCAGAAGAAAGACAGGCCAATCTACTTCCATAAAGATTTACTGCCTTGGAAAGGTAGACTAGGAAAAAAGACCTGGCAATCTATGTCCAAAAATTAGTCAATAACATGTATAGTAACAGAAGATTGCCTGATACAGTGCTGGGAGATGAGCCTGCGAAGTTAGAAGGCACTCAAAATGCACAGTGGTCCCCACCATGGTCTTGAGTATATCAACAGTCATGATGGTGGGGCAGGACCAGGCAACATTTTGTTCTGTTGTACATGGGTCACCATGAGTCAGAGCCAACTCCAGAGCAACTAACTACAACAGCAACAAGTCAACATTCAAGCACATTTATCCCAAGCTCCAGCAACTTCATTTTTAAGGGCTGTTGTTCTTAGGTGCCATTGAGTGGATCATAGGTATTTAGATATGTTTCCAAATATGTATGTTTATGAATGTTTCATCACATTGCTTGAACAGTGGAAAACTGGAAACAAAGTTCTATCACTGGAGGAATGATTTAAAATGTATGGCACATCAAAATTATAAAATATAACACAGCAGCTTAGAAGATTGACATAGATTTATATGCCAATGTCTACTTTCACATGAAAACATCTTCAACACCTACTGATAAGCTAAAAAAAAAAAAAAAAAAAAAATCACAGAACAATGGTTAGGCACTGATTCTATTTATGTACAAAAATAACCTGTTATTTAGGTAGTTGTACAGAAGAAGAATGATGTATACTCTACTATCAGTGGTGGGAAACTCTGAGGAAGGGGGTGAGTGGGGAGCGGGGAACTTTGACTGTTCACTCTACATCCTTATGTATTCCTTGAGCCTTTCACTGTCAGTAACAAGAATATTGTTAATATTATTCTCAAATTGTTTGTTCAATTAGGAAATAAAAGAGACAGCATGAAGGAGTTTTACAGCAGGATGGTTACACAAATCTGCACATGTCCAAAAGAGTCTATTTAATTGTATGTTAATTCAAAACATTAAAAGCAAAGGAGAAAAAGAAAAGAAAAAGAGACTAGCAAGAATAATGCAAAAAGTGAAAAGTAGCTGCCCCTGGGTAATAGGATTATTGTTGTTAGGCACCATCAAGTCAGCTCCAACTAATAGCAACCCTATGCACAACACAACCAAACACCGCCTGGTCATGCCTCACAATCCTTGCTGTACTTGAGCCCATTGTTGCAGCCGCTGTGTCAATCCATCTTGTTGAGAGACTTCCTCTTTTATGCTAATTATAGTTATATTTCTTGATGCATTATATATCTCTGTTCCTTCTAGATTTTGTACAAAGCTCACGTATTACTTTGAGAATATGAAAAACATAGTAAAATACTTCTTTAAAAAAAAAAAAAGACCAATGCGGAAAATTTAGCATCTGATAGGGACCTGCGACAGAACTCAGAGAAAATGGCCCAGCTCCTGGAAGACAAAGTGGTCTCCATCACACACCTACTGGGGACAAGCTATGGAGAAATCTCATTTCAGGCCTACTACCAAGGATGGGGAGCAGACATGTTGGGGGTGATCTGAGGGCAGAGTGGTTGCGGCTCCTGTGAGCCCCCAGAGCACTGAGGGGAGGAAAGGTGGGTATTCTGGTTTTCTGGCAGGCCCCTTTCTTAAGCTGTCTTCCTCCCCTTGGTACCTGGGTGTGTGGAGATGGATCCAGCAGAGAAAAACCATCCTAGTGAGTCAAGCTGCTTCTCTGGCCCATGTCTCTGGGGGCCTCAGCTTCGTTCTTTAACATCCCCATTCAGATGGCATTATGGCAGCACTATGTCTTTCCTCTGCCTACTGCAGAGATAGAGTTATGAGGAGACAGGGGAGGTGTGTTGATGTTATTGCAGCAAAAAAATCATCAAAAAGGGAAGATGATGAAAATGTATAATCTGACTTTCCTCATACAGAACGCTGTGGGGAAAAATAGAGGGTATCATGGAGCAGCAGCAACTGGGTCCTGCTGCCATGCCCTTTGTGGACAGAGGGCTGGGCCCAGTGCTGAAGCTTCCCACACCCTCGCCTGGCCCCCTACTGAGGACCAGACGGCAGCCAGACTTCAAGCCCTCACAATGGAGGGGGAGTAAGGCAGCAGAAGGGAGGCTGCCTCTATGGCCACCAGGCAGGCTCTCTGTCACACATGGCACTGTGTACATATCCAACACAACAACTCACAGCCCATCCTTCACACTCATACTGCCCTCCTGGAGAGCAGGGATCAGGCAAGCTTGGTTGTTACCTTCAGCTCCCCCTTACACTCTTGGTGTGACAAGGCACTACATAAGCCAACATATGTGAAGGGTCTAGCACTGAGCACCAGAGCAGAAGCCTCACCAGCATTCACACCATTAGGTGTTTACTCATATGAGGTGAAAACATTATGTCTACATTAAAGCTTGCACACAAATGCTGATGGCAGTTTTATTCATAACTGCCCCAAACTGGAAGCAACCAAGATATCCTTTGATAGGTGAATGGATAAACAAACTGGTATGTCTGTACAATGGAGTGTTATTCAGCAAGAAAAAGAAATGGGCTGTTGAGCTATAGAAGACATGGAACGACCTTAAAACGTACATTTGTAAGTGAAAGAAGTCAGTGTGAAAAAGTTATATTTGGTATGATTCCAGCTATATGACATCTGGGAAAAAGCAAACCTGTAGAGGCAGTGAAAAGATCAGTGGTTGCCAGGACTCATGGGGAGGGGGAAAGGATGAATAGGTGAAGCACAGGGATCTTTAGGATAGAAAACTATTCTGTACGAGACTTAATGTAGATACACAACTTTATATGTATGTCAAAATCCATAGGACTCTACAACACAGAGTGAACCCTTAAGTAAGCTACAGACTTTAGTTAATGCTGTTCTTAGGTGCCATCAAGTCAGCTCCAACTCATAGCAACTCTATATACAACAGAATGAAACACTGCCTGGTCCTGCACCATCCTCACAATCTTTGCTATACTGGAGCCCATCGTTGCAGCCACTGTGTCAGTTCATTTCGTTGAGGGTCTTCCCCTTTTTCGCTGACCCTCCACTTTACCAAGCATGATATCTTTCTCCAGGGACTGGCCCCTTCTGACGACATGACCAAACCATTCTCACTTCCAAGGATCATTCCGGCTGCACTTCTTCCAGGACAGATTTGTTAGTTCTTCTGGCAGTCCATGGTATTTTCAGTATTCTTTGCCAAAACCATAATTCAAAGGTAGCAACTCTTCTTTGATTTTCCTTAGTGACTGTCCAGCTTTCATATGCATATGAGGTGACTGAAAATACCATGGTTTGAGTTAGGCACACTTTAGTCTTCAAAGTGACATCTTTGCTCTTCAGCATTTTAAAGAAATCTTTTGCAGCAGATTTGCCCAGCACAATATGACATCTGATTTCTTGACTGCTGCTTCTATGGGTGTTGATAGTGGATCCAAGTAAATAAAAATCTTTGACAACTTTGATCCTTTTATTGTGATGTTGCTTATTGGTCCAGTTGTGAGGATTTTCATTTTCTTTATGTTGAGGTGTAATCCATACTGCAGACTGTAGTCTTTGATCTTCATCAGTAAGTGCTTCAAGTCATCTTCATTTTAGCAAGTAAGATTGTGTCATCTGCATATCGCAGGTTGTTAATGAGTCTTCCTCCAATCCTGATGGTGCATTCTTCTTCATATAGTCCAGATTCTTGAATTATTCAATCAGCATGCAGATTGAATAAGTATGGTGAAAGAATACAACCCTGAACACACCCTTCCTGATTTAAAACCATACAGTAAGTATCCCCTCGTTCTGTTCAAACAACAGCCTCCTGGTCTATGTACAGGTTCCTTGAGAGCACAATTAAGTGTTCTGGTATTCCCATTCTTCACAATGTTATCCATAATTTGTTATGATCCACACAGTCTAACGCCTTTGCATAGTCAATGAAACACAGGTAAATATATTTCTGACATTCTTTGCTTTCAGTCAAGATCCATCTGACATCAGCAATGATATTGTTCATTCCACATCCTCTCCTGAATCCAGCTTACATTTCTGGAAGTTCCCTGTCAATATACTGCTGCAACTGTTTTTGTATTGCCTTCAGCAAAATTTTATTTTTGTGTGATATTAATAATATCGGTTGATAATTTCCACATTCTGTTGGATAAGCTTTGGAATGGGTACAAATATGGATCTCTTCCAGTCAGTTGGCCAAGTAGCTGTCTTCCAAATTACTCAGCATAAATGAGTAAGTGCCTCCAGTGCTGCATCTGTTTGCTGAAACATCTCAATGGGTATTCTGTCAATTCCTGGAGCCTTGTTTTTCACCAATTCCTTCAATGCAGCTTCAACTTCTTCCTTCAATACCATTGGTTCTTGATCATATGCCACCTCCTGATATAGTTGAACATCGACCAATTCTTTTTTGTACAGTGATTCTGATGCTTCCTGCACCATTCAATATTTTGTCCATAGAATCCTCCAATATTACAACTCAATTGAATTTTTTCTTCAGTTCTTTCAGCTTGAGAGATGCTAAGCTTGTTTTTCCCTTTTGGTTTTCTAATGCCAGGCCTTTGCAAATTTCATTATAGTAATTGGCTTTGTCTTCTCGAGCTGCTCTTTGAAATCTTCTGCTCAGCTCTTCTATCTTGTCATCTCTTCCATTAGCTTTAGCTACTCTCTGTTCAAGAGCAAGTTTCAGAGTCTCTTCTGAGATCCATCTTGGTCTTTTCTTTCTTTCTTATCTTTTTAATGAGCTTTTGCTTTCTTTATGTGTGATGTTCTTGATGTCATCCCACAACTCATCTGGTTTTTGGTCACTGGTGTGCAATGTGTCAAATCTATTCTTCACATGGTCTCCAAATTCAGGTGGGATATAATCAAGGTCACGTTTTGGCTCTTGTGGACTGGTTTTAATTGTCTTCAGCTTCAATTTGAACTTGCATGTGAGCAGTTGATGGTCTGTTCCACAGTCAGTTCCTTGCCTTGTTTTGGCTGAAGATATTGAGTTTCTCCACCACCTGTTTACACATGTGTAGCAGTCAATCTACTTCCTGTGTATTCCATCCAGTGAGTAAGGTCCATGTGTATAGCCACTGTTTATGTTGCTGAAGAAAGTTATTTGCAAAGAATAAGTCATTGGTCTTGTAAAATTCTATCATGTGATCTTCGGCATCATTTTTACCACCCAGGCCATATTTTCCAACTACTGATGATTCTTCTTTGTTTCTAACCTTCGTACTCCAATCACCAGAGATAATTAACACATCTTGATTGCATGTTCAGCCAATTTCAGACTGCAGAAGTTGCTAAAATTTTTCAATTTTTTTAATCTTTGGCTTTAGTAGTGAGTGCAAATAATAGTAATATTAACTGCTCTTCCTCATAGGCATGTGGATATTATCCTATCACTGACAGCACTGTACTTCAGGATAGATCTTGAAACATAATTTTTGAAAATGAATGCCACACTATTCTTCTTCAATTTGTCGTTCCTGACATACTAGATCATATGGCTGTCTGATTCAAAATGGACAAAACCAGTCCATTTCAGCTCACTAATGCCTAGGATACAGTCTTTATGTGTTCCATTTCATGTTTGACAATTTGCAATTTTTCTAGATTCATACTTTGTATATTCCAGGATGTTTGCAGCTATTTTTTCCCATTTTAAGTTGGGCCCCATCAGCAAATGGAGGTCCTGAAAGCATTACTCCATCCGTTTCATTTAGGATGATGCTACTTTGAGGAGGCAGATCTTCCTAAGTTGTACTTCGAGTGCCTTCCAACCTGAGGGGCTCATCTTCTGGCACTGTGTCAGACAATGTCTCAGGGCTATTCATAAAGTTTTCCAGTAATGTATCAGACTGTATTTCACTGCTATTCAGTGGCCCATTTTTTCAGAAGTGGATGGCCTTGTCCTTCTTCCCAGTCTGTCATAGTCCAGAAGCTCCACTGAAACCTGTTCACCATGGGTGACCCTGCTGGTATTTGATATAACAGTAGCATAGCCTTCAGCCTCACAGCAACACGCAAGCAACCATAGTATGACAAACTGATAGATGAGTGGGAGTTAATAGTAATGCATTAATATTGGTTTATCAATTGTAACAAATGTACCACACCAGTGGAAGATGTTAATAATAGGGAAAATAGTACACGGGGAGAGAAGGGTCTATGGGAACTTTCTCTACTCTTCGTATAATTTCTCTCTAACCTCTACCTGCCTGCCACCTGTTATTGCAAATAAAGTTTTATTGAAACACAAAGGAAAAGAGGGAAAAAAAATTCTCTGCCTCACCCTGTGTGGAGCTTCTAACCAACTCCAGCTGGGAGGGAGAGGGACAGAAAATGATAAGGTGATAGGAGAGTCTGAGGTGAGAATTAAGGGGCAAGAAAGCTGAAAGGAGGTAAGAAGCAGGGGCCAATGAAGGTCTCAAGGTCGGCTGAGCTCCAGGTATTTGATGATACTCAGCAATCAGAGGTGCGTGTGCATGTCTTCTAAGAATCCAGGAGGGCAGTTTTCCATCCAAGTGCCTTGCCTCTGGCACCCACAGGTGCCAGGGAGCACCCAGTGGGGAGGCACAGGTCTGGAGGAAAGCTGAAGACCCTTTCTCTTCCTGGCCTTTCAAAGTAGGACCAGGAAAGAAACTAACACTGACTGAGCACTTATTATGTGCATATGGAAATAACTCTCTAAAGAAATATCGCTGTTCTCTTTGGGAGTCAGTCTCACGAATAATTTTTATTTTCTTCTCTATGCTTTCCTATATTAATTACCCTTTTATAAACTGTGCATGCATTACTTTTATAATTAGCAAAAAGTCATAAAAATAAATTCAGCTTTTTAATTTGAGCCCTAGTATTTTAGTCTCCTGGGACCTTTTAAAATCTTAATGCAATTATTCAGTATTTGAGCTAGCTACCCTTTTTCTTACTCTAACACTTGCAAATCTGAAAGTATGCCTTGCTTTTAATAGCTGCAACAAAGCTGCTGGCTAAAAAAGCAAACACATACTGACCAACTGGAACTGGGCCAGATTCAGAGCCCCAAAGCCCCAAGTGGATTCTCTCCCTCAAGGGACCCGTCAAAGTTGGGAAAACATCAACTCACTTTGTCAAATGTATTGATAAAAGACAGACACATTAATTCATCAAGTTAATAATCCTACCTCAGGAAACAAACCAAGCTTGTCTAGCAATCCTTACTAGAATCCATGTTCCACCATGTTGACAGATCCAAATTTATTTTTCTAAGTCTCCAGAATGGTCTGTTTCTAAAGCTGTTCTTACATTTGCCCTGGGATTAATGCCTGCAATACTCTTGTGATTCAAAATTCCCCCTCTCTGCCCTTGGGAAAGTGGGAGGTACTGTCTCCTGACAGTGCCTTTTCCTCTAGGTCCCTCAAACACTTCGAGAGTAGCTTCCCGATCACACCTGTGTGTTTTCTGGAGCACTCCAGCATGAATCTATGCTAGAGATACTAAGAGCTCTCTGACACTCGCAGCCCACTCATGTGGGCTCCAAATTCTCACTAAACCATGTGCATTTTATCCTTCCCAGGCTAAAGCCCCAGATAACAAAGAGTATGCAGAGAGAAGATGACTCAATTCAGAGCCATTCCCATCTGATGTGAACTTTAATGGGCAGTTCATCAGGAAGCTTAACTTCCTGATTTTGCCCAGGCTCCTCTCACTCTGACAGTTAAGCAGAAATAAACGTACACACCCCACCCACACCCACACACCCATCCACCCACCCACATACACATACATGCACATATGGCTGGGGGGCTGGCAGATACCATCAGAGAATGCAGGGTCCCAAACAAGCAGACACTCACCAAGAGAAGCTCAGACACTTCCAGTTGCTAAGTCTGAAATCAGACCCCCCTCAACAAAACTGCACAGAGCAGGCTGGTGTTCAGTAATATTTGTCAATAACAATGACTAACAGGGAAGACAAAAGCTGCCATCTGATTTCTAGTTGTCATCCCTGGAACAATTTCATTTCTTCATTCCTCCCTTCACCAAGCCCTACTCTATGCCTGACAGGTGTATGTGGGGGACAAGAAGATGAATAAGACCTTTTTGGTTCAAGGAAAGCTGAGGATGTATTGGGGGGAAGGATAGGGAGGGACACAGTAGCCAGGCTACCAACCCCCCAGATCCTACATCAGCTGCTTGCTACAATGGACTGCAAATCTAAGACTACAAAAAAGAAATATTTTTAAAAAGAAAGGGCTTAATAAACAATCCCAATCCACTTGGTACACATTGTTGTTGGATAACTTACAGGATTTATCCAGGTGTGCATGTACACGCGCATATACACACAATCTTCACAAACCAAAAAATCCCATTGCTGCTAAGTCAATTCTGACTCATAGCGACCCTATAGGACCTACATAGGGTTGGTTTCCAAGGCTATAAATCTTTACAGAAGTGGACTGTCACATCTTTCTCCCACGGAGCAGCTGGTGAGTTCAAACTGCAGACCTTTTGGTTAGCAGCTAACAGCTTAACCACTGCACCATCAGGGCGTCTACACTCTTTAGAGTGTGGTGCTCAAACCACAAACCACCACTCAAACCACTCTGTCCTCTTCTAGGAACTGGCCAGGTTCTCTTAACTCAGACCAGAAGGACAAACATATGGGGAGTGAACCTCAGGTCCAAGAAGCTTCAGGAGCTTCTCCAGTATGGAACTGAAAATAGTCAGCCAGGATCTGTCTTTACTGCTGGGAAGCTACACCACGAGGGAAACAGGCAGGGTGATTTCAGCTCTAGATTCAGCATAATAACTTCCTGCAAGACCTGCTTCCATCAGCAACTCTGAGACTGCCCGGGAGAGCATATTTTACCTAGAGAGCTGACCAGAGTGTAGCCTGGCTATGCTAGACATGCTCACCCTGGGGGCTGCTGAGAGGATGCAGAGAACCAATAGCATGAGCCACATCCCACTGCTTCCAGGCCCTACTCCAGCCTCTCCTCTGACTCTCAGTCCCAACATCAGTGGGCAGAATCAACTTTCTGAAGTCTCAGTCTAGCCCTCTCCCCAACTCCTAAGCCCTATGGGGTCTGAAGCCAAACCCAAACTCTGAGAGGCAGGCAGTTTTTCAAGGGACTCCAATCTCCGAGATGCTCTCACTGAGGCTCACACTGAGAGAGGTGATGTACTCCTGAGGTCCTGTCCCCATTGTCCTTCATCAGAAGGGTGTCCCACGAGGCTAGAGGATCTTTGAAATTTTTTTTTTTTCCAGGTCAATTTTCTAGAAACCCAGAAGGAGAGGGGCCACAGAGAATATTTTGTCTTTGAATTCTCTCAGGAATTTGGTACTGGTAAAGAAAACCAAAACCAAACTCACTGTCATAGAGTCGATTCCAACTCATAGCAACTCCCATTGGCTTTCCAAGGCTATAAATCTTTACAGAAGCAGACTGACTGTCTCATCTTTCTTCCTCAGAGCAGCTGGTAGGTTTGAACCACCAACTTTTGGTTAGCAGCCAAATGCCTTATAACCACTACACCAGCAGTGCTCCTTTGTAAGAAAGAAGGCAATAGGGAAATCCACAGTAAATATGAACAATTCCAGGACAAACTAAACTCCTATAATATTGCAGGGCGATGGGGAGGAAGCAGGTGACCAGGGACCAGGCCTTGACTCTTCCTCCCAAGAATCTGAGGCTCAGTTAAGTCTGAAATGACCAGGCTGGCAGAAGAGGACTCACAGCCCAGTGAACAACCCGTGTCATTATTCTGTGCCCCAGGTTCCTTATCTGTAAAATGGGCTAGTAATACTCACTTTGCAGCACTGTAAGATAAAAAGAGAGGACTGCGCAGGCATCCACTTTGCAAGCATCGTGCCATAGACAGTTGTTAGCCAGGAGGATTCTTACAATCTAATAGGAGCTCTAATAATGCATTCTCTCCATTGAATATGTCTATGTGGCCTAGACTAATTACCCTCATGCACTTTTGACATCCTGATCATGACATTGATCCTTAAAGCAGTGATTCCTTGCTTTTTCTCCTCTATAATCTCTTACTCACCATCATGGGGCCAAACAGCAGGCAGACAGGCCAGAGAAGGACACAGAGAAGAAGCTCCCCGTGCCATACACATACCCTGTCCCAAGCTGTGCTAAGGACCCACCTGTCATCAGATGGGCCCACCCACTTCCAGGAACTCTCTTCCCTGGGGTTGTCACCGCTTGCTCTCACTAGACCCTCGCTCCCCTCTCCAGGTCCAGCCTTCTCCCCCCTGAAAGCCAACTAGAGCCAATTTTCCATTCTCCATCATAATGGTGAGAACACTGGCCCAGGAAAGTCCTGAGCTACAGGCCTTCCAGCCATTATTGTAAGCACACTGACAGCAGAGTTCCCTGATTCACTCTGGTCACAGAGGGTGAGAGTGAAATCATGTGAAGCAGTCAGGAGACCCGAGGTTCCACCTTGGCCCCACCACCCATCTCAGCTGCTGGGCAAGTGACAGGGCCTCTTGAGGCCTTGGCTTCCCCATCTGTAGGATGAGGATGACTGGTGTTCTAGATAGTATCTGTGGGGCCTTACAGTTTTAATTCCTCTGATGCCTGCAACTCAGTTTACATTTCTCCATGCATGCTGGTGGTGGAAGCTGACTCAGGCCTGGAGTCTCGCACTGAGCTCTAGCTGAGGGGCATGCACAGCTCAGTCAGGACTTCTGTGCAGTTAGGACAGTGGTGCAGGGTGGGGACCTTGCCTGTCACACTCACTACTGTACCCCCTGGCTTACAGGGGACCTAGCATTCAATAGGTGCTCAGCTGGACTTACATTCCAAGGCAGCATGTCTGTCCTACTCTGAGAGGGAAGGATATGGAGGGGGAGAAGCAAAGTTCCACTCACATGGGGCGTGGAACATGACGAGGACAGAGGAATGTTCCTTCACAAACTGGTCAAAGTCTTCGTCGGTCAGGTGATAAACGGAGCCGCCCTCATCTGACCAGGGAGTCTCAGGGACCTGGGGCTGTGGCGGTTGCGGACTGGAAGACCAAAAACAGGCAGAGCTCAGAGGAGGCCCCTGGGCTTGAGCAGCCCTTACAAAATCCAGCCCCCTGGACACAAAGCCCCCCTGGCTCGGCACAGCCCAGGGGCTCTGCCTTCATTCAACAAACTAGAAACAGCGCCCCCTGGTGGAAGGGCGGTGCAGCAGTGGTATGGCCCTGCCCACCTCCATCTTCCCCTAAAACCCCCAAAGTGCTTAGCTGATATCCCATTACAAATAGTGGGCTTTTAGCTATAATTCTCTAAGCAGCTCAAGAAATCTCACTTCCTCCCAGCAATTGGGTGGGGGGGCGTTGTTAGCTTTTTCAAGCTATTTCAAGCTTACAGTAAACTGGCAAGAATAAATAGCAACAGCCAAGAATGACCTTTGGAAAGGCTCACAGTTGTGTTTAGTACTGACCCACAGGGCAGGGGTAGGTGAGGAAGAGAATAATGGAAGAAGAGGGGTATGTAAGTGGGGAAGGGAGAGGCCAGTTGTTTGAGGAAGACTAAATCTGGGCCAGGGAAGGGTGTGGAGGGTTGGGAAGAGAAAGCTGGCCTTGTGGGTTGTGGAGAGGTGTTAACTGACCACAACAGAAAGAGGGATACTGGGGCCGAATGAATAAGGCTAGGGGTACCATCACTATGACAGTGTCTATGCTATGTCACTAATCCTTCTAGAGGCCAAGCATAAACTTTACCTAGTTCCCCCACAGGTCGTGATGGAGCAGAAAGAGGTTGGCTTGAAATCAGTGCAAATCTCAGCTCTACCACTTGTTAGCTACAAAACCTTGAGCCTGCTGCCTACCCTCTCTTGAATCTGCTTCCTCAGCCTACAACTGCATACTAATGTCAGCCCCAGTCCCTGGGAGGTGCAAATGGTTAATGTGCTCAGCTGTTAGCTGAAAGGGTGGCAGTTCAAGTCCATCTAGAGGTAACTTGGAAGAAAGGCCTGGCAATCTACTTCCAAAAGATCAGCCACTGAACACCTATGGAGCACAGTTCTACTCTGACACCCACAGGGTGGTCTTGAGTTGGAATTGACTTGATGGCAATTGATACTGGTTAATATTGATCAAACTGGCTGTTGGGAGGAGGAGAGGCTCTCAGGTGCCCTCTCCTGCTCCACAGTTCAAAACAAGATGGCTAGTGACAGTTCCCTACTGCTTTGCAGCCACAAGCACATCTGCCAGAGCACCTTAATTGCCACTTTAAAAAAAAAAACCTTTAAGATGACAAATGTGAAAAGACAACCATTGTTTCCTGCCTTTGAGATTCTACAGTAGGAAAAATTTAAGTTTCAGCAGCCTGGGCTTTAGAATTCATCACAGACAACAATGTACCCAGCACAATGGGATCTGACACCCATCTCCCCTTTCACAGCAGAAGGCTGAGTTTGGCTTCACCTTTAGAAGCCCTCTGTGTAACTGGTCCCCACTGGTAGCCTCACAACTGTCTAGGCCACAGGCAGCTGCGTGGCTGCCTGTGTGGAGCTGGGTGTCAATAGTCACCCTGTTCCCAGAAAAAGGAGGCAGCAGGGAAAGAGCAAATCACTCTCATCCCATGCTTATCCTATGTCAGATGGGGCTGGTGGACAAAATCAAGCTTCACCTTGAGTTCACCAGCCAGACAATGGTCACAGGCCAACACCACAAAATCTCAGTTTCTGTACCTGGGCTTGAACCAACAACCACCCCTTGATTCCTTCTACTTCATGGGCTTTATCTTTACAATACACATGCATATGTACAAAACTATGCATATCCAAGGACATTCACTGCAGATTATTTAACACAGTAAAGACTGAAAGGAGCCCAGTGGCCATCGGTAGGGGAAGGTCAGACGAACTGCAGCCCATCCACAAGATGAGGGCTGTGCAGCTGGAGAAGAGCAAGGGAACTATCCACACACTGACACGGAAAGAGCTCCTGGATACAGTGCTGGAGATGCGTGGAACACTCTGTTGTTGTTGTTGTTGTTTGCCGTTGAGTCAGCCCCGACTCATAGCGACACCTCCTTGGGTTTCCGAGGCAGTATCACTATGG
>NW_006921701.1:8609827-8617259 GCF_000298275.1 Orycteropus afer afer | reverse complement strand
CAGTCAAGTGCCTTAGGCGCTACGTTACCAGAGCTCCAGGCACTATGCTACCAAAGCTCCTGTGGAACACTCTATAGTTTGCTAATTTTGTGTAAGAAAAGGGGAGATAAATAATATTTACTCATATTTGTTTATGTCTGCATACATAAATACTTTAAGAACATGTAAGAAGCCAATAAAAGTCGTTAACAAACTATAAGGGATGGGTTGGGGGAGTTCTTGAGGGTGGAAGCAGTTAATGCGCTCACTTCTAACCAAAAGGCTGGAGGTTCAATTCCACTCAGAGGTGGCATAGAAGAAAGACCTGACAGTCTACTTCTGAAAAATCAGCCCTTGAAAACCCTGCACAGCACAGTTCTACTCTGACACACGGGGTTATCACAAGTTGGAAGTTGACTCAATGGCAACTGGCTTGATTTTGGCTCACAGGGGTGTGAGGGGGACTGGATGGAGAAAACAGGTAGCAGAGAGACTTTTCAATCTATACCTTTTAAGTATCTTTCATTTTTTTAAATTACAAAAGTATAATCTATTGAAAAAATAAAATAATGTTTAAAATAATCTAGCAATGGCATAAACACAGGGTGGAGAAGCTGTAGCTTAGCAGCAGTACAGGCATATGGAAGAGCCTGAGAAACTTCTAGTTAAACTTGGAGGACAGAATATAGTTTCCTCCAAAACCACTAAAATAACAGTACAGGTATAAAAAGAAAAAGATAAAAAAAAAAAAAAAAAAAAAGTATGACTCCACAAGAGCTAAAAGAACAGGAGAGAAGTTAACAGCAGAAGAGATAAAACAAGGTCAGCATAATTTTAGAAGCTAGAAACCCGACTTGGCAAAGCCAAGACAGCAAGCTGAGGTGCTCGGTGTGCTTCTGGGAAGAGGGCCCAAGAACCACAGAGACCTACAAAGGCACAGGCTCCTGAGACCCTGGAGGCACCACTCCCTTGAAGAAGGTTGCAGCCTGGGGCTGAAAACGGGATCAGTGGGAAGCTAGGGCAGCCAGCTCCTCAGATCCTGGTCCTCACTCTAACAGCCAGGTGCCTACTCCTTTCTTGCCTCAGGAGATAACAGGAAGATTACTTTCTGGAGAGGACTGCAGTGCTGGCATATGGGGAAAATGACCTACTGGAACCAGAGGGATTGAGTGGAAGTCTGTGGCCTAATTATGTAATTAGCTTTTTCACTCTCTCCATTAGATGGTGAGCTCCTTGAAGACTAGGCTCTCTCCCTTGCTGTATTTCCTACACCTAACACCCAAGAAATGCTTTTTGAACAAATGACTGAGTGAGAGAAGAATGGTTAAAGGGACTGGAAGTGTTTAAAGTGTTTAATTTGGAGTGGAGGAGACTCAGGGGAACATAATTGCTATCTTCAAATATTTCAGAAATTAGACTTATTCTCTATGGCCTGAAGAGGAGAACCAACAGCAACATGTGAAAACTCTAGAGAAACAGACTTTTCAGCTTAATAGAAGTCAGAACATTCCACCTATAGCAGGTGAGAAGGAAAGAAACTAGAATCGGGAGTCAGAAGATTTGGATTTGAGTTCTAGTTCCTCCACTTACCAGCTCTAGAAACTTAAGCAACTGCTTGACTTAAAATATCTACAGGACAGCACATTTACAGTCCTTTCTTTATCTACCTCTCCGGTAGAAAGATAACGGATATGAGATGCTTTGTAAATGTATTAAGTATTGTCCAAACTTGCCTAAATATCAAAACAAGGCAGGTCCCTGTAACCTCCAGAGTTAAATACTTGTAGAGGTGATACAAAGATGAAAAGGGAAATTACTGGGGTATATTTCATGACTTTTAAATTCCCCTCCAATCCTATGACTTTGCTTCAGTCTGAAGATAGCACTTATCCTGAGCTCTCCAGGCGTGGGAGGTTCACACAGATCAGAAAATTATCTGAGGGAGATACACATATCATACACGACAAGATGCATCTCAAAGCATGAGGGGTCAAGAAATCATTGTCCTTGTCTTCAGTTTGTATCTGGTTGGTATAAAAAGACACTGGCACAAAACTCAGTCAGAAATGGGTGCTTAGAGGGATCAGTGCAGGAGATCCTGAAGAATAACACAGAATAAAACTCAAAATCATGAAAAAAAAAAAAGACCAGGTTTACTGGTCTGATAGAGGCTGGTAAGATTCCCAAGACTATGGCCCCTAGTTACCCTTCAGGTCTGGAATTGAACTCACTCCTGTAGCTTCCAGCCAAACAACAAACATGCATATAGGGTGAATATTTACATCAGGTAGATACATTCCTTAGAAGGATTACTCATTGGAGAACAGAAGGGCAGTATTTGCCCAGGGAGAGAGCTCAGGGGACAGGAATGCATAGGAAGGACACAGGGATGAGGCAACTATAGGGAGGAAGTGGAGAGAGCTGTTACATTGTAGGGAATTGTACTCAATGTCATGACACAAAATGTATATGAATTGCCATATGGAAAATGAATTTGCTCTGTAAATTTTCACCCCAATCACAATAAAAATTAAAAAAAATAAAAACCTTATGGAAAAAAAGTGAAATGGGTGGCTAGGCCAAAATGGATTCCCCCTCACATACTACACCTCCCCCATGCTCGCCCAATTCACTGTCATGAAATCTGCAGAGAGATGAATGTGAAACCAGGCCTGTGCCCCTCCACATGGCCACCAGGAGCACCAGAGGACAGGCCCCAGGCTAAGAGAGGAGAGTCACAATCGACACGGGTCGAGCCCTGATACATGCTGACACCAGAGATTCCCCACCCCACCTCAGATTGTCCCCACCCTCACTTGGCCCGCAAGAATGAAGGGCAAGACCTAGGCTCTCTCTCCTGGGGTGTGAAAGTCAAGGTCATCTGGAGAATTAGTCACCCTGGATTCACCCTCATCACTCCACATTGTCAGCTGAGAGATGATGCAGAGGCCTGGAGAAGTGCTAGGAAGCCAGGGGATGTCGGGAAAACTGGGAAAGATTTAGTATATGCAAAACCAGGTGCAGACTAGCATTTATGTAGGGGGAAAGTTCTGGAAGGGAATTGCCAAAATATCACAGCACATTAAGTCGTGGAGGACTTTTCTTTTTGTTTACTATAAAGCTTTTCTATAATGAATGTGTCTCACTTGAATATCTTTAAAATAAGAAAAGATTTAAAAAAAAATTAAACCAGCTAGTAGAACAGTGACTTTGTGTGATGGTTAATTTCATGTGTCAACTTGGATAGGCTATGGTTCCCAGTGGTTTAGCCAAACACTAGTCTACATGTTTCACAACATAATGTAATGTAATCACCTTCCATAATGCAATGCGATGCAATCAATCAGTTGAAAAGAGAGTTTCCTTAGAGTGTTCTGCCTCCAAACTGTAAACAGATTATTTTGGCAGAACTTGCTCTTTCTTCACTCTGCAATTTCCATTGTCTGACCTACAGCTTTTGGGATGCAAGCCTGCAGGAGTCTCCAGGTTACCACCTAACCTACAGATTTTGGACTTGCTAGCCCCACAATCATGTAAGCCAATTTCTTGAAGGAAATCAATCTCTCTCTCTCTTCAATATATCTCCCTAAATACCTCACTGGTTCTGTTTCTCTAGAGAACCCTAAGCCACCTTGCTAACTCTTGGTGGGGCATGAGATTAGACAGCTCATTGCAGGCCCATCAGGAAGTGATCACTCCCTCCTACCCTTGCCCAAAAGCGGGCTGTAGTTGTGCCATGGAAGCCACCTTCACATGTGTGCCCCCGACACAGTGGTCACAGGTAAGAGGCTGTTGGGAGAGTAGCTGATGCTCCCCTTTCTTCCTTCCTTTCCCAGAAGTCACCCCATCAAGCATCTCACCCTGGATACTAAAGATGAACCAGAGGCTGCTAACAAGGTTCCCTTCCAGCTGGGAGGAAAGAAAGTAGAAGTAGGAAGCATGGAGGGGCCAGCCCATGGCAGAATCTGGATTCCAAAGGCCAGAGCAGAATGTGTGGAGGAGCTGGGGTGGGCGAAGCAGAGAGAGGAGAGTGGGTGGGAGCACAGGGGACATTCTCCAGCCAGGCGATAATAACATGTCTCCCAAACTCTATTGATGTGATCCTTTTGTCTAGGGTTAGCAAGCAATTCGGAACATTAAAAAAGAAAAAAAACAAAAACTTATCCTTCCAAAAAGATAGGGGAGTGTTTTGAAAACAGAAAAGGTTAGAGAAGGGGAAGGATGCAGACAGCTTTTATGCTCTAGTGACAAATGAGATTGCTATTTGTTGAAACCTTCTCCCAAAGCAGAGCGAGATATGTCTGGCTGGAGCAGAGGATATGCTTATTATCAAATGGAAAAAGAAAACAGGAAAGCAGAGGCCCAGGTTAAGACAATGAATACATGATAATGGGGAGCGGCCTTTGTGGGCAGGAAGTAGAAATGAGGTAATAGATGGGGACAGAGATGTGAAAATACTTCAGAGAAATAAAAGATGCTATGCAAACATAGTGTCATCACTTGCTTTAACTCCAGGGCTCCTGGGAGCAGACAGAAGACTGAGATTTTCAACCTTCAGAAGTCTAACAGCTTTTTTGTTTCTTTTTTCTGTGCTTTTTTTTTTTGCACAAAATTCACTCTCCTTTCTCAGTCTAAAAACACATATTTGCAACATCTATATCTTTAGATAACTAATCCTCAAGTCCCTAAAGGCATGATGTCAGTAAATATCTATGATGCTGAAGGCTGACGGGGAGAGGACAGCTCACCTCAGAACTCAGAGGAGGCCCAATTGGATGGTGGCAGGCTAGTCTGAAGAGAGAGCCCTGTGCCTGGGGTCATCCTGCCCTGTTACTTGTCTGCTGTGTGACCTTGGGCAAGTTCCGTCATCACTGTGCCTCAGTTACCTCTTTCATAAACAATACTGTCCTCACAAGGCTGCTCTGAGAATTAAATGAGAGTCCACTAACATGCTTAGAACAGTGTCTGCCACAAAACAAAGCCCTAAAGATGTTAGCTATTATGCTGAGAACCGTGCGTGAATGACCACGGCACAGGCAGTGCCTGGTAAGTGCGAGTGAATGAGACACAGCAGAGTGGTTAGGGCTGGGCTGGGACAGCTGGGGAGGCATCAAAGGATGACATGTGAGCTGGCTATTAAAACACTGGTAAGGTGGGAAGGGAGGGTGGGGGACCAGGAAGGAGCAGGCAGCCAGTCTAGCACAGTGGGGGTTCCAGATGAGGGCAGTGATGATCATGGGGTGGAGAACTTTACAATCTCCGGCTCTTCATGTTATCAAATGGAGTCACAGGCTGCTATGAGGATGAGTCAAACGAAGCAGGGTCTTGGGAGTGTATGGTGAATGGCAAAGCACTCTGCAAACCCAAGGCTTTAAAATATTTCTTAGTAGCTTCACAGCACCTACCACAGCTTCGTGTTTGGAATAAGCGTATTCAATTGACAATTCTACTTTCAACTGACAATTTCTGCTTTCAGAGAAAGGTTGCAGTGGAGACTCTCAAACCTGACATTCTGGGGGAGGGATACCTTGATCCATCAGAAAGACAGCAGGGAAAGTCTCTTTGAGATCCAGGAAGATTTCAGAAAGTCCTTGACTTTTCATATGCTGACAGACTGAGTGGCTCCTCTCCCCAGTTCCAAGCCACAGGGAAGAGGGAGAAAAGATAGATTCCCCACCCAACATGCCAGTCAAGGTCCAGTCATCACAGGCCAAAGTCATACCAAATCCTCATGACTCCCGGACCCTAAACTCACAGAGCTCCCCACAAACAGCTGTGCAGGCAGTGCAACAGTCCCCTCCTCTTCCTCCTTCTCTCCTCCAACCACAGTCCTGCAATCCCTGGGACCACCCTCCCTCTGGGCACCCACCATGTAAAGCCAATGCCCAACTTACTTCTTCAGCCATTCCACAATGTCCTCAGCAGTGGACCCATAGTTGTCATACTGGAACAGAAATCTTCCTTTCCTGTGAAAGTGGAGTGACAAGGTGGGCTCAGCAGGGACATCCCTGCCATCGGGGAGGGAGAGGCACTGGAGAGGGGAGCATGGGACTTACTCAAAGTAGCAGATGGTGGGGTAGCCACGTACATTGTACTCTTCCTTGATGTTTTCAAATTCAGAGGGATAGACATTCATCCCAGCAAGCACCTGGGGGAAAGGGAGAACAGCCTTGGCCACCTCAGCCCTCAGACACCCCTCATCTTGTCCATGAGCTGCCTGCCCAACTGTTGCAGGTACAGCAGGTGAAGCCTCACATGCCAATGTGCAACCCAGGGGGCAGCTGGGCAAAGAGGGCGAGCTAAGTCAATAGGGAATTTGATAACTGAGGTCTCTGGAAAAGCCAGATATCTGGCACTGAGTACTGTACTCCACACAGTTTCCCTTTTGCCTGTCCCTCAAAAAGAATCACCTCAGAGAAAAAGCAAAGTTCTGAGGGTTGAGGAAGAAACCTTGTCTTGTTACCAAGTTCCAAAAGGTCCTAAAGTGGGGCCACGACCACACAAGCACATATTTTGCCTTTTTCTCTGCCATTGTCAACTCAGGCTGTCCTACTGCCCCCAGTTATGGAAATAAGTGGCTTCAGTACACCACTTATCCACTCTGCAATGTCCTTGGACATCTTCTTGGACATCTTGCAGCCCGCCCTCAGTCTGTCCATATAGGTTAGATGTGGTACTCTGACTTCACAGCCCATTGCACCGTTGCGAGGTGGATATGGTTCTCCATGATGACTTGCCTCTAATACCTGCCTGACTCTCCTCCCTCCAGACCCTGCTATGCCTCCCCAACTCTGAACTCCTGTTTGTGACTATCTCCCACAGCCTGGCTTAATCATAATCTCACAAGTTTGTGCATGTTCTGGATCCATGGGTTCATGTACCTTACACCCCTGTACCGAAAAGGAGAATTTTACTCATTTCACTGTTACTGATGACACAGCTAAGTACTAAGGACAGCCCACAACACAGAGTCACCTTGTTATGGATTGTACTGTGTCCCTCAAAAGTATGTGTTAGAATCCTGATGCCTATACTTGTGATGTAATTCTGTTTGGAAATAGGGTTTCTTTGTTATGTTAATTAAGCCAGACCCTGAACTTAATCACTTCTGAGTGACTTAAGGTGTAGCGCAGACAGAGAGCAGCAAGCACAAATGGGGGAAGATAGATGCCATGAAGTTTCCCAAGGAACCACAGAATGCCAGGACTACAGAAACTAAAAGAGACAAGTATCATCCTGTAGAGGTGAAGAGAACCTTTCCCTATATCCATGCCCTGAGTTCAGCCTTCTAGCCTCTTAAACTATGAAAATAAATTTCCGTTATTTAAAATGACCCACTTGTGAAAATCGAGTTCCGGCAAGATGGCGGACTAGGCAGAAGGATTGCACAGACCCTCTTCAACAAAGAAAAGGGAAACCAATTAACACAGACACAGAAGATAATCGTGGACCC
>NW_006921701.1:8541800-8605302 GCF_000298275.1 Orycteropus afer afer | reverse complement strand
ATGAGACAAAGTATATGTGAACTGCTGTATGAAAAGTGAATTTACTCTGTAAATCTTCACCCAAATCAAAATAAAATTAAAAATAAAAATAATAATAATAATAAATAATAATAAAATGACCCACTTGTGGTATTTGTTACGACAGCATGAGGTAACTAAGATAGCCCTAAAATCCCTCTTCTTCTAAAACAGGCATCTTATTCCCTCAGGCTGGTCAGGAGAATAGACTCTAAATCTATGCTCATAAGAGAAGATAGAGAGAAAGCCTAGACACCAGGTGGCTGTTCCACAAACCAGGATGGCATACAAACGAGGGGGAGGAAGTTCAAAAAACCAGTATCAGTTAGAGAAGCAGTGAGAAGAAACCCAGGACACTGAATTTTATTCAATAGTAAATAGGAAGGGAGCTCTGGTAGCACAGTGCCTAAGGCATGTGACTGCTAACCAAAAGGCTGGCGGTTCAAACCCTCCAGCCACTCCTTGGAAGGAAAGTTGGGTGATCTACTTCCGTAGTGATACTGCCTCCGAAACCCAAGGCGGGGTCGCTATGAGTCAGGTCTGACTCTCTGGCACATAACAACAGCAATACAACAACAAAGTAAATAAGGATGCATAGGAAAGAAAACAGTGGCGTCAGTGGACAGTGGGCTTGGTATCCAAAAGCTGCATCCACTGATGAGTTAGTTGCGTGACCTTGAACAAGTCACTCACCCCACTGAGGGTCCTTGTTTGGAAGATGTGGGGATGAGACTACCACAGAACTCTTAAGAAAGTGAATGCAGTTTTAGCACACAACTAGTGCTCAATAAATGTCAAGTTCCATCCTGGTGATGGGAGCCACCTGTGTCTCTAGCTGCCCTGACCTTGTTGTTGTTGGGTCCCGTGGAGTCGGCTCTGACTTATAGTGACCCTATGTACAACAGAATACAACACTGCCTGGTTCAGCACCATCCTCACAATCATTCCATGCCCGAGCACACTGTTGCAGCCACTGTGTCAATTCAACCCGAGAAGTGCCTAAATATGTCTTTCCAATTGTTTCAAGTATCTGATACAATGCCTAAAGAACTCTGGTGGTGCAGTGGTTAAGACATTTGGCTGTTAACCAAAAAAAGCTTGGTGGTTCAGAGCCCCAGCCGCTCCACAGGAGAAGGATGAGGCAGTCTGCTTCTGCAAAGATTTACAGCCAAGGAAACTCTGTGGAGGTCACTATGAGTTGGAATCAATTTGATGGCAGTGAGTTTGGTTTTGGGAATATAATGCTTAGCATACAGCAGGTACATAATTAATTCTTGGCCAATCACTGGTCCCCCCCACCTTCTCAGCCTGTTTCAGAATGCTGCTAATACAGAGAGAATAAGCCAATAACAGAACTTACTAGGAGTCCTAGAACCCTCTAAGAGTCATTCTGTTCATTTCCCCAGACTGATTCAGCAGCCTGTTCCAGTAATATCTGCCTATTTTAAAGTTCCTTTTTTATGTCTAATTGATCTCCCTAATGTCAGTGCACATTTACTATATGACTATCTCTCAAATCCTCTTCTTTCATTACATCACTTCCCTGCACAAAACCTTTCCATCCCACTGAATACACAGTAAAGTGTAATTCCATATACAAAGCCCTTCTGATCCCTCTCTTAGTTTTGCATCCTTGTTTCTTACAAAATCCTTCATGGCACGCCTGCTAGGGTCCAGACTTCTTTATTCCTCCAGGAATGAGATCATCTGAGATTTCTGTACAGGGAGGGGTATGTCTGGGCCAGTGCTTCCTAAGGCACCTTGCAGAGCACAGTGGCAGTGTACCATAGTGGCCAGAAACATGGGCTTGGGGACGAGGTCTGCGTTTGAATCTTGACTCCCCACTTAGTACATGTATTTCCTTAAACAAGTCACAGTTGCCTGTGTCTCTCTCAGTTTCCTCATCTGAAGCCACCTCATGTGATAAATTAAGTGAGATAACACATGTAGACATCTCTGACACTCAAAATGCGTTGTTGTTGTTGTTATGTGCCATCAAGTCAGACCGAACTCACAGTAACCCTTCCTTGGGTTTCCAAGGCAGTATCACTATGGAAGTAGATTGCCCAACCTTCCTTCCAAGGAGTGGCTGGTGAGTTTGAACCACCAGCCTTCTGGTTAGCAGTCAAGTGCCTTAGGTACTATTCTACCAGAGCTCCCCAAAATGTATTAGCTATTTTTATTAATACTACTAAGAGGTTCTGTGCCTCTGCTCATATTTCTAGAACATATGTCATGCTTTCCTGACCTTCCATTGCATGCCTTCCAGTGCCCTTGCTTGGCATGCCCCACTCTCTACCTCTTGGCCACCACTGAAGACTTATCCACTGCTATGGATTGAATTGTGCCCCTAAAAAGATATGCTGAGGTCCTACACCCTGCACTGGGGAATGAGACTTTGGGGAAAGAGGGTTTTCTTTGCAGATGTTATCAGTTAAATTAACAATGTCATAACTGAGTAGGGTGGGCCCTAATCCCTTCTGTGGTGTCTTATTAAAAAGGAGTCACACGGGGAGAAAACAGACACCATGTGATGATGGAGGCAGATGCATCCATAAGCAGCATGGGTTGTCAGAGGCTACCACAGCTTGTTTGGATACAGGCATGAAACAGTTCCTCTCTCAAAACCCTCAGAAGGAATCGACATGGTTAATACCTTGATTTGGACCTCTAGCCTACAGCACGGTGAGAAAATAAATTTCTGTTCTTTAAAGCCCTAGGAAACTAAGACATCCATCCTGTGAGGTCAGATCAAATCTCACCTCTTCAGGCAGCCTTTCCAAACCACATTTGGTTGTGGTGAACTCTTAATTCTCCAAGTTTCTGTAGTATTTTTGTACTACTTCAGGGATATTTATTAGTTAGTGAGACAAAATCTTTTTTAACAACTATATGTAAACACTTTTTGGAGTTGTAAAGCTAAATGAAGCAAAACAACTGGTTTCAATCTGAGGAGAAGATAAGTCTATGGGCCTGGTCCTGAGCCCTGTGTGCTTGGGGCCATGCTGTTGGCACGACGTGCTCTTAGGGTTCAGCCCTTGTGCTGGGAAGCTTCATGAAAGAGGAAACACGTGAGCTAGCTCCCAAAGGAGGGTAAGATTTCAACAGAAGGATGTTTGGGGAAGAGAAAATGGAGGCAAAACAAAGCAAGATGAGGCTCAGGAAACGGGAGAACATTTCAGTTTGACTAGATTGTAAGAAAGAGGCTGGCACAGTCAGCTGGGGTCACTCTGGAAGACTTTAATTGCCTCAGGAGCCAGGTTTGTACTCAGGAGGTGATGAAGAGCTTCTCGTCAGGGTTTCTGAGTAGGAGAGTGACAACACCTCAGCCACACTTTTTGAAGTATAAAGGATGGGCTATTAGGGAAAAGTTGTGCGTCAGGGACTCAAGTTGGCAGCCTACGGCAATAACCCAGTGTGAGCAAACATAGCCTGGAACCAGGACAGCAGGCAAGGAGAGGACAAAGGGACATGGGAGAAGGGAGCTATGACAGTGCTCTCAAAACAAAGCATGTTGGTGGAGGAGCCTGAGGTATTCAAGAAGGGACCTGAAGGAAAGTGAGTAGCCTGCCAGACAGAAAAGCTCTTAGATTTTATTTTAGACAGCCTGCATTTGGGACACAGGGAGAAAAATGCAGACTGAGATGTCAAACAGGCAGTCTGACAAGTGGTACTGGAGTTAGGGGAAGGACTCCCATTTTATGGAGTTACATTTTATTGAAGCTGTAGACATAGATAAAATCACTGAAGGACAAAGCCGAACAAGACAAGGAAAGCACAGTGCCTGACCCTTGCTCCAATGTGTTAATGAGAAAGAAACCAGTTGTTTTGCCTCATTCAGCTTTACGACTCCAGAAGTAGAAGCAGGCCCTTGGGAGCACCCACATTTGGGAGAGGAAGGACCATGTGCAGGACACTGGTGGAGGTGGTGAGTCAATCCTGTGCGTCTGTGCAGTGCTCTGTGGGTCACAGAGCTGCTTCCACAATATGTGCTCTTGATTCTCACAACAACCCAGTGAGGTAGGTAGGGCTGACCTTGTTGTTGTTAGGTGCCACTGAGTTGGCTCTGACTCTTGTACAACAGAACAAAACACTGCCTGGTCCTGTGCCAGCCTCACGATGCTTGCTATACCTGAGCCATTTCACAGATGGGGAGACCGAGGCTCCAAGGCTAAGGAGCCTGCTCAAGATCTCTCAGCATGTTAGCAAGACCAAGGACCAGACCCTGATCTGTACGAATCTGTCCCAACATCTGATCCATTGCAAGTGTTTACACCAACTGTGACCTGTCAGGTCCCAGGTTAACAAAAGCTCAAAGGCTCAGCGTGGACATCTATAACTGGCAAGGCTGGGAAGAGGAGGCAGATGGAGATGAGGCTCATTCTAATGGCTGACCTAAGACAGGGAGCAGCAGGGCTGCTGACGAAGATGTCAATTAGCAGGAGTAGATGGTACAGACACCGATGAGTCACCAGACATGAATGACAGCAAAAGAGAGGCAGGTCTGAGCTTAGAAAATGGCAAAGGCTGTGCATTCTGACCTGGCCTGGCTCTTTCTTAATGGCATCGTCAAGTTGGCCACCTCCCAAGATATCTTTGGAGGAAGATTACTGACCCTTGCCATGGGCACAGCAAACCAAAAAGAACTCAAAGATGACAGCAATGAAGAAGAGACAGGAGGCACTAATCTGGCTGGATTTCAGAAGGGAGTATAGGGAAACTTTGATTTCTGAGACATAGTAGTAGTCCATCAGTTAGTCCCATCTATGCTGTGTGTGAAGACAGGTAGAAATCGCTGTCTCTGGTCACCTGAACACTCCAGCCCTGTCCCCAGCAGAGCTGCTGCTGCACCAGCCTTAGCTGCCAGAGCCCTCCCCATTTTATGTAGCTGATAAATGGTCAGAATTTTCCAAAGGTGTTTTTCTAAGAAACTAAGGGAGAAACAGAACAAAACAAACCCAAGCAAGAAATGTTGTTGTTGTTATGTGCCGTTGAGTCGGACCCGACTCATAGCGACCCCTCCTTGGGTTTCTGAGGCAGTATCACAACGGAAGTAGATTGTCCAACTCTCCTTCTGAGGAGTGGCTGGTGGGTTTGAACCGCCAGCCTTCTGGTTAGCAGTCAAGTGCCTCAGGCACTATGCTACCAGAGCAAGACAATACAAAAGCAAACACACACACACACAAAACAGGGAAGTTTATACAACACACATACCTTACACTAAGGAAGCTAACACCTGGCCACAGGTAGGTTTGCCCACCAAGTTTCTCCAGGTACAGGGACAAGCCTACTACCTCTTCTGTCTTGAAAACCAGGAGAGGTATTTTTAACGTTTCTAGACCTGGGCTCGAGGCAAGAGAAGCAGGTACTCTTAACCCAAGTAACCTTTAGGGTTCACTGTGAGCCCAGAACCAAGGGGGAAGGTGCTCATTCCACAAATGTCCTTCCCACTTTGTCTCTGTCCTTAACAACAATGCTCTAAATTCCTTAAAATATATGTATATATAAACCAAACCTACTGCCATTGAGTCAATTCTGACTCATAGCGACCCCCACTGGGTTTCCAAGGTGGTAAATCTTTACGGAAGTAGATTGCCCAGTCTTTCTTCCATGGATCAGCTGGTGGGTTTGAACTGCCAACCTTCTGGTTAGCAGTTGTATACCTTAGGCATTATGCCACCAGGGCTCACATATACACACACATGCACACACATTCATGTATATATATATACATATATCACACTTTTAAATACAGTAAATACAGAGCTTAAAATCAAAACATACCAAGGACTGGTAAGCACACACTCACTCATCAGCATGTATTGGGAACCAGGTATGACCTGGGCCCTGTGCTATGTATGGAAGAACGGAGATGAATCAAACTCAGCTTCTGTGTTCACACTGCAGTGAGAAAGTCATGTCATAATTAGTATCAAATGGGGAACAGAGGGATCTGGGACAAAAGTAGAGTGTGTGGCAAGGACAAGCTCTATGGGAAGTAGGGTGGCTGGAGGGATACTGAACTTGGCGGGGGATTTGGCACTGGCTGAGAATCACTGGAAGATGCAAACGAATGGCATCAAATCCTTTTCTGCTGGGGTGGGGCCAGCAAGGGTCATCCTCCATATTATTTGGGATGGGACTTGTTTACTCTCCGCTGCACAAAAGAGTTTGAGAGTTGAGCCAAGCAGTTTTTTAAGTAAGCGGATGCAGGTAGGGAGAACACTGTGGGTAATTAAGTCTTTTCTCCAGGCTAAATAATCTTAAAATATGGTATCTATTGAGTCTCCAAAAATGTGAAGTGACACTTCCCCAGAGTGACGTATGTGTGCCCCAAGGCCAAACATCTCTAAGCAAGTTACTAAAAATTCATTAGTGAGAAACAAGCAGGACCGTGGTCTCTCTCAGAATGAGGTCAAAAGAGGAGGTCTTCGTTCTCTGCAACCCAATCTGGCAGCTGGCTAGCAGGGCCGTCCCCGTGTCCAAGTGCTGCAGTGTAAACTTTTTAAGTTGACTTTGAACTAATCACCAACTTAATTTGATCCATAAAGATCATGATGCAGTTTTAAGACCTCAGAACTCCCTTAATGGAACTTTAGCCAGCCCCACCGAGATAGCTCCTCGCGATAACCTTTCATTAAAGGCGTATGGATTGTTCCATGCTCCCTAGAGAAGCCAGCAGTTGTTTCTCTGTTGCTGCCAAAAAAAAAAAAAAACCACAAAAAAATAAAGACGACGTCTGCTACTCAGGATAAGTGCAAAAATAGATGGACATACGGCACAGATGAACAAGCCTGGCAGGGCAGAGAAAACACAAGGACAGTCACCACTCAGTGACTGAGTTCCTGGCGCCCCCCCTCCCATTCTGAACACTGCTGGCCTCACTCTGACCTCTGGGCACCATCTGATTCCTCCTACTTCTCCGAAGGCCTGTTTGTAGTGGCTCCTCATCCTCCTCCTGTCCCCTAAAGTGAGCATCACTACAGCACACTCATCTCCTCTTGGCTCGACTCCCACTTTTCTACATGCTTTCTTTAGAAAATGCTTGCATTTGCAGGTCTCCAGCTCCCCATTGGCACTTGTCTCTTTCTGCTATGGTTTCCATTTTTCCTGCCTCACAGCTACCATAGAATCTGGGGAAACCTAGACAGGAAACTGCTTCTGTGAGCCTGCTGTGTGCTTCTGAACTCACATTAATGTCACCATGCCCCTTTCTTTGCCACTGAGCTCCCCAGCATCTGTCTCAGCCCACTTGGGAGCCTAACCTCAATCATTCCAGACTCCTGATGTTTTACTCTTGGCCCCTGGCCTCCCAGCAATACCCTGTGTGATTCTTGCTGGTTTCCTGACCATTCATTATGACCTTCGATATGGACCAAACTCTTGGTCTCAACAACTCTGCAGAGTTCTCAACTTTCACAGAGAACAGGTCTCTCAGCCACACGCAAGGCCCTGGGAGCAGGTTCAGCAATGGTAGGGTATATCCTCATCATTATTTCAATATTTGCCCAATTCCTCCTCCTGCCAAGCCCCAGGTGACAGAGAGAAGTCAGATAGCACCAGCCTTGCTTGGCACATGGTGCCTCACTTACAGAGCGGCCTCGAAGCTCAGTGGCAGCCTTCTGGAAATGTGGCATTATCCTCTTGCACATGCTGCACCCTAGTCACACAAGCAAGAGAAAAACCAGACACTGTTACCATTGATGGCTGGGCCCCTTCTCTCTGCCTTCCTCCCCTCAGGCTGTCCTCTAACCCACAAACATTCAGCCAGACCTGAGAAGCTCAGGGCAATACCAGAGCCAGTGGGGTGGGGAGGAATAGGAGGTATCTCCACTAGGATGGTTAAGATTGGAAAAAACAGAAAACAACAAATGTAGGCAAGGATGTGCAGAAACTAGAATCCTTATCCATTGCTGGTGGGAATGTAAAATGGTGCAGCCCCTGTGAAAAATAGTCTGGTGGTTCCTCAAAAAGTTAAACAAAGAGTTACCATATGACCCAGCAATTCCACTCCTAGATATAACCTAAGAAACTTGAAAGGAGGGATTCAGATACTTGTACAGCAATGTTCATTGCAGCACTATCCACAATTGTCAAAAGAGGGAAACAACCTAATGGATAATGTGATGCCCTGCTTACTTAATATAGTCCTGTGGTACTTTTACATGGTCTTTCTCTCTATGGTCTTGTAACTCCCACCAAATGACTGGTTGTTGTTGTTGTTGTTGTTGTTTGCCATCGGGTCAGACCTGACTCATAGCGACCCCTCCTTGGGTTTCCGAGGCAGTATCACTATGGAAGTAGATTGCCCCATCTTCCTTCTGAGGAGTGGCTGGTGGGTTTGAATAACTGGTAGTACTATGCAAATAAGGTGCTTGTGGTTCACACCAAAGGAATTGGATAGCTTGTTAATAATGCAAATAAGGTGCATGGCACCATTGTGGATATGGGACCATGCAAATAAGGTGTATGGAATCCTAATGAGGGAATTACTTAGTTTTGCCAGAACTTAAAAGAGGGGCAATCCCAAAACAGGATGAGAGGGCCTCGCTACTACCAAGAAAGAAGAGTCAGGAGTGGAGTGTGTCCTTTGGACCTGGGATCCCTGCACTGAAATCCTCCTATACTGACAGAGAGAGATGTAATGCCAGAGATGGAGAGAGATAGCAAGAAGCAGTGGCAGAGAAATGCGGCAACAGAATCAGACTGGCAGGAAACGGTACAGTGGGTTTCCTGGCCCGTGGAGTGAGAAAGCTGAGCACCTGTGGGCAGGAGGCTTACCGGCAGAGTGGGGTGCCTCTGGACACTCACCAGCAGAGCTAAAAGAGCTTTGTAACACTTTCCCAAGAAGGGCAGAGACCAAGGGGCCACAAGCCAAGATGTTGAGGACCAGAGAGAGGCATGCCTGTGGGCACAGCTGAGAAGAGGCTGTCCTGATCCTGAGTCATTTCTGATCATAAATTATAACCTATTACTTCCCTAATAAACCCCATAATCGTGAGTATTGTGAGTTCTATGTGGCCATAGCAACAAATTATCAAACCTAGCAGAGAAATAGAGTGCCATGGGAGGGACAGCTAGTGTCAGAATTGGTAGAGATGTTGGTGAGGGGAGGTATGTATGACTTCCACTTCACAGGAATCAGCCTTGGCTGAAGATTCTGATGATTCTCCTCCTCCTCATGAAGTTAGAGGCCAGATGACCCTGAGGCCACTTTTACAGGCCCTTTTAAGGAGCCCTTAGAAACCAAGTTGCACAGTGGTTAGAGCATTGGGCTGCTAACCAAAAGGTCGATGGTTCAAACCTATTAGCTGCTCTGTGAGAGAAAGATGTGGCAGTATGCTTCTGTAGAGATTACAGCCTTAAAAACCCTATGGGGCAGTTTTACTCTGTCCTATAGAGTCACTATGAGTCAGAATAAACTCAACAGCAGCGGATTTGGTTTAGCTATGCATGGTCATACAACGCCCACACAATGATTGGGTAGGCCTATGCAAATAAGGTGCTTGTGACCCACCAAGGGGATTGGACAGCTTGCTAAGAATGCAAATAAGGTGCATGGCACCCCTGTGGGGATGGGATGATGCAAATAAGGAGTACGGAGCACTAAGAGAGGACTGGTCATTTTTGCCATTCTGCAGGCTTAAAATCCATCCCAGAGTAGGGGAGACCTCACTACCACCAAGAAAGAAGAGCCAGGATTAGAGCATATCTTTTGGACCCAGGGTCCCTGTGTTGAGAATTGAGAATCTCTTAGACCCAGGAGACAGAGAGAGAGCTGTTAACATCAGAGATGGCAAGAAGCAGTGACAGAGAAACAATGGCAACAGAAACACAAGACTGGAGCCAAATGATGCAGTAAGTTTCCCAGCCCACGGAGCAAGTCGGGCTTCATAGTGGAGTGGGGTGCCTCTGGGGACTTATCAGCAGAGCTGCCCCAAGGAGGGCAGAGTCCAGGCCAAGCAGGGCTGGGCAAGGACCAAGAGCCAAGAAAGGAGTCCTGTCCTGAGTGAGCTGAGAGGAATTTGTCCTCAGGGGGTTGAAAGGAGCCCGGCATTCAAGAGAATCTAAGAAAGTTGTCCTGCACAGCAGAAGGGAGACATTGCTTACATGCTTCCTGATCCTGATACCAAGTTGTAACCTGTTGATCTTGATCCTGAGTTATAACCTGTTACTTCCCCAATATAACTCATAACTGTGAGTATGATCTGTGAATTCTGTGTGTCCATTGCTAACATATTATTGAACCCAGCAGAAAAGTAGAGAGTAGCGTGGGAGGGACTGCTGGGTCAGAACTGGTAAAAAGGTTGGACAGGCACTGAGAACACCTCTCCCCTCACTTCCCCACTGCCCAGTACAAACCAAAAACCCAAACCCACTGCCATCAAGTTGATTTTGACTCAAAGCGAACATACAGGACAGAGTAGAAGTGCCCCGTAGGGTTTCCAAGGTTGTAAATCTTTACAGAAGCACTCTGCTTCACCTTTCTCCCATAGAGCGGCTAGTGGGTTTGAACTGCTGACCTTCTGGTTAACAGCTGAATGTTTTAACCACTGCACCACCAGTTAGGGACCACAAATTAACCCAAATCAAATGCCATTAAGAAGAAAGACTTTGACAACAAATACAATGACTTTTGGGATTTTTGTGCCTCTTTCACTAAAGGGATAGTTTTGCAATGACTGGAAACAGGTCATCCTTGGGTGGTGCAGAAAATGGGTGGTACAGAAAATGGATGGTGCAGAAAAAGTAGACAGTCTGCATCCATCCAGAAGTACCATGGAAGAAAGGCCTGGTGATCTTCTACTTCTGAAAATCAGACCCTGAAAACCCTGTGGAGCACAGCCTACTCTGACACATGGGGTCTCTACAAGCAACTGGAGAGAGCAATCGGAGTTAGTTCTAATCTTCACTCAACTTGCCCAACACCCTTGACAAGCCATCTCCTTTTCCTGGGCTCAGTTTCTACTACTGGCACATGAAAGGGCTGGAATGGACAACGGCAGGCTTAGCTCTCTCCGGCCTTCTGAGGTTTACCACAGTCAGACTTTTCACCTGGGTGGTGTGCTCCCAGCCTTGGGGGACTCAGGGCCAAGACAGCTAGGCCTCAAACATCCACTACTACTTCAGTGTGGCCTTGCTTTACACTCAAACCTCCCCTCAACCAGAGCAGGCCACATTTTGTCACTGACCCCATAGGCCATAGGAACCAATTACTTCAGATACAGGAATTCTAACACACTAGGCTATTAACCTGTCTGACAATCATTCTGCTGCAGAATCTCAAGCTGCCTGTGACCATGTGTCAGGCTGCTGGTTCTCATCTCAGTGTGACACACTGGGGACAGGGACCACGTGGTGGCTACTGACAAGCTCTGATTCATGTTTAGGTGATGCCTTAGCAGGCAGGAAGTTGATAATACAGATCAGAGAGGTGTTCTCCCCATTGGGGTAGACTGACCCTGGAGCCCTGGGAGGAGGTCAAAATTCCCCCCACTGCCCCAGACCACCTGAGCCTCCCCATTCCAAGTCTATCAGACTAAATGCAGATGTGGAACATTTTGACATGAAATTTTCAAAAATGCTCCCTGGGCCCCCTCTTTGATATTCTTCACCGGCAGAAGGGATGGACACAGACACAGACATACACACATGCACACTTCTGCCTCAGCATGTTAAGCCTGGACTTAAGTTCATGTCATCAGCTCAGGCTTAGGCTTGGGAGGGGAAGGCAAGAAGGCTGGTTACTACAAAGCCAGCTCACAGTACGATCCCATGGTATCTGCCCTCAGAAGATAGGATGAGCCTCCCTTCACTACCAGCCATCATGGCATGACCACAAGTGGTGTAAAGGAATAACTGCAAGTGTGCCAGGGACACTGCTCCCACCACGGGGATTCACAGAGCATGGAAACAGGGACAATAACACCAAGCTCCACTGGATGCCTGTTCTCTAGCGTGGATGCACCAGGTGGATGCTGTGCCACAGGACAAACAGGAGGCTGCCCAGCAGGAGGAAGGGGCTGGGCTCTGAAAGGAGACGGGGCTCCATCTCACTTCAACCATGATGGCAGGTGACTTCAGCTGTCTGAGTCCCAGCTTCCCCACCTGTGAAGTGGAGGCAACATTTGCCCTGCAGGCTGAGGGGCAAAGGTAGCACCCGGGAGTCAAACAGAGCCCAGACTGTGGCAGGTGGGAGCTCAGTGACTGAGAGAGGGCTGGGTTCAACATAGGGTCTGAGAGTTTGCCTCCAGGTCTGTGGGGGGAAGCACTCCCACAGAGGGAAGGGAATTCCACTTTACTCTCCAGCAGGAAAAGCAAGGGACTTACACAGCCTCTCCATCCACTCCTTACCCACTCCTTCTATGTAAGAGTGGCTTAGTGGGATGATGGGAGTCTGACAGGGCCATGTTAATCCATCAAGCCCTTAACTTGTCACTTCTCCCCACAGGCCTGGCCTCTCTTCCAACTCTGTCTGTCTGCCGCAGCATCACCATGTTCCCTGCTCCCCCCCAACACACACACACACACACACACATGCAAAGTGGTAAGTCAGGCAGCCGTCCCTGTGCACAGAGGCCAGCAGGACTGAGCGGAGAAGTTATTGTAGGGAAGAGGCGATGGAGGAGTAATAGGCAGCTACAGGCCAAGTGATGGTATCCAATTTAACTTTCCCCAAAATAGAGCTGACACTGCAATCCCTAGCTGAGTTTATCTTTCACAGGATTCAGGTGGGAGGAAGGTGAAAAAGCAAGACAAATTATCACCCTCAAACCCCCAAAGTCAGAGTAGTCAGCCCTTTGATTTTCTCATTAATTCACTCAAAATGTACTAAATAAACAGGAGATCCTGGGGAAGCAGGTTTCCTGTCACAAATAAAGTCCCCACCGCCTTTGGGTTCATTTGGCCCAAACATGATCAAAGGATCAAAGAGTCCTAAGGACTTTGCAGTTAAGGAGTAAGCTGACTTATGATGATATGAGGGCTTGATAGGAACAGTGAAATAAAAACATTACTGTCTCAAAAAAAAGAAAGTCCTGGGTTTATCTAGGACCCAGGAAGCCAGCCAACCCAACTTCTCAACTGTAGGTTTGAACTCTGAGCTTTCTCAAACCTCTCCCATGACTAACATGATCTGACATATAAAGGAACTAAATTTGCCATACCCCAGCTTTCCATTCTATAAAGACAATAACGAAGCTCATGTCTTTGTCTGCTGTGATGAGCAGGGTGGGTGCCCTGCCAGCAGCCTGAGTGAGTGGGTGCGGGGAGATGGCACCTATATTCAGGCGCAAACTGCTAGCCAGCCACCCTTTCAAAATGATTAACTAGTGTCATTATACCCAAACCTTCCCCGTTACAGCATGATCCTGCCTTGTGATATGTGCTGTCTCCTGTTACACATTGTTTTACAATTTCATTTAACAAATGGAAGGTTCAGAAACAAACAAAAGGAGGCCACAGCCCTCCAGGGGCTGTTTAGGCAGGGCAATTCCTGAAGCAATTTCTGCCTGGGGCAGTTAATAAGATCCTTTGGAGGAGAGGCACAAAGAGGTGACATCAATTAATGGATGTTAATGAAGAGAATGCCCCAGACTATTCATGGGCAGAGTTGGATCCAACAGAAAGTGAGATACCAGGGCTACAGGCAGGCCAGTGAGGCGCCAGGGGAGGAGGCCAGGGCCTGGGGACATTAGCAGTTAGAACCAGGCTGGGAGAGGCTGTGATGGTGAACAAGCCACAGGCCCAAATCAGACTAAACCCCAGAATCCCTAGAGCTGTTGTGCCCAGGTTATGAAGGAGTTGTTCGGCGCAAGGAATTTGCCAACACGCGATAATGCAAGTGCAGAAAGGAAAGTTTATTAGCTAGTTCAGAACTAGGGTCCCTGCTCTCACCGACACACGGGTTGAGCAAAAAGACTCCATGCTCTTTCATTATTACATATTTATAGAAGAATATAGGGTGGAGTAGATAATTGGTTTTTAGGACAGGGGTTTGGGAAGTTGGGGGCGGGTTGGAATCCCCCGGTTTCAAAGGTGAGTGAGAGATTCTTCGGGGCCGGGCGGATCTCTTTGATATATACATACTCCATGAGATCTGGGGAGGTAAGAGCCGTCCGGAGCCTCCAGAGGTGGGCGAGAGGCTTTTTGGAGCCATGCTGACAGAGGCTCTGAGGCATGGGACGTGTTAATCTCCATACTAAAGGCTTCTGGTTAAAAGATCTCTCAGGCCCCATAGAGCCAGCAGAGCATGGTCACCAGGGTAGAGATGGGAGTGGGTTTGCTTAAAGAACTTCTCAGGCAGGAAGATTTCTGACCAGCTTTAACGTGTAGGCAGCACTCTGGTGCCACAGACTGTGATTCCCACCAGTGCCTTCCATGTATACACTCACCCCACCATATGGCCCCTTTCTCCAGCCTTTAGGCACACACTGGCCTCGGCTTCCTGAGGGAATATGTGGGTCACAGAATTACAGTTCAAAGGGATCTAATCCAGGATTTTCCTATCTGTGGGTCAGGACCCATTAGACTGCAGGGGTGGGTTGGACAGGAATTATTTGAGGTTTTGCAGACAGTCTCTCTTAATAGATACTCAGCTTTGCTGTTGGAGCTCAAAAGCAGGCACAGACAATGCCTAAACAAATGAGTGTAGCTGTGTTACAATAAAGATTTATTTACAGAGGTACCGCCCAAGGGCCATAGCCTGTTGACCCCTATATTTGAGGATTATGAAGTAGTAGGGATAACTAATAATTTAAAAATAAAACAGAATAGAAAAGAAAAGATTAGCACACACTACATGGGGTAAAAAAAAAAGTGTCAGAGTGGATGGCAAGTAAAACCAAAACCAAACCAAACTCACTGCTGTCGAGTCAGATCCAACTCATAGCGACCCCTCCTTAGGTTTCTGAGGCAGTATCACTATGGAAGTAGATTGCTCAACCTTCCTTCCGAGGAGTGGCTGGTGGGTTTGAACTGCCAGCCTTCTGGTTAAGAGTCAAATGCCTTAAGCACTATGCCACGAGAACTCCTAGTAAGGCTAAATATAGTTTTATGAAACTTCTATTTTAGTTTATTTACATATAATACAGATTATACATACTTGTAGTATTGGACAGATCCCTGAGTGTCACAGATGGTTTGCTCTCAGCTACCAACTAAACTGCTAGCAGTTCAAACCAACCCAGCAGCACTGTGGAAGAAAGACCTAGCATTCTGCTAAGATTACAGTGTGTGTGTGTGTGGGGGGGGGAACCACCCTGTGGAGCACAGTTCGACTCTGAAGCACATGACCCCATGTGTTTCTCACTTACAATATTGGAATCGACTTGTTAGCAACAGGTTTACAGTTCTGGATTGCAATATAAAATATTTTTAATATTGTAAAATGTACTGAAAAAGTTTGAAAGCCACTGCTATGATCCAAACCCTTATTTTACAGATATGGAAACTGAGGCCCAGAGAGGTAAGAGACTTGGCCAAGGTTGCCCAGCTCATTGGTGGCAGAGTTGGGTCTTCTGGTTGTCATCTCAGTGCTCCTTCTGCTATGTCCCCATGGCCTCTTGCCTTGTACAGAGACTGAGCCCAAAGACCAGGCCCCATTTCTCTCTGGTCCTGATCCCCTAGCCCTCCAGGTGGCATCAGCAGAGGGATGCAGGGGCCCAGAGCTGGACCTGCTGTTGTCCCTGATGGTGAGGAGTGGCAGTGATGGTGCAAGGAGGTGGAAGAGGGGGAAGGTGGCAGCACTCAGAGTGCCCCAGAAACAACTGGCATGGTTCCACAGCACAAGGGAGCAGAGGGGCAGGGGCGGCGGAGGTAGCTGGAGTGGAGACACCTGTTGTTGGGTGGAGCTCCATGTGAAGGAGGGCAGAAGGATACTGATTCCAGTGGAGGGGAAAACGGATGCGGCAGCAGGAGGGGAGGAGCCACGTAAAAAAGGCAAAGACCAAGAAAAAGAGATGAAGACAGACAGATGGGGTGGCAGACATGATTTAGTGTTATAAGTGAGAAAAGGGACCAGTTCCCAGTACCTCCTCTCAGAAACCCCTACTGCCCCCAAAGAGACAGAATAATTAGTTCTGGCCCAAAGGATAAAGTTTACTCACAGGGGGCATAAAACATCATCAGGAGAGGCTTCTCTTCCTTCTTCAGGAGCCGTCTGAAGTCCTGAGCCAAAAGGAAAATATAGACAGGTCACACACAACACGATAATGTGATGAGACCAGTCCCCTGGCACTCACAGCACTGGGAGGAGTAAGATAAGCACTTCAGAAATCACACACAGTAAACCGTACACTAATAAACAGTGCAGCACTATTCACAATTGCTTAGAAGTCCATCAAAGATGAATGGATAAATAACATGCGGTACATACATACATTGACTCAGCCATGAAGAAGAATTAAGTCTGATACATACTACCATATGGATGAACCTTGAAAACATCATGCTGAGTGAAATAAGTCAGTCAAAAAAGGTCAAATACTGTATCATTCCACTTACATGAAATAGGCAAATGTATAGAAACCCGAGTTTTCTCAGTGGTTACCGGCAGTGGCAGGGAGGGGAAGAGGAGGAGTCATTGCTTAGAGGACACAGAGCTTCTGTTAATGGTGATAGAATAATTCGGAAAAGGTGTTGTTGTACAACATGATGAACATAACCAATGTCACTGAACTGTACATGTAAAAACTGTTGAATTTTCAAGTGTTCTGTTTTATACATATATATTTATTTACCACAATAAAAATTTAAAAAATCATCTGATTTGGGAACTGGATTTGGGGACTGGGAGACATAGTAGAGGGACATGCCATGGCATGTCAGGAGCTGGAAGAACCTCAGCAATGATTCTAAACCATCCTCATCTATCACAGATAAGGAAACTGGGGCCCAGAGGGGACAGAGGCTTTTCTAAGGCCACTAGGAAATAGTAAGGACCAGAAGACTAGCTTTACTTTCAGCTCCTCATGAATGGTTAAAAAATTACACGAAGGTGTTTTTGTTGTATGAGGCTATTGAACAGGCTGTCCCTTCTTCCTGAGATTTATGGGGTGGCTTTGTTTCAGTAAGGAGCTCTGGTGGTGCTGTGGTGAAAGCACTGGCCTGCTAACCAAAAGGTCAGTGGTTCAAACCCACCAATTGCTCTGCAGGAGAAAGATGAAGCAGTCTGCTTCTGTAAAGATTTATGAACTTGGAAACCCTATGAGGCAGTTCTACTCTGTCCTATAGGGTCACTATGAGTCAGAACCGACTCAGCGGCACTGAGTTTTTTTGGTTGTGGTGATGGTGGCTGTTTTCACATGTGCCAACTTGGCTAGATGGGGACAAGATTCCAGAGACCTACTCATTGCATGGGTGTTAACTCATGCCTGCCAACTCTTCCACTTGGCTCCAGCCTTACTACTATCAACATGACTGAGAGAGGGCCCACTGTGCACAAGGATGAGGCATGCCCTGCCCTGAAGAGATGCCAAGCTAAATGTATTTGTAGGAAGCTTAGAATAGCATCTGTCACATTATTAGGCAATTATTTGTTAATATAAACAACATAAATTTTAAAAGACACAACAGACTTCCTTGACTGAGAGCCAATGATGTATAGGAAAGGGCAAATCCATTGAGGACTGCAGTAAAACACCAGGACAGAGTATGTTTTGATTAAAATAAGCTCCTCTACGCAGTTTTCTCATAGGAAAATTAGAGTTTTTTCTTCTTTGAACAATAAGAGAGAATTTCAAAGTGCAGTATTTTGGCAGCAACAGGCACTGGATAAAATGAATAATGGTACATCTCAAATAGTGGAATATCATAGCATCATTACAACCAATGTAGTAGAATATTTAATGTCACAATAAGATGTACTTGTTACATTAAGGGGCCCTGGTGGTACAGTGGTTAAAGTCCTCAGCTGCTAATAGGTCAGAGGTTTGAACCCACCAGCAGTCTGCTTCTATACAGATTTACAGCCTTAGAAACCCTCTTAGGCAATTCTACTCCATACTTTAGGATCACTATCAGTCAGAATCAACTCAACAGCAATGGATTTGGCTTTTGTTTGGTTATATTAAGTAGAGGAAAAAATCAGTAACAAAACAGCACATAAAATGTAATGATATTTTTGTGAGTGAAAATATTTATGTATGTATCACATTGAAAGCCTGAAAGGGTACCCAAAAAAAAGAAATCAGCAGTGATTATCTCCCAATGGGACAATGGTATGAAGTGTTACTTATTTTTTCATTTTATGCTTGAGCTTTATTTTCTAATTTTTCAACAATGAATGTGTATTCCTTATAATTTTCTAGTTAAATAAAAAACAGATCACAAATATTTTATGAGAATTTAAAACATGTTATAATAATCTCTGGAAACATTTACTTTTGTTTACCTAACTAGAAGGACAAGGCACTTATTTACAATATAATTCCAAGATCTCAGACCCTGACAAGGGGTGGAGGATGCAAATACTTTTAAGATGATTTTCTGGGATTGAGAAGAAAAGTTTTCATACCCTGCATGGTAACAGATATATACATATATTCACATGTTACATTTAAAGGCATTTAATTACCTTCAATAAGTATGGGATTCTAAGCTTACAAATACGAATCAGCAACTAAAACCTGAATTTGGAACTTTTAGTTATTTTATGAAGGGATTCTATAAGCAGAAAAGTAGCTATACCTTTATACTTCTACATGAGAGAAATATCACAAAGTGTAATAACAAGAGGATTATCCACAGTGTGCAAATGTATTTTTGTTTAAACATCCTACAGTTAGAGGACAAGCTTATGAATTTCATGACATGAATATTTGGAGGAACAGGCAATTGCTTTCCAGAGAGGCTAAAAACATCTCTTATTATAGAATCTACCCAGGAAGAACAACATGAGGAACACTATCCTTCTGACACATGGCCCTCTTACCTTGCCCTCACCATGCTTTCTCAAAAGACTTTATCTTCTAACTCATGATCCTGGAGAAATTATATCCAGCCTTCAAATGCCAATCACCACAGACCCATTAGGTTGGTCCAGTATGATCACACATGTTCCCTCCTCCACAAAGTATAGACAGCATCATTTTCTTTTGTGCCAATAAGCATTAAGAGATAATTTGTGCATAAAATGTCAATGGGAGCCTAACTTTCTGGGTAAACTTTCACCAAAAACTCATGTGAATGGATTAAATGCACCAGTCAAGAGAAAGAGAGTGGAAGAATGGATAAGAAAACAGGACTTATCAATGTGCTGCCTACCAGAGACTCACCTGAGACACAGAGATAAAAATAAACTAAAAATCAATGGATGGAAAAATATATATCAAGGTAAAATGCAACCAAAAATGAGCAGGAGTGACAATATTAATTTCTGATGAAATAGACTTCAAGGCAAACACCAACATAAAGGACAAGGAAGAGCATTATATAATGATGAAAGGGTCAATCCAGCAAGAAGACATACCCATAATTAATATCTATGCACCCAATGAAAGAGTCCCAAAATAAATAAAGCCAACATCAACAGAATTGAAAAGAAAAAATAGATAACTCCACAACAGTAGTAGCAGACTTCAACACACTACTTTCGATGAAGGACAGAATAACTAGAAAGAAACTCAACAACGATACAGACGATCTCAACAACATAATCAACCAACTTGATCTCACAGATATATGCAGAACACTCCACACAACAAAAATGCAATACACATTCTTTCCCAGTACACATGGATCATTCTCAGAATAGACCATATGTTAGGCCACAAAGCAAGCCTCAGTAAATTTAAAAACATCAAAATACTACAAAGCATCTTCTTGGATCACAGTACTATAAGATTAGAAATCAGTAATAGCAAGATCAGGGAGAAAAAGGAAATCAAAAACATGGAAATTGAGTAATACCCTGCATTAAAACTACTGGGTAACAGAAAAAATAAACGTAAAACAAAAAATTTTCTAGAAACAAACAAGTATGAAAGCACAACATAACAAAACCTTTGAGACAGAGCAAAAGCAACACTCAGAGGTCAATTTATAGCAATGAATGCACACATCAAAAGAGAAGAAAGAACCCAAATAAATACTTTAACCCAACAACTCCAACAATTACAAAAGAGCAACAAAAACATCCTACAGTCTTCAGAAAAAAGAAAGTAATAAAGATTAGAGCAAAAATAAATGAAACAGAAAAATAAAAAGCATCAACAAGACTAGACGTTAGTTCTTTGAAAAGATTAACATAATTGACAAAGCATTGCCTAATTTAAAAGAAAAAGAAGGTTCAAATAACATGAGTAAGAAATGAAATGGATGGCATCACCACAGGGTAATAACAGTGTACTTTGAACAGTGTACTCCAACAAATTTGAAAACCTAGAAGAAATGGACAACTTTCTAGAAACACATGACCTACCTAAACTAAAACAGACTGAGGTAGAAAATTTGAACAGGTCCATAACAAAAGAATAAGTTGAATGGGTCATAAAAAACCTCCCAACAAAAAAATTTCTTGGCCCAGACAACTTCACTGGAGAATTCTACCAAACATTCAAAGAACAGCTGACATCAATTCAACTCAAATTATTCCAGAACACAGAAAAGATGGAATATTCCCAAGTTCATTTGATGACACAAGCATAACCCTGAATCAAAAGCAAAGACACCATTAAAAAACAAAATTACCAACCAATATTCCTCGTAAATATAGATGCAAAAATCTTCAACAAAATCCTAGCCAACAGAATCCAACACTATATCAAAAAAATAATAAAACACCAAGTAGGAGTCATACTAGGTGTGCAAAGATGGTTTGATATTAGAAAAAGTCAACATAATCCACTACATAAATAAAACAAAGGAAAAGAACCATATGATCGTTATCAATCAATGCTGCAAAGGCATTTGATAAAATCTAACACCTGTTCATAATAACTCTCAGCAAAATAGGAATAGAAAGAAAATTCAACATAATAAAGGTATATATGCAAAACCAAGAGCCAACATAATTCTCAATGGAAGGAGACTGAAAGCATTCTCTTTGTGAATGGGAACCAGACAAGAATGTACTCTATTACCACTCTTATTTTACATTGTACTGGAAGTCCTAGCCAGGGCAATAAGAAGCAAGAAAGGGAAATAAAAGGCATCCAAACTGTTAAGAAAGAAGTAAAACTATCTCTATCTGCAGATGATATGATTCTGTACATAGAAAATCCCAGAGACTCAGCAAGAAAATTCCAGAACTAACTGAAAGATTCAACAAAATGACAGAGTACAAGATTAACATACAAAACTCAGTTGGATTCCTCTACATCAACAAAGAGAACTCTAGAAAGGAAATAAAGAAGACAATACTATTTACAATGTTGTTGTTGTTGTTGTTGTTGTTGTTATGTGCCGTTGAGTCGGACCCAACTCATAGCGACCCCTCCTTGGGTTTCTGAGGCAGTATCACTATGAAAGTAGATTGCCCCATCTTCCTTCAGAGGAGTTACTGGTGGGTTTGAACCGCCAGCCCTCTGATTAGCAGTCCAGTGCCTTAGGCACTACGCTACCAGAGCTCCCCAAAATAAAAATACTTAGAAATAAATATACCCAAAGACACAAAAGACCTTTAGAAAGAACACTACAAAGCACTAGTACAATAAACTAAACCAAACCAAAGAAATTCACTGCCATCGAGTCAATTCCAACTCATAGAGACCCTATATGACTGAACAGGCCTGGCCCATATGGTTTCAAAGGCTGCAAATCTTTATGGAAGCAGACTGGTTCATCTTTCTTCTGCAGAGCAGCTGGTGGATTTGAACCACCAGCTTCCTGATCAGCAGCCAAATGTTTTAACCACTGCACCACCAAAAAGACCTACATGAATGCAAGAACATATTATGCTCATGGATAATAAGACTGAGCACTGTGAAAATGTCAGTACTACCCAAAGTAAGCTATAGCTATATTGCAATCCCATTCCAGATACCATCAACATTCTTTAAGGAGACAGAAAAATCAATCACTAATTTTACATGGAAAGGAAAGAGACCTTGGATAAGCAAAGCACTATGGAAGAAGAAGAACAAAGTAGGAAGTCTCATACTTCCCAATCTCAAGATCTACTATACAGCCACAGTAGTCGAAACAGCAACAACAGTCACATAGACCAATGGAACAGAACTGAGAATCCAGAAATAGATCCATCCACCTATGGACAGTTGATCTTTGACAAAGGGCTGAAACCCATTAAATGGGGAAAAGACAGTCTCTTTAACAAATGGTGATAGCCAAACTGGATATCCATTTGTAGAAAAATCAAACAAGATCCATACCTCACACCATATACAAAAACTAATTTAAGATGGATCAACGACTGAAATATAAAGCCTAAAACTATGAAGATCAACAAAGAAAAAAATAGGTGGAAACTTAGGGGCCCTAATTTATTAAATAAGTAAACTATTAAACTTAATAAAAAATACACAAATAGCAGAAGATAAACTAGATGACTGGAACCTTCTAAATTATATTCTTATGTGCATCAAAAGACAGCTCCAAAAGAATAAAAGAGAACCTACAGACTGGGAAAAAATGTTTGGCAACGACATACCTAACAAGGGACTCATCTCTAAAATTTATAGAAAACTCCAACACCTCAATAACAAAAAGAAAATAAATCCAATTAAAAAATGGGCAGGAAATATGAACAGACACTTCACCAAAGAAGATATTCAGGTGGCCAACAAACACATGAAGAAATGCTCATGATCATTAGCCATTGTTGTTGTTGTTATGTGCCGTCGAGTTGGGCCCGACTCATAGCGACCCCTCCTTGTGTTTCTGAGGCAGTATCACTATGAAAGTAGATCGCCCAACCTTCCTTCCAAGGAGTGGCTGGTGGGTTTGAACCATCAGATTTCTGGTTAGCAGTCAAGTGCCTTAGGCACTATGCTACCCAAGCTCCTTATAAAATATTAAAAAAATAAAAAAAGAGAGAGAAAAAAAAGTTTAAATAAAAAGGTAAAGGAAGTAGACAAAGATAAAAGGTATGTTTTGTTTCATCAGGTAAGAATGGGGATCCCTTTTTCTTTCACAGAAATGTGCCTCTTGCCTCACAGACCAGTGAAATGTTAGAGGAGGTCCTCTCACCCCTGATGTGAAAGTACAACTAAGGAAACAAGGTACATGCATAAGTTCAACACAGACACAGGTACATGTGGATCAAGATCCACAAACATGCCAGGTGGAGGCAGGATGTGGAAGGAGGTTGGCTCAGGTCTTTTGTTAAAAATAGGAAGAATTTATGAAGACTATAAACCAGAACTACCCCTCCATCTCCCACCAAATCTGGAAATTGAAGCTTAACATGCAAAATAATTTGTTTAAAGTTATGCAATGACTCAGAGTTGTAGAGGCTTGATCCAAGTCTTTAGCAATCCAAACTTCTCAAATTATTGTGTCATTTAAACATACATACATACATACAACCGCAAAGCCAATTTCAACAATATCTGGGTTACATAAAAAGAATGATGTTTAAACCTATATTCTTGTAAAGAAAACCTAAATATGTCAAAATACATTATAATGAGGAGGTGGAGGTGAAAAAAGGAGAAACTTCCTCAGTCAGCCTGTGACCCCGTTAGCTATGTCCTGGAGCCTGGGCAAAAGGGAAGAGGAATGAAACATTAGGGTATTGGAGGAAAGTCCTAGAACACTTCTGTTTCTTAGTTCCTTGGGCTCCTTTCCTTGGGAGGCCCTGGTACAAGGGAAGCTCCCAGCATCAATCAGAATCCAGTGTGTCTGGGGAGTACATTACCTTCTCATTGTCAATGTGGACAACATCCTTGGCTCCAGGATCTTCCTCCCACAGTGGGGGCCCTTTTGGGTCCTTCAGAAAGGCCACCATGGACTAGGGAAAAGAAGAGAGAAGACACATTTTAGCTAGGAAAAGAGGGAAGAAGGAGAATCCCCTGCCTGGAGACTCAAGTGCCCTGGCCCAGCTCCACTAAGTGCTCAGTAAGGGGCAGCAAGTGGCATACGCTGGGGCATGGGAACTGTTTCCGTTGCTCACTGATATCACTGTTGTTGTCGTCAGATGCCATGGAGTCAATTTTCAAGTCATAGAGACCCTATGTAACAAAGTAGTGTCCTAAAAAGGCACCCTGACCACCTAGCCAGAATTTTTCAACCACATGACACTTTATGCATTTGGCCAGCTGATTCATAACTAATATGCCTCTTCATGGACAAAAAAGTGGATATTTGAGACAATTAGTTGGCTTATTCAAACCAGAGACACACCTCTGCTTCTACTTAATCAGTCTTGTCCAAATTAGAAACTTTCACATTCACACAGCCACTAAAACTCTGTCAATCCCATAATCATATCTACATGTACCCTTTGCATTATTTCATGACGTAAGTTTTTTTAAAGTGCATTAAATTCTGATTCTCCTCTGCCTGTGTGTGGAGCTCAGGCTCAGGCCTGGAAGCCCCCAGGGCAGGGTGAACATCTATAGTGCCTGCTTGTTGCTATAGATCTTTCTTGAAGGCTTTCCTCCAAGAGTTCTCTGGATAAAGAACTGACAAAGACTTTAAGGATACCAGCCTTAAAGATTTAAGGCTTAACTAGACTCAAGCAGAGATTCTCCATTCAATATTATAGCTCTAGGGGCTAGAAAGGGCTCCATTTGGTTGACTGGCTGGCTGAAATATGGGCCAAATGATGTTGAAATACCAGAACTGCCTTGGTATACAGGTAGTCCCTGACTTACAACGTATTCGAGTTATGACGAACCACACTTATGACCATCCCATTTTCTTTTTGCCCATCTTATTGTTAGTAATATGTACTACATGCAACATTGCAGCACATACTGTGCCGATGTTTTCCTCAGGTGTTCACTGCAGATGTTGAATTTTATGATTTACTGTTCAAAACACAGCCATAGAGCAGGCCATGGCCTGGTCTACAAAGAAGTTGGTATCAGTGTTGGCAGTCATAACAGACAGATAGTTCTAAACATTTGATCAGGTTAATATGATGAGTGAGATTGGTGGAAAAATTATCCATATGGCAAGAACGCTGAATGTAGAGCTTCATATTGTCAATGTGGAACAGCTCACTGATCATGAAGAGGGGGAACTGGCAGGTGAGGACTTACGGATTTTGAAGAGGAAAAAAAGCTAAAGAAGAAATAAGGAGAAAGAGGAAGGAGAGAAATCGTTAAAAAAAATTTTACAGTGAAAGCATTAGCTGGAATTTTTCTAAACGCAATCAGGGCTTCAGTTGCTTGAAAACATGGACCAAAATGCTGATCACTTTGCTAAAGTCAACTGGCAGATTCCAGAAGCAGTGAGATGTTATATATTTCAAAATATATAGAAATATAAAAAAAGGCCCATACAGGCAACTCTCACTAATTTTCTGACTAGAAATGCCACCTTCATTCCTAGGGATAATCCAGAACCTTCCACAAGTAGAATTATTACTACAACTGACAAAATGGCAATGTCATCCAACTCTTTACTATTGAAGTAAATTTTCATGATTTGTGTATTTTTTATGTATATATATTGGCATAGTGCCTAAGGCATCTACTAACCAGAAGGTTGACAGTTCAAACCTACCAGCCACCTGCGGAAGGAAGAGTGGGCAATCTAGTTCTGTAAAGATTTACTGCCTCAGAAATGCAAAGGGGTCTCTATGAGTTGGAATCAACTCAGTAGCAGTGAAGTGTTTTTTTTTGGTATGTATTAAAATATATCTGTAAGCTATGTATAATGTTTCCATCCCCTAAAAACAAAGAAAGATTGGATTTATAAAGATATTGCTGTTAAAAGGCAATAGTAATGCAAACTAAAAAAAAGATGAGGCATTCGACTCATATCAGAATCAACTTTACAAGGGAGTCGCTGGCACAGAACTCCGTCATAAGTCAGGGACTACCGGTACTATAGAGGAAGGTAACAAAGGCTTAGGGTCTGGAATGTTAGAGTGAATTTATCATGTAAGACCTGCTCACCCACCCCCGGAGTGTCCATGACTGAGGGTATTTTGTAGATGTGATTAACACCTAAAATCATTTAAGCAGGTAACCCTCCATCATGTGGGTGGGCCTCAGCTAATCAGTTAAAGGCCTAAACAGCAAACACTGGAATTTTCCTAGAGAAGGGGTTCTGCCTCAAGATTTTAACACAGAAATCCTGCTTGTATTTCCAGTCTGTTGAGCTGCCTTACAGATTTTGGACTTTCTTACCACTCAATTGTGTGAACCAATTCCTTAAAATAAATCTCCCATTCTCTATACTGTATGCACCACATATATTTACATATACGATATGTATTTACATATATAAATATGACACAATAAATAACAAACCAAACTCGTTGCCATTGAGTTGATTCTGACTCATGGTGATATAAATATATATATGGTTCTGACTGATACCGATTCTGGTAGACAATTGATTCAAACTTCCACTCCCTGGCAGAAGATCCAAATGGGGTACGGAAGAGGGCATACTCTCCCCCTCCTCCCAAGGCACTTCATGGGTCCAGGGCAAACTGGCATTCTCTTTCCTCTCAGAAAGTCACTCTTGAAATGGTGTCAAAGTCTGTGAGAATCAGGAATCAGAACAAGAACTAAAAACCAGCCAAGCCTCCATCACCCCAGGAGAGAATGCTGACCCACATGACAACATGGTGCTCTCTGTGTCACCAATTAGATCAAGCAAGATCTTATTACTGTGTACTTCTCTCAACTTTGGTCATGCTCCCAGGGCAGATGATGAAGCTGAGTGTGTTTCCGCATGTACTGGAGGGAGGTCTGAGGTGATCATTTTAGAAAGGATGTTCATACAGCCCATCTGCTGGTCACACACAGAATGGACCTGAGAGAGCTCTTGTTCTGGAACCTCTCATTTGGAAAGAGCTACTGTGGGAGAATGGTTTTCATTCAGGTAATGTCCTGTCTGTCAAAATTGGGCTGTGAAACACCTCCTGGCATGAGACAAATGCCTGTGTCTGCCAAGGGAAAAGGTAGACCTCCTTCACTCAGTCCCTTGTCAAGCTTTTACCAATGCAAAATAAGTCAAAATAGAGCTAAAAGCACCTTCCCTAAGGCCACATTCACCCACAGCTGCATGACTTTGGTCAGGCTCCAGTGACAGACGGTGAAGCTGGGTGTTTCTATGTGTGTTCAGGGAGGGAGATCCGGGTCATGTGAAAGAGATGCTTGCAGGTGCCTACTCATCTGCCATCCCAGAAATACCTGATGCAGGGAGTCCTCAATCTAGGGTTCATGAGAGAATTCTGGTTCTGTGAAACCCCACACATGCATGAAAACACTAACTTTAATTTAGGCACACGCACTCTTTCTAGGAAGAGGATCCAGTGTGCCACAGACTGTCAGTGAGTTAAGGAACTCAAAACAGGTTGACACTGCTCTGGAGGGGCTCATGCCCCCACACCTACCACATGCTGTACTGTAGCCTGCCTCAGTGACAAGAAAAAAGAAAAAAAGACATACATGGATGGATATAGGAGAAGAAATGGCCTCTTTTAATTTAAAAATTGAAATATTCATGCTAGTAACCTTTTGCTTTTCATATGGGATTTATCTTGTTCAGCTAAAGTTGTAATCAGCCCACAGGCTCTCATCAAGTCAGTCAAACTGACAACATTTTCTCTAAGAGAGCAGCATCTGGGAACCCACCCCCCACTGTCCTATTCCAGCTGCTCTGGGTGCTAGGAAATCCTGGCCTGACACCTGTACCCTGGTCTTTGGTGGGGAAGGGGGCTGTCTTCATGGCTGGGCTGCCACACATACAGCTTACAGGGCCTCAAGAGAAGGTCATCTGAGGGTCATTTGAATTTAAGCTTCTGTGCACCTCCAGTGCTCACCGCTTTACATAAAGATTTTGGTGAACAGATTTCTGACAAAGCAAAAGGTTGCTAACACAGGAACTTCTCCTCTTTCTAGTCTAGCTCTTTGGAAACATTATGGGGACTGGGGAGAGATAAGAAGCCATCATCTGTCTGGCCTCTTCAGAGGCCATGGCACAGCCCTTATGACCAGGCCCTGCCCAACCCTGCAGGATACAGCAGCAACAGCCAGAGCATGTGCCCAGCCTACCAGGGGCTCCTCCATCTCTCTGGAGACAGGGCCCCAGGGGAAACCCTGAAAGGAAAACAAATCAGTGGCCAAGGAGGCTTTGACCTCAGCTGCTCCAGCTGAAAAGACAGAAGCCCCCACCTTTCAGCCTCCAGCTGAAAAGACAGTTTCCCCTCACCTGGAGAGCTCCAGGGACTCTGCCCAGTCCCTGGTGGCCCTGAGGACTTTGGGGACCCTGGGGCTAAGGATGCCCTCTCTCTGCCATGAGCTCTCACCCACTGAAATGGAAAACCTTGATGCTGTACAGTGTCCGTCCCACTTCTCCAGCTTGCTGATGCAGAAATCACAGGAAGGATGAAGGCAAGCAGACCCCAAACACCTGGTCTTTGGAAGGAGTGGTACAAAGGCCAGGCTCGGCCTCCACCCATGCGCTCAGTGGAGAGCTCAGACCACTGGGGAAGAGATGAGCCTCCTTGCTACTTTCATGCAACAGCTTCGAACAATTGCTCCAGGATCCCAGGACAGAGTCTTCAGAGCACCTGGCTCAATATAAATGGAGCCCAGCTTCTAAAAACACAGCAGCAGCAACAAAGGAAACCAGGCCCCTATTTCCATCACTGCATAAGCACTTCCCCCATTCCACCCAACTAAATCTTGTTCCTGAGGAGCACACGTCCTCTCCAAGGTGTTCAGGGGAGATCTTAACACAGAATGAAAAAGAATGACCAACTCTAGTTTGTTTAATTTTGTCTATGTGTTTAAGTGGGTGTAGAGATGATGAGTAATCAGGCTGTCTCAATGTAAGGCTGTAGCCACTTAAAAAAGAACGAGTGTTAATGGATAAGCAGGAAATGACCTGGGAGGTAGAGGAGAGAGAGGCAGAGGGAGACAGGCAGACAGAAGGACAAGGACACTGACAGCTGCACAGACTGAAAAGAATGGAAGGAGAAGCAGATGGAAAGAGAGGGACAAAGAACCAGGAACACAGGGTCCAACCACGTCAAAGCAGCTAGAGTTAGGGAAAATAAGTTCAGCACAAGTTGGGACCAGACGAAATATGATGGCCCAGCCAAGGCAGAGGAGTGCTGCTGTGACCAGAAGGAGAATGCAGATGCTGGAGGAGGAGAGTCGAAAGGCAGCAGCAGAACATGGGGCTGGGGCAGCTGCTTTCTGACAACCGGGAAGCACCTGCAGTTACAGAGCTCTGTGTGCATTGTTCATTTATGCTTTCCCATCTACTCCTGCACTGGATGTGTAGTAGGGAACATCTTAGAGACCTCTGCATCCATATAGAATAAGCTGCATCAGCCCAAAAGTGCCAGCCTGCCCATGTCCTGTACCCTGTACTAACCTGAAAGCATAAAGGCCCCTCCAGGCCTGTGGGCAGCCATTGCGGACACTACATAGAGATAGGGGAAGGACCTTGAAGGCAGAGCAAAAGGAGAGAACCAGGCCTTTGAAAGGGAGATATGTTGACGTCCCTTGTCACATTGGACAACGACTGATAAATTCACAAACTTATTCTACAAAGTTGGTCATCCATGTTCGATTAAGAGTTAAATTTTTTCCAGATACTTTGCTGACATATGCTCAAGAGATAAGCATCCCTTCAGGTCATTTGGAAGAGCTATTAGTGCAATGTGCCCTTCCCTTCTCTCAGAGAGAACCTGCCAAACTTCTAGCATCCATTCATACTCCACCTCTTCTGAGAACAAGGGAAGCAAATTTACCTTAAATGTCACAGCTCGGTTATATTCCGTATGAAATGCACCATCCCTGTCAAATGAGGAGAGAAAGGTGTTAGCTTTAAGAATGATTGTGAAGATACATACTTTTAGTTTCCTGCAGCATCTTAATAAGATTGAGCTATCGAACAGAAGAGAAAAAACAGATTCTGAAATAAAATTAATCTAACTAAAAATCGCTGTTTGCTGAGAATACCAAATGGAAGCTTTCAGCACTTACTTGGAAATTGGAAGTACACACGTGCACTTACTGGTAATGGAGTAATTCGACCTTTTGGTCCTTTGGGCTCAGGTCAACTTTCATCTTCTTGCACAATTTTCTACTCTCTGCATCACTGAAAGACAGAAATGTCAGGAAGCATTTGTTACCTGAAGTCCCCACAAAGGTGTTGACAGAGCAAAATCTGCCTGGGGCCTAAGAAATAAACCAGGTATTCTCACTAACAAGTGAGGACCTTAATAAATGGGCTCTCAGAGATCTGGAGGAAGACTAACCAACAGGATATGGGCTGATCACAAAAGACAGGGACAGGCAGACAAGAGAAGACGCACCACTACATATAAGGAGCACAAAGGCAGACCAGGACAAAGGAAGTGCCCCAGAAGCTTAGTGGGTCGGCAGCCCCTTCTAATAAGAAAAAATGAACCCAGAGTGTAGACTAGCACTACTTCCCAACCCTGGCTGCTCATCAGAATCACCTGGGAAAGTTTATATATATATATATATATATATATATGAAATATTGATTTCCTAGCCCTCCCGGATCATTACTTCAGAATCTCTGTGGGGATAGGGCCCACACAAGTCTGTTGTTTCTAAAGCTCTAATGCATGCAAAGGAGCTCTGATGGTGCAGTGGTTAGCACATTCGGCTTTACATAAAGATTTTGGTGAACCAAAAGGTCAGCAGTTTGAACCCACCAGCTGCTCTGCCAAGACAAGGCTGTCTGCTTCTGTAAAGATTTACTGTCTTGGAAACCCTATGGGGCTGTTCTGTGTCCTACAGGGTCACAATCAGCTGAAATAGCCTTGATGGCAGTGAGTTTTTAATTGTACACAATATGTCATTTGACCAGGATAAGAAGGTAATGTTCTACGATGCTGAAGAAGTTATGAAACCTGACCAGGTACTGATGAAAGTCAAAAAGAGAAAAGGGGAAAACTACAAGGTACTGAGTGCTTCCTTTGGTTTCTGGAATATTAACCAATTGCAGCTGAGTCAATTCCAACTCACGGTGACCCATGTATGTCACAGAACTGTGCTCCCCAGGATTTTCAGTGGCTAATTTTCCATCCATTGAGTTGATTCCAACTCATAGTGACCCCATAGGGTTTCCAAGCGTGTAAATCTTTATGGATGCAAACTGCCTCATCTTTGCAGAGCGGATGGTGGGTTTGAATCACTGTTTGGTTAGCAGCCAAATGCCTTAAGTGCAACACCACCATAGATCCTTTGTTAGATGAGTGGTTCTCAAAATGTGGTCTTTGGACCAGCTACATTAGCATCATCCAGGAACCGGTTAGAAACGCAAATTCTCAGTCCCACCCCAGACCTACTGGATCAAGACTACTGTGGGGAGGCCAAGCAATCGTGTCTTCACAGTTCTTACCAGGGACAACCACTACATTAGATCACCATCCTGTACCCAATCTTCCTCCTCTCTCTACCTGCAGAGACAGGTTCTCATCGAGGTTTGGCTTCTGCAGCAGCCCTTCAGAGACTAAACCTGCTCTCAGTGTCCCAGGACCCTGCTGCACACCATCAAGTCTGTTTAACAGGCGATAACAGGCAGCCAGCCACTCCACACATGTAGAGCCCTGCTCAACACTATATGGCCAGCTCCTTGATCAAAACAGACTCAGTGAATGAGTCTTGGCCATCCAACTCCCACTGGTTACGAATGACTACACAAAAGCAGTCTCCTGAGAAATCTGTGTTTGCCAGCTACAACAGCCACCTGAGAGAACATACCTTCATCTCCCACCTGCTTACATACCTTACGACCATCTAACATCCATCAGCTTCACACAGCTGTGTACCAGCCCCAGAACAGATGGCTTAATTAAACCATTCAGATCCATTCTAAAAGCAGTATTTATGGATGGACAATCAAAACAGAGGGACCTCATTTTAAATACAAACATACAATTTGCAATTGAAGACCCCAGTCTGGCTGGAGAGGAGAGAGTGAAGTCAGAGAGGGATAGCTTCGGGCATTCCAAGAGCCATCACCCTGCCCCCACCTCAACCCTTGCCCAGGGCTTCCCCACTATTTTGTCCCAGCTGTCTTCATCATCTCTGCAGCCACTGCCTGACGCCTGGCAAACACTGGGGATTCAAGAAATGTGTGGTGACTTGAGAGGGAACCAGTTAATGAACGCCACGTCTTCCCCCAAGGTGGTGAGGGCATTTTAAGACAGAGAGACTCCAGACAGTACAGGGATAAGCTGAGGGTGGGGAATAGAACCAGAGGGCAGACAACATACATCAAAAGGTAGCCCAGGGATTCTGGAAACTTTCTCACCCTTAAAGCCATCAGTATGCCACACATGCTTCTACTGACAGCATCCCACAAGGCCTGGGTGGTGAAGCCATGCTCACAGGCGGTGGGTTTGTTTGGAACCAGCTGCATCTGAGGCACCCCTTCCCTGCCTGAGGGCTCAACTCCGATGTTTACAACCCATCATTTGGCTTTTCCTGTCCCACTTTGCTCTGCTGTGCCTGAGTCTTTCTACCTTCCACTCAACTGCAACAAATAGTAATGGGCAGGAACCAAGTCTGTGATGCCACATGCTGCCCTCGCCCCATCCTGGCACCCAGTAGGGGTGTTCTAAGGCTCTGTTCTGATTCCTGGCTCATGACAGAGTCTGCCATGGCCTCAGAGACCCTGCTAGGCCCTCACCCTATGCCAGCTCTCTTCCTTCAAGCCTGGCTTGGAGCCTTTTCCTGTGACTTCCACAAAAGCAGAGGAAGGAGTGACAGACTCAGAGTCTTCCAGACCCCAATCCCTGCTCACTCTCCCAGAATCCACTCCATGGGACAGTCACCCTGCTGCAACCTTAAGTCCCCCTGAATGCAGGCCAGGTCCAAGAGCAATGCCCTGCACCAATCAACCTGGCCAAGTGGAGGTCAGGTTATAGAGAGATTCTCCTGTGGGCTCCATGGTCCAACCTAGCCTGCAGCCCATGGCCCTCACTGGAGGACAGCTTAACAGCCAGATGAAAAAATATCTTCCAGATGCGGCTCTGTCATTAGCCAGCCCTGTGGCTTTGGGTGGGGCCCTTGCTTCCCCAAGTTACAAAATGCAGGAGTTGTCCAAATGCGCTGAATGGAGCTTTCTGATCACTCTATAGGGACTTCCAGGCAGGCCACTTTCTATCCTGACAGATGAACCACACAGAGACTCAAAAATCTCTGAACCTCTGTCATCTCTCTCCTAACCTCCCAACTGGACCCTCATGCAGCCACAGTCAGCATTTCAGCATTTTTATGCCCACGATAAAATTGTAAATGATAGTCAGCCTGTTCTAAGTGGGGCAGAAAGAAGGCTACACTGAAAACCAGGAGGCATGGCACCCTGCCTTAGTTACTAATTCTGTGACCTTGGTAAAACCCCAGCCCTCCCAGTTTCCCCATCAGCGAAAGAAGGAGATATATACTCTTTCTCCCTACTGCCAGGTCTGCCAGGAGACCAAGCAGATGGTCCTGCGATCCTCTAGGGGTGGGTGAGGCACGGAAAGGTAGGAAATGCCTCGCTTCAGAGACATGAAGAACGTGAGGAACAAGGTGTATGTAAGCAAGAAATATAGGTGCTCAGTGCCAAGTACCTTGGATACATAAAAGAATGTAGCTGGAGGGTACAGGCTGGAGACAATTAGAGATTGGTCTTGGAATAGCTGAGCCTTGGACTTGGCCAGGATCCTGATGCTCACGCAGCACTGTCTGATGTAGGCACTCTCTACAACAGGGATCCTCCCTAATTGGGCGGCTCTCCTTGGGACCTACCTCAAGAAGGTACATAATAAAGTATGAATTATGCAGTGTAGAGTATAAGGCCAATAGGAAAGGGAGAGAAGAATGTGCTTCCTCTTCCTCCGACAAGGAAGGTATCTGCTTTGCACCTGCTTTCCCAGCTCAGCAATTCTAAGGTCCTGCTCCTCAGCTGGGGACGTGCAACCCCAGCAGGTGCACAACAACATACCAGAAGGTATCAGAAGCCACAGGATAAACACACAACTTCTTCTGGGAGTCTATCTTATCCCACAAGTAATGCTGAACATGTTTCCATTGAGGTGTGCAGTAAGGGACTATTAATAAAGGCACAAATGCAAATTCAAATAATTTTTAGAAAAAAAAAATAATAAGACTTATAAGTGTGTTATGCTTGCCCTGGTAGGCTCCGAATCTTGGATCTAGGAAGCCAGTACTTCTCTAGAAGAAATAAAGCAGATGGGTGAAAGAGAGCAGGGAAATAAGAAATTGTGGACAGGTAAAGAATTGAACTCCTCAGGAAAAGAAAGCAGTGAACACCTAATAGGAGGATCTTGTCCACAGTGAGAACGAGCCTCTGAAATCAGCACACCAGGCACAGTTCAAGCCTACTGGCTCCGGCTCAACTTCCCAGACAGCAACAGGCAACACCCCATGCCAAGGCCAAGCCAGGCTGGCAGGGCGTGAGGGGAACACCAATTCCCTTCACACACAGCCCACTTAGCCACCAGACAGCCACCACCAGCCAAAGTGAGCGTGGCTGCTGAGGTCTGAGCCAGGAGGTGGAGTGAGGGGAAAAGAGGGCTGACAAATCCTTGGACAGGAGCCAGACACCCTACAGACATTTCACAGCAACAAATGATAGGGCCTGGGACCAGGGAGAAACAGCAGAGAGGGGTGTGTGTGTGGGTGGGTGGGTGTGGTATGCATACGCGTGCCTACAGACATGCACACCGGGGCAAGGAGGAGAGTCAGAAAAATGAAAATGGAAGATAAAAAAAAATAAAGCCATATAAACAGAAAGAAAAGAGGCCAGAAGAGCGGGTGAAGCAGGGACCCAGAGAAGAGAAGAGGCAACAGAAACTTAGGAGGGTGAGAGGAAAAAGGGTGATAAAGGAGAGAACCTCAGAAGGAAGGAGGGCAGAGCCATAAAAAGTAGACATCCAGAATGGGGGAGAGACACGTACAAAAAAGACACGCACACCCACCTGGAGACTGGAAGAAACACCCCCACCACAAATTCACACATCCCAAACCTGGCAACTTCCAGCATTTTCTGAACCAGGCTTTTTAGGGCTAAGAGTAGCTTGGAAGATTCGACTTCAAATTTCACAGAAGACCTAAACAGTGATGTGCCAAAGATCCTACAGCTGCTTGATGTCAGAACCTGGACTCAAAACCAGGCCACCTGTCCTATGGTCCTACAAATCCCACTGCACCCCATACTTCTCTGAGGTACAGAGCTCCATATGCTGGGGCTCACTCCCATACCCAAAACCTTCTTTAGGGGCATTCTTATAACAACCAAGGAATTCTCATCCAATAAAAGTGTACTTAATGAACAAATGCACATCTCTCTCCTTTCAATCTCTTCTTGGAGTACCCTGAACAATCTCAGAGGTGAAATAATAAAAGTGAAGTGGTATCTCACATTTCAAAGGGTTTTTTATTCTAGAAAGAACTTTCATTTACCTGATCCTCACCACAGCCCTGGAAAGAAGGTGGGATATGTATTATTGCCCCATTTTATAGATGAGAAAACAAACTCAGGTTAACAAACTTGTCCAAGGTCACAGGGCTAGTTAGTAGCAGAGATGACCCTTCAACTCAGCCTCCTCCAAAGTCCAAGGCATCTTCCCTTATTTCACAGCACCTCCAAAGACCTCAATACCACAGCATCCTCTTCTCTCACTCCAGATGTGCCCTGTTCTCTTCACCTGCGCTTTGAAGGGGAAAAGCAGAGTGGTCCATCTACTCTGGACCTTCCTATCATCCCCATTCCCAACTCTTGACGACCTCATTCCAGTCTCCAATCTTTGGCTGGCTGGGCAGGAAGCAGAGCTGAAAAGGACAAGAGACAGGGAGACTTGGCAGGGTCCGTTCCAGGGGAGGCGAGCTCTGCTGACCATCTGCTACTTCACAGCAGCCAGAATAAAAGAAAGCAAGCTCGGCCCCACTCCACCTACTCACTCCACTGAAGACGGTGACAGACAGCGTTCCAAGAGCAATTCTACCCATCCCTGGGCACATCTCATTCACAGACTCATAAACACAGACACATTTAAGACCATAACAAGAGCTGTCATCACAGAACCCTGTGGAATGAGTGCTGGAGGTTCCCATAAAGATTTACAAGACAAGTTTCAAAGGCCAGAAGCAGACATGGATGAGCAGGAAGGCAGATCCCCGCTCATTCCCTGGGGGTCTCCTTGTCTAACAATACTCCACAAGAACTGTCACCTAGGGTGGCTCGCATGGACCAGAGCCCTGAGTTCTGTTCCTTGGGCTCTTCTGAAGATTTAGCTGCACGCTGCTTCTAATTTTAAACTCAGACCTACATATCCCTGGCTTCTAGTATAATCCATTAGAGCTCTATAATCCATCTACTTACCTAATTTAAAGGCCATTTATACTCTCAGTTTATACTACCTCTTGGAGGGATAAATTCAATAAGGAGTGGCAACTTCGCGGAACAGTTCAAAATTTGTCTTACAGTTATCTTTTCTAAGCTCTAAAAACCAAAATCAAACTCACTGCTATCAAGTCGATTCTGACTCATAGCAACCCCCACAGGGTTTCCAAAGCTGTAAATCTTTACAGAAGCAGACTGCCTCATCTTTCTTCCAGAGTGACTTTGGGTTTGAACCACTGACCTTCTAGATAGCAGCCAAATGCCTTAACCACGGCACCACCAGAGTTCCTTTAAGTGCTAAGGTGCACCTAAATTATAGTTTGAGCACATCAAAATTCATAGGATTTACCCCACTGGTGTTTGTCTTTGACTATAGCCATCATTTCTCCAAACTTTAGTTCTGAATTCTAATCTTTTTACTCCGTCTTCATTCACTAACCCCTAAAGACCAAAAACAAAACTAAGAACCATTGCTGTTGGGTTGATTCCAACTCATGGTAACTCCATGTGCTGCAGAGTAGAACCACTCCATAAAGTTCTCTTGGCTATAAACTTTATGGAAGCAGATTGCCAGGCCTTTCTCCTGTAGCTTCATTTGATTTAGCCATCCCACTCTGGGTATCTTCCAGTCCATCCAAGGAAACAGCAGGACAGAATCCCCCAGCCCAGGGTGGGCCGTGCTCGCTCAGGGGAGAACTTTCATCTCCACACCTACCACCCCAGCTGCCCATAAGCAGTGCTTGGAGGACCTGTACTCAGGGAGACACCTACAGGAAAGGCCAAGTACACTTTAGAAAAGTGGTACTCTGAGATCTTTTCCCAATTTTGAACTTCACCTCCTCTGGCAGATTAAGTGACTCTCACTCTATACCTATAACCTCTTATTTGAAGTATTTTTCACTCGGCATTGTAAACCACCTGATCTTCTGTCTGCCTCTTCCTTGTACACCAAGCTCCTTGAGGACACTGTTATTCATCTTTGCCATCTTTGTATCTTCAAAGCATATAATAATTGCTTAGGAAATGTTTGCTGAATGGATCCATTTAGTTAATGAAGCAATTATATCAAAGTTCCTCTGCCCATTTCTGCCCACCTATCTGGTGGCATATTGCCTCAGGCATTTGACTGCTAACCAGAAGGTTGGCAGTTCAAACCCATCAGCCACTCCTCAGAAGGAAAACTGGGCAATTTATTTCCATAGAGATACCACCTCAGAAAGCCAAAAAGAGGTCACTATGAGTCAGACCAACTCAAAGGTAGTGAGTCTGGCTTTTTTTTTTTTTAAATAAACTTCATAAGAACATCCTATGATAAGATTCTATCAGCTTAGTAGAAGCTCCATCTTCAGAGATGGAGATTTCAAAGTGTTTTGTCTCCTCTAATAGCCTCAGTCACACAGAGCACTCCAATATAATTTGGGAGACAAAAACAAATATGGGAGACAAGAACACTTTCAGACCAACTGTAAGCTAGTATTGACCAACAGCCGATACCTCACTGTCTATGAGAAGTCTTTTCCTTTCCTTCAAGTTCATTTTTGAATGAATCTGGAAGTGTGAAGACAAATATACAAACACAAACACACACATATACACCCTGTAGCTTATAAGCTATAAGCTATACATTCTGTTTGGCTAAGACTTCCCCTCATTCGGTGCTCTGTCAGAATACTAATCTCCTTCAGTCCTCTCCAACTATAGGAAGGACAAGCTTGAGCCCAACAACCTAAAAAATCAGCTGTGAAAATTGCAACACAACCATGTAGAATTGAACATGAATAGAGAGGGTATAACACTGGAGTGGAGCCCACAGAGGCTCATTTAACCCACAGGGTAGCAGTAGGGCTTGCTACCTGGGCAAGAACAGCTACATTAAAGTTAAAAGAATTTTATGGGCCATCCAGAAAACGATCTGCACTCTTCCCAGACATATCCCCTCTGTCCCCCATGCTAAGAGGACAAGAGTGCTACCCTGCCTATTCACTTCTCTCTTCCTTTCTCAAACTCATGTTCCTGGAAAACCCTAAGTCAAGGTGATAGGTGAACACAGTGGTTCTGAAAACACCTCCTGTCCATAGAATTAAGGCATTCCTAGGTCAGAAGGGCATATAAATGCTAGTATCCACCCAATAAAACACAGTGTGTTGCACACATACAGTTGCTGCTTAATAAATATTCAAATAATAAATCTGTTGTTGTTGTTGTTATGTGCCGTCAAGTCGGACCCAACTCATAGCGACCCCTCCTTGGGTTTCCAAGGCAGTATCACTACAGAAGTAGATTGCCCAACCTTCCTTCTGAGGAGTGGCTGGTGGGTTTGAACCACCAGCCTTCTGGTTAGCAGTCAAGTGCCTTAGCCACTATGCTACCAGAGCTCCCCTACCTTTTATATATGTTCATTCATTATCTATGTGTCTTTTCTGTGTTTATCTAAGCCAAATTGGGGACCAATTATACGACAAGAACTGTGCATATTTGTGTAAGTATACATACCTCTCCTTATATTTCTCAGTACACAGAAAGAGGTGAAAATTATTCTTAAAGGCTGAAAGGAAAGGGGAACTGAGTATACCCTGGACTCAAACTTCCAAACTCAAGAAAATCAGAGGAACACCATCAGGAATGTCCTTTCTCACCCTAAAAAGTAATCCTCCTTCCTGTGGACTCGCTTCTGCTACCTGAACACTGAGGAGGCAGCCTCTGGGAGGAGGGTGGAGAAGGAGCCATAGCATCAGGACAGGTGGAGTGGTGTGGTGAGGACACAGGTCAGAGGAGAAAGGGGAAAGGACACCATGGAGGCTAAGCTACCTGACCAGGACTGACATATCCAATGAAGCCACCTCGGAAGCCAAAATAGTAAGTCACACCAACCAGCCCATTCTACTACCTCTACACAGCAGGCAGCAGGGGCAACTAGCAATAATGACCTGAAGTGGGTGTGTGTGTGGGGGGGGGGGGTAAAGCCATGGTTCTTGCTTAAGACCCACCACAAGCCCACAGGTTGACCCTGAAAAATTACCTTACCTCTCTAGGCATCAAGCCCCCTCTATAAAACAGGGAGGGGTATCTCCACCATCCCACTCCCACCAGGAAGACAGACTAAACTGACACAAGACAACATAGTGAAAAGTGAAAGTACTATGAAGAAAGGAAGAAAAGGAACAGCTGGGAAGACAGGGAGAATCAGAGCCTCCTCCTCCTCCATTCCAGAGGTGAGCTAGCAAGACTGTTGTGGGATCATTCTGAAGCAATCTCTCCTCTCCCCTAGAATTTTAATTTGGGGACAATTTCCTGCCCCATCTACCAAAGCCCCCAAACACCTCCCTGTCCCACCAGCCACCGCATCCCCAGGACATACCCACAGTCTACCCAGCAGATGGTGCCTTGTCCTTTCACTGCCTGGGCCACAGTGGACAATAACCTGAGATGATTTTCAGCTGCTGCTTCTGGAAAAAAAAAGGAAAAATTAAACATATACCCCCAAGGGCACCCAGGACCACCTCTACTTTCTTCTCTCAGGTACAAAAGATGGGAGACCAATCCTCGAGAATAAGGCGGGGTGGGTGAAGAAATTCTGGGCACCATTTAAGGTACCTGCCCCTGTGCTGTGTCCACATGCACAACAATGTCAGGGCATATGTCTGCAAGACTTGCCAGGCTCATCCCAGCACAACGTCCCCGACTCACCTTCCTTTAAGCCACACCTCAAGCCTTACTCTTCCAAGAATCTCTGAACTCCCAGGAGAATCTCTGACTCATTATTTTTCTGGGACATACTCTGAAAATCCTATAACCAAACAATTACAATTCTATAACTAACCAGGAAAAAATCCTGGTCATTCATCCTGACTCCCCACCTGGGAGCTAACGAGGGCAGGGACCAGATCCCTCTGTTACCAGTGTACCACATGCTGATCTAGGAGCTTGGTTCAACCTTAGTAATTAAATGAGGTTTACAATGACACTAGTGTCATGGACCAATGCCAAGGGTGTCCAGTGTACTTTTCACAGCCCACTTCTCAGGAAGCCACAGGGGGATGCACTAGCCCGGGCAGTACCTCTGGAGGTCACAGCAGGAATGTGGACTATGCCTTGGGGCAGGATGATGTGAACACAAGAAAGGAGGAGTCTGTCATATATCCAGCAGTCTAGACATGGCACTTTGATACCACTGTAGAAAGAAAGGTTCTTGGGAAAAGAGCCCCTGTGGCTAGGATTTAAACACTGGCAGCCTGCTCCAATCCCCTTGCAGAGTGGCTGTGGTGGGTGTTTGATACCTGCACCCAGCAAGCTCCAGGTCACTGCAATACCCAGGAGCTTGCCTGTAAGGCCTGCCAGCCACACACTTGGGAAGAGCCATCTGCTGCCCTCACCCACCAAAAAGCCCTATGACATATTCCACAGCCAAACAGAAATGTTTTCTGAATTATTTGCCACCATGGATCTCCTCTTCCAGTGTGGATAATGGATTGTTTGTGAACACAAAGCACGCTGAGCCTCTCACAGAAGCACACAAAAAGCATCGTCCAAGAGGCATGCATGGAGTCTCTGGAAGAGGCACTCCCAAGAAACCACCACCCAGGCAACCAGAGCAGGGGGAGCAGCTGAGGTGGGAAAGGCCACAGTCCCGCTGCTCATGCTGGGCTCTGGGGAGGCAGGGGAGAGGAGACACAAAAAGTAGAACAATATAAAGGCCTTTCCTCTTGCCCCACCTGATGGCAACAGAAAGGGAGGCACTGCTTGGAAGGATGCGTGGAAAGGAAGAAAATCCAGTGCTCACAAAACCCACTGGAGGTCACAGATCTCATGCAGCAGGCATGGGCAAGGAGGCAGGAGGGTATGATCATCACCCATGCTCACTACGTAGCAACCCAAGGCAGGAAGGAGAATGGGAGGCACTGGGAGCTCCAGGTCTCCACTAAACAAGACCATGACTGGGCAAGGGGAGAAGAGAGAGCAGACTTCCAGGCCCTACTTCCTGCTAGGGGCCATTTCCTACCCTGCAACCAGTTGCCATAAAGTCGATTCCAACTTACAGTAGCCCCATGTGTGTCAGGAGAACTATGCTACACAGGGTTTACATTATTGACTTTTTTTTTTTTTTTTACATTGTTGACTTTTCAGAAGTAGATCATCAGGCCTTTCTTCCGAGGCACCTCTGGGTGGACTTGAACCTCCAACCTTTAGGTTACCAGCTGAGTAAACTTAACTACCAGCCACTCCTCGGAAGGAAGATGTGGCAATCTACTTCCATAGTGATATTGCCTCGGAAACCCAAGGAGGGGCTGCTATGAGTCAGGTTCAACTCGACGGCACATAACAACAACAACAACAAACTTAACTACATAAATGGAGTATACTAACTGTTTACACCACCCAGTTCCTACACAGGTATCAAATAAAATCCCCATCTTCCCACTCTTTAACTTATCATAATGCTTTTCTGGCCTCAGAACCTGTCTATCACTGCAGAAGTAATACACTTCTTCCTATCATAGATCTGTCCCTAGCTCTCCATTGCAGGACACAAACAGAGATGGCACAGGAGGCTCTAACTAGCTCTACCTAGCTCTACCATTTATTGGCTGGTGGACCTCAAATGAACCAGTTATTCTCTCTGAGCTTCCATCCCCTCATTTAGAAACTGGGTGATATTTAACCTCTTACCACCTACCGCATGGCAACTGAGTAAATGAGACTGTGTCCTAAGAGTCCTGTGTCAAGTCCTTATAAGATGATGAGCTTCTACAACAGGGCCTTCCCCCGAGAAGGAACTGGGTGTCTTTCCATACTGACAACTACTCCAGTTCCAGGAGCATCCAAGGGGGCAAGCCATGTTACTCATTACCCTATACCCCAGAACTCAGGAGGAACTCTGCTTCTCACTTGCCTTGGTTTCCCCATTCCAGACAGCAGAGAAGTGTGAGGCACATGCTGGGCTCCCAACAACAAACTCAGTGAGTATGTGCCAAGCCCTCGGGAGGGGAGGGAGCAGCAAGTGATGACCAAAGCAGCTATATGCCAGGGATGCCAAAGGATGCGGCTTCAGGAGGGACACACGTCCAAAACATCCATCAGAGCAAGTGCCAATGAGTGTCGAGGACAAGCTGCCAGGCAGAGCTGTGCCCGGAACTGGCCCCGCCACTGGCTGCTGCTTCTCCAGGGGCACCAAAAACTTGGCATCGTCAGGAGCAGTGAAAAACACTCAATTCTGGAACACCAGCAACCGAGTCAGACATTTACTCTTCCCCAAAATCACTGCCAAGAGCTGAGCAAACCTCTCTTTATCCACTACGTCCTCGCCACCCTCAAGGTCAGAAGACAAGAAGGCCATTGCTTCCCTCCTCAGTAAAGCTGCCATTCCCTGAGCTTGGGGCCTACTCAAGTTCAAGCTAATGTCTGACCCCAGAGAGGGCAGGTGGGGGCTGGGCAGGGTTGCCAGCCTGGGTGAGTACCCCTAAGCCTGGGATTAAGTCAACTGGCAAAAGGCTGGTCAACTCAGTTAATCAGTAACCTTAGCTCTGTGCTGGGTACTGCAGGGCAGGCAGAGAGGAAGGGAGGCATGAAGGTTCTCCCTCCAGGGAGACGAGAATAGCCATCCTTGGTGCCCACCCCTGGGTCCTCTGGCTTCTTTTACACACAGCCCCTCCCTCATTAGTATAGTCAGGCTAGAGACCAGAAGCACTGGTAAAAAGGAAATGGAACAACCTCTCAGAGATCCAAAAGTGGCAAAACTACTGTCCCATGTGCCTCTGCCCTTTTTTTCTGAGGTGAGCTGACTCCACATTACTTGGCTGCTCCTCAGTGGTGATGGGTCCTAAAGTCTCTTGTGTCCCACCTGTGTCCCCCCCTCCCTCACCTCCTCCCTACTCCCTCCTCTGCCTGGCAATCCCACACCAGCAGGGGCCCTCACCTGATTTGGAGTAAAGCACCAGTACATTATTCCGGGTCCTGAGAAGTTTTTTCAAGTCCTTGTGGTCAGAGATTCTCTCGATGAGCGGGGAGAACTTTGCGGAGGACAGCCATGTTGGCAGGACCACCTGGAGATCAAAGAGCCAAGGACCATAAGTCCCAGATCCTGGCCAAGCCTGAGGAAGAACTAATGCCAACAGATGTACTCTCTGGAGCACAGTTTACTTCAGAACAACAATGGCAAGCCAACATAACTCATAACACTACACCTACCTTCTCACCTCATTCCCTCTCCAAGTCATCTCCTCCAGGGACACTTCCTTCAATAAAACCAAACCCCTTGTGTCAGTCAATTCCGACCCATGATGATCCCATGTGTTATAGAGCAGGACGGTTCCACATGGTTTTCCTGTCCGTAACCTCCACAGAAGCACATTGCCAGGCCTTTTTCTGCAGTGTCGCTGGGTAGGTTCAAACCACTAACCTTTAGGTTAGAGGTTGAGTGCAAATCGTTGTGCCACCCAGGACCTTTCTGGATATTTCCTAGCCTGTTCCTGATCTCTAACTTACTCTTTCTCTTCATGCACTTTTATAATGTTCCGTGGACTGAACTCGTATAGAACATGCTGCTTAGACTCACTCAGTCAGCTTCCTGGGAGGTCAATCAATGTCTGTATTCTACACTTAACCCAACTGCCATACACGGAGCAATGACAAAATGCCATCCCACCTAGAAGCAGGAAAGCCACAAAGAAGTAAGATCACCCTTTAATGTTTTCAGCTTTTACCATTCAGCCAAATGATCTCCGGGGGTGACTCAACAAGAGGTGAGCCAATTCTCACCACAGAACCTTCAAAAACTGTAGGGATTGGAGGCACCAGGCACCTCAGTAGGCAGGACAATGAGTAAGCCTGAAAGCAGGGGAGTGGTTAAAAGTCTGAATAAGGAGCAGTCACATAGCAGATCCTTTCTCCCAGCCCAGGCTGCTAGGCAACAACCCTTTGGCCCACCAGGCAGAGCTGGAGGGCTACTACAGGGAGAGACTGCATAAGAAAAGCTCTGCTGGTTAGACACCAGGCAGAGGGTGGGAGTGTTGCCCTTACAGAAAACTGGAGGATTAAGGGAATGTCTACAAACTACACAGTGAGATCACCCATGCCCTCCAGCCTTTACCTCTCTAGCAGCTCCCTTTACTTTTCTATAATGCTGCCTTCCAGTTTTATTCCCCCAGGAGGGAGATTAGAGAATTCTTCTGGGAATGAGAGTAAAGGTGGGGGGTGGGGAAAGGGAGATGAAAGAGCACAATAATAATGCAATATACCAAAAGACAGTGATTTGAAGATCCTCCTATGAAACAGGGAGCTCTGGTGGCATAATGCCTAAGGCACTTGACTGCTAACCAGAAGGCTGGTGGTTCAAACCTACCAGCCACTCCTTGGAAGGAAGTTTGGGCAATCTACTTCGGTAGTGACACCACCTCAGAAACCCAAGGAGGGGTCGCTATGAGTCAGTTTCTACTCAAAAGGCACTGTGAGGTTCTCTCAGTAGAAAAGTACTACCCTCCACCCCTCCCCACACTCAGTCTCCAATACATGTGTTAGTGCCTTGCACAGACAGAACCAAGGTTCAACAGATATCTGAGTGAAGCCCTCAATACAAAGTCAGAGACCTAAATAAAAAACCAGAAAGATAAAACCTAAAAGAAAATAAAGAGAACAGAAGAAACTGACAATAACTATAATTATTATTCTCAAACAAATAAAACTGTGCATCAAAAAATAAATAAATAAACATAGAATCAGGAAAAACTCTTAGAAAGTAAAAGATTACAGAAATGAAGAAACATTCCATAGACTTAACAACAAAAAGACAACTCAATCATAAAATGGGCAGATATTTCACCAAAGAGGATATTCAAATGGCCACCAAATACATGAAAAGATGCTTAATGTCACTAGCCAACAAAGAGCTGTAAATCAAAACCACAATAAGGCACCAGTGCATTCCCACTAAGATGGCTAAGATTTAAAAACAATAATAATAAATAACAAATGTTGGCAAGAATGTGAGGAAACTGCTGTTGGAAATTCAAAATGGTGGAATCCTTATGGAAAACAGTGTGGGTCGGGTGGTTCCTCAAAAAACTAAAAGCAGAACTACCATATTGCCCAGCAATTCCACTCCTAGGTATATAACCAAAAGACCTGAAAGCAGAGACTGAAACAGAGGTTTGTACACCAATGTTTATTGCAACACTATTCACAATAATCAAAAGGTGGAAACACAATGCCCATCACAGATGAATGTATAAACAAAATGTGGTATATGCATACAATGGAATACTACTCAGCCAGTAAGAGAAATGAAGTCTTGATAGATGCTATAATATGGATGGAGCTGGAAGACATTATGCTGAGTGAAATAAGTCAATCATAAAAGGACAATATATAAAAAGACTGTTGTTGTTGTTTGCCGTCGAGTCGGTCAGCCCCAACTCATAGCAACCCCTCCTTGGGTTGCCGAGGCAGTATCACTACGGAAGTAGATTGCCCAACCTTCCTTCCGGGGAGTGTCTGGTGGGTTTGAACCACCAGCCTTCTGGTTAGCAGTCAAGTGCTTTAGGCACTATGCTACCAGAGCTCCTATAAAAAGACTAGAAAAGGCAAATATATAGAGAATAAAGTTTATTACTGGTTATTAAAGGTGCACTGGTGATATAGTGTTAAGGCATTCGGCCACTAATCAAAAGGCCAATGATTTGAGAAAGTTGAGGCAGTCTGCTTCCATAAAAATTTATAGCCTTGGAAACCCAGTGGGGATCGCTATGAGTCAGAATCGACTTGATGGCAGTAAGTGAGTGGTTACCAGGGCCAGGAGGGAGGAAGACAGGGAATTAATGATGATGGAAATATCACACTGACTAAGGACAGGGTTGCACAGCTGACTATTATAATTGCTGTCAATAAGTTGTACACCTGTAAAAAGTTGAACTGGCAAAAGTTGTGTGATAGATATATTAATAACATGCTAAAAGGGCAAGGAGGCCACATCTTTCGACCTCCTCTAACTGCACCAGAGGAAGACAGAATCACCATTAGTAGCCCAAGGCCTATTCCTGTGAGGCCAGACATGCTGCCTCCCTCCAGCCCTTCCACCAACCCTGACACCAACCGTTCTTCCCACAGCATTCACCACCTTTCTGCTGGGTTCGATAATTCACTGCAGTGGCCACAAAGAACTCACAGATTATGAGGGTTATTAGGGAAGCACCAGGATACAATTCAAGTTCAGGAAAAATGCTCAGTCTCAGCCTGCTGTCTCTCAGCCAGCAGTCTCTTTCCCAGCAGTCATGTCCCTCAGTGTCTCTCTCAGCAGTCCGTGTCTCTTGCATCTCTTTCCCAGCAGCATGTGTCTCTCAGGAGCGTGTGTCTCTCAGAAGCGCATTACTCTCAGCAGCACACTCTTCTCAGCCAGCAGTCAGAGAGACTTCTGTCTCTAGGAGGCCTCCTTTTAAGCCTGGCAGAGTGGCCAAACTAACCAATAATAACATCAGAATTCTAAGCACCTGAGAGCAAACCTCTCAGAACATTATTTTGTGCCACGCCCAACAGAAATACCCCAGGTAGATAACGTTTACAATCAGAAGCTCCTCAGTTGCTCACAGCAAATTCCACCATGGAGTTTACAAAGACTTATGGCTAGAAAAGCCATACCAGGTAATTTACTACACTGCACAACAACACCAAAAAAAAAGAAAGAAAGCAGCTGCTGAGGCTGGTTACGTACAACCAAAAAACCTCATGAGATTTGCCTTGCTTTGGAGTGTTATGGTCATGGTTCCATGGGACATCCCAGTTAATTGGCCTAATAATGTCTACTGCTTCTGTTCTACCTCCTAGTTCATGGAGCAGTGCTGGGGGTCCTGAAAGCTTATAAGTGACCATCCAGGGCACAAAAATTGGTCTCTATTCACCTGGAGCAACAAAGGAAGAAGGGAGTCAGAAATACAAAGAGAATATGGAATGTGTGGCTAATTGCCTCCATGAACAATTGCCTCCTTTGCAATGAGACCAGAAGAAATGATGGTGCCCATCTACCATTACTGAACATTTTAATCAAAGATTCTATAGAATAACCCTAATCAAAAGGGGAGAAATATGGAAAAGAATTTCAGTTCTCATAAACTCCAGACTCCCTGGAGCCATGAGGGTTGGATGAACCCCTAAAACTCCTGCCCTGAGATACACTCTAAATGTGAAACCAAAAACATTCACTTAAGTCTTCTTAACACCAAACAGTAGTTTAGCTTAACTAGTAAAAAAGCTCTGCCTTGAGCATTATGTTCTCTTAAGAACTGTCTATATGGTGCTCTGTAAACTTTCAACCAAATCACAATAAAAATTTAAGAAAAAAAAAAAAAAAAAAGAACTATCTATATGGGATCAAATTGACAAGAGCAATTTAAAAGATTAGATAGGAACCACAGGGAGCAGTGAATGTATGTTAATAGTGGAGGAGCAACTAAGAAAAGGAGGATGAGAATGTATGCACAACTCAAAGAATGTAATCGGTGTGTAATCAGTGTTACTAAATGGTAAGTGTAATCAGGTCACCAAATGGCACAGGAGAAAAAGAAACGAAAATTAAGAGGTTGGATCCATCAAAGACAAAAGCCAAATCAAAGCAGTTCCAGAAAAAAGAAGAAAACAGAGGAAAAGAAATTATCAAAGAAAGAATGCAAGGCAAGTGGATGTGCCAGAATTGAAAGGACTTGGCATCATGAATAAAAAACCCTCACCAAATACTCACTGAGAATTTTCCGAACACTGTGACAAAGAGGAGATACTGAAAGTTTCAAAAAGAAAACAACACCACAATACAAAGGATGAAGAGTCAGAACTGGGAGCAGGCTTCTCATTAGCAACACCAGAAAACAATGATTTCCAACTGGAGTTCTATCACTAGCCAAACTATCCATCTGTAAGTAAAAATACTCTAATGGAACAATGTTTTCACACATGAATAATTTACCACTAACACACCCTTCCTCAGGAAGCTACTGGAATGCATGTTCTACCAAAACAGGGAACTAAATCAAAACTGAGAAAGACACAGAAACTAGGAGACAAAGGCTCCAACAGAGGAGAGGCAAGGATAATTACCATATCAATGGTGAAGAGAAGTCCCAGGACAACAATCATTAAAAGCCAACAAAGCAATGAGCCCAGAGTAAAACAAGAACAGATAGTTACAGAAAAATATGACTGACAAAAAGAGGTGACTGTAGATTATATGATAGACTTATTCATATTAGAGGAAGTTAAATTTTTTGCCAGGTAAATTGAAAAAATAAATTAATCTGACCAAAATTACAAGCTAATAACTAGCCTGGTCAAGATTTGAACACCAGTCTCTCTAATTTTTTTTCATGTCCTTTTAGTAGCCAGAAGTACAGAGTTGAATCTGAGCTTGACCATTCAATAACTAAGATGTCTAAGTAACATCACTCACCCTTTTAGAGGCTTCATGTCTCGTGTCTAACGTGGAGATAATAATACCTCCCTCATTGGATTGCTGTGGATGAACTGGAACAACTTATTAAGCATGTTTGATAAATCATAAAGCCCTCCAAATGCATCAGTTACCCTAGTATATAATATAAAGGATAGCTTTATTTCCAGAGTAGAGTAGAAAACAGAATTATGACCATACACTAGTGTCTCTAAATATAATATGCCATGTTGGAATTCAAAGGTTCTTTCTCTAAAGGTAAAACCATCCAGGAGGAAGAGTTGAAGAATTATTTCTCCTTCATCCCTCCTGCCACAGCTGTGTACAACGCCTGGGGACACACAGCCCTTGTGCAGACCCCCTGAAAATCTCACTGAAAACTTCATTCAACATGATGATGACATGTTATTCTATTGCTCCCAAGAGCCAATGAACTTCAGACTAAGAAATCCATTGCTCAATGCACGCACACACAAAAAAGAATCTGTTTGAAAAACACATTGACATGCTGCTCTGTTTTTAATCTCCAGATGATCTGGTCAGACATGGAAAACAACTGCCCTTGCCCAGTACCTCCTGAGAGTGGCAGGCACTTACACTTCTGGCACCAGAGAGAAGGAAAGAGGAAGGGGGGGGGAGGGCAGCCTGCCCAGTGCTCACCTCACTGATCAGCCACAGTGACAGGCAAATGTGGAGAAACTACAGGAGTCTCATGGCTTAACCACAACTTTCCTCAGATAACACCAGTCAATAACACAGATATCTAACCAAGCGCCACCCTTACATTAAACCAAATCACTGTTCAGCCAGTTACCAAAGCTTCTGACTCATTATTTACTCTCACACAGCAGAGAACTTAAGCTCAAGCAGAAATATAATGAGCAAATTAACTTTGCTAGAAAATCATCACATGGCATGAAGCTAGGGCTTAAACTGGACCAGGTTTAAAATTCTATATGGAAGGTCTGTATCTTCTCCATCTCCCTCTCCTCCCCATCCTCTAGACTATGTATTCTGAGGGTAGAGTCCAGCACAGGGCCTGGGCCATTAAACCAAACCAAATCAAACCCACCACCATCAAGTCGATTTCAGCTCATGTTTGTTGCTGTTAGATGCCGTCAAGTTGTCTCCAACTCATAGAGACTCTAAGTACAATAGAACGAAACACTACCTGGTCCTGTGCCAATCCTTGCTATACCTGAGCCCATCGTTGCAGCCACTCTGTCAGTCCATCTCGTTGAAGGCCTCCCCCTCTTTCATCAACCCTCCACCCTACCAAGCATGACATCCTTCTCCAGGGAATGGTTCCTTCTGACAACATGGCCAAAGTAGTGAGATGAAGTCTGGCCATTCTCGCTTCCAAGGAGCACTTCTTCCAGGACAGATTTGTTAGTCCTTTTAGCAGACCATGGTACTTTCAGCATTCTTTGCCAACACCACAACTCAAAAACATCAAATCTTCTTTGGTCTTCCTTATTCATTGTCCAGCTCTCACAAGCATAACAGGCGACTGAAAATACCATGGCTTGGGTTAGGCGCACCTTAGTCTTCAAGGAGATATCTTTGCTCTTTTGCACTTGAAAGAGATCTTTTGCAGTAGATTTGCCCAATGTAATATGTCGTCTGATGTCTTGACCACTGCTTCAATTGGTGTTGATTGTAGAACTGAGTAATACGAAGTCCTTAACAATTTCAAGCTTTTTTTTTACTGGTCCAGTTGTGAGGATTTTTGTTTTCTTTATATTGAGATATAATCCACACTGCAGAGTGTAGTCCTCAATCTTCATCAGTAAGTGCTTCAAGTCATCCTCACTTTCAGCAAGCAAAGTTGTGTCATCTGTGTATTACAGGTTCTTAATAAGTCTTCCTCCAATCCTGATGCCACATTCTTCTTCATACAGTCCAGCTTCTCGGATTATTTGCTCAGCATATAGATTGAATAAGTATGGTGAAAGGATACAGCCCTGATGCACACCCTTCTTGCTTTTAAACCATGCAGTATCCCCTTGTTTTGTTCAAACGACAGCCTCCTGGCTTATGTAGAGGTTCCTCTTAAGTACAATTAAGTGTTCTGGAATTCCCATACTTCTCAATGTTACCCATAATTGGTCATGATCCACAAAATTGAATGCTTTTGCCTAGTCAATAATACATAAGTAAACATCTTTCTGGTATTCTTTGCTTTCAGCCAAGATCCATCTGACACATCAGCAATATTAGCCCTCGTTCCACGTCCTCTTCTGAATCTAGCCTGCATTGCTGGAAGTTCGCTGTCAATATATTGCTGCAGCTGTTTTTGAATTATCTTCACTAAGATTTTACTTGGATGTGATATTAATGATTTGTTCTATGATTTCCATAGTCTGTGGGATCACTTTTCTTTGAAATGTGTACAAATATGGATCTCTTCAACTCATAGGGACCCTTTAGGACAGAGTAGGACTGCCCCATAGGGTTTCCAAGGCTGTAAATCTTTATGGAAGCAAATTACCTGGTGGGTTCAAATTGCAAACCTTCTGGTTAGCAGCCAAATGCTCTAACCATTATGCTACGAAAGCTCTTTCCCTGGGCCACTGGAAACCCAAAAACGCCCTGTTGTTGTTGAGCAGATTCCCACTCACATGTTACAGTGTAGAACTGATCCATCAGGTTTTCTTGGCTATAATCTTTATAGGAACAGGTAGCCAGGCCTTTCTTCTGTGGCACCATTGGGTGAGTTCTAATGCCAACCTTTAGGTCAGCAGCCAAGAGTAAACTGTTTGCACTGTGCAGGGCCCACTGGAAGCTCTTAGTAAATGTCTGCCCAACAAAATAAACATAACAAATCACACTTGTTACCTCACTTCTGACCTTTATAGAAGTCACCCTGTAGGAGTATGTTACAAGACCCAGAAGCAAACACCAAAACCCAACAGACCACAGGGCGGTGAAGGCTTGGGCTGAGCATGGTAGGAGAAGTTGATGAGGTCAGCCTAGGGGGCTGTGAAAGCCTGGCTCAAGAACCTGGCCTGGTGCAGGAAGCATGGAGGAAGCGTCCGTGGAAAGTATCACAGACTGTTAGCAAGGAAGTGGAAGAATGAGAGCAGTATTTTAGGGACTAATCTGGCCACGATCTTACACTGGGCAACAGCCAGGGAGGCTCAAGGTAGAGGGGCCAAGCTGGGTGGCTGCCCAGGTAGAGAGAAATGGGTCAATCAAACACCCTCTGAGGGAAAAACAGCTCTGGTTTTGGACACATGGACAATAAGGCACCCAAAAAGTGTCCTCTGGGTTGGAGAGTGAAGCCATGAGGCTAAATGAAGTCTCCAAGGCTTTGGCAGGGAGGGGGAAAGAGAGCTAAGCACAGCACTTTTCCAAGGAAGGAAACACTCTCAGTTAAGGAGGAGGAACTAAAGGAAGGTCAGAAAGGAGAAGATGGGGAGTGCTATATCAACACAGGCCAGAGAGAAGACACTTACAAAGAAAAGTCAGGGATCAGTACAGATGGAAATGCCATGGCAAAGTCCCCAGGGACGTTCTGAGGGAATTTTAGTAGCACAGTGGGGGCCTGCAAACTAGACTGCTGAGGAGACAAGAAAGTGGAGAAAGCATCCAGAGCAGGTTTGAGGAGCTGAGGTGACAAAGGAGAAATGGAGGAACAGTAGGGTCAGGATGGGCTGTCCCCTTTGAAGACTAGGGAGTCATGAAGATGTTTGTGGACACAGGGGAAGGAGGACTTGCCTTAAGAGACAGGATTTGAAGATATGAGAGAAAGAGGAAAAATAATCGAGATAGCCAAATCCAAGGGGAATTAGAGGAGATGCTGTCTAGAGATAGTGTCCAAAGGCTTAGCATCTTCAAGATAGAAGGGGGAAGGATGAAAGGCCCCTTTGTGTCTGGCCTCACACTGACCCTCACCTTAGCGACCAATCACAGATGCAGCCAAGAGGGAGATCCTTTCCCCCCCTCCTCTTTAGCCCAAGCGGACTTTCCTCCAGCCACTTAACATTCTCCTTTCTCCTCCACTTCAGGCTATTTCAACCTTTCTAAGCCACACACTCTCCTTTTCCTTAAGAGGCAGCTCTAGCCGGTCTTGTATTGCCTTCCCAAGAGCCCTTCTCCAGACTTCAGAAGTCACAACCCACAAACCATTATAACAATAACTACACCAACAATAACAATGTTAATGATGCACAAACTATCTGCTCCTTTATCAAGCCCTTAAGAGGGAAAGGGTAGTATTTGAGAAGTGCTGCCAATGTCAGCCATGGTTCTAACACCAGCAGTGGTATTGTTCCTGGGTTTGACAGTCTCTTTAAATTCTGTCAATTGCTTTGGAGGTAAAGGAGGAAAAAAAAATCTCCTTCATTCACCAAGCAAAACTCCTTCTGACCTCCAATAATTGCTTTCTTTCTGCTCACCAACCCTCAGTTTTAATAGTATTTACACCAGGGCTCTGCTGTCCCTGTTGGCAGGGCTGAGACCGATAAAACATTCCTCCAGTGCAGCCTGGAACACTGCTGGGAAAGTCAGCTTCCCTCTTCAGCTGAGGAATAGAGGACCTCAAAACAACAGTGAAGAGCCTTGGTAGTGCAGTGGTTAAGTGCCTGGCTGCTAACTGGTAGGTTGGAAGTTCAAATCCACCAGCCACTACACAGGGGAAAGATGTGGCAGTCTGCTTCCATAAAGATTATAGCCCTGGAAACCCAATGGGGCAACTGTACTCTGTTCTACAGGAAATGACTCAATGGCAATGGGTATTTTGAAAGCCAAGGTCTGCTCATATTAGAGAGCCAAGCCCCCCCCCCCCGCCTTCAGAACTCTAGGTCTTCTTCACAGCCCAGCACCACAGGACTGGCACAAGGGTCCTCACCCCCCATGGCAGCTGGAGACAATGAGATGGAGGAGCCTGGGCTCTCTCCTCACCTTCCAGGGTCCCCATAGTGCTCTTGGAACAGGTGTCTGCCCATATGAGGGTGTGCCGAATAAACAATCATCAGCTTAGACACCTACTGTCACCTCTTCCCTTCGCACCCTTCCAATCCCTCCCACCATAGAAAGGACACTGGCCTTAGAGTCAGATGGACCAGGGTTAAATCCAGGCGCCACTACCTAAAGCAAGATGTTATTAGTAAAGCAGACCTCACAGAGTGTCATGTCCCCATGTGAAAAATGGAGAGGGTAACAGTAATACCTAATTGTGGGGCTGGCTGTGGATTAAATGGGGGAAGGGAGAGGGGGTACATACAGAACCTAACATAATGGTTGGAATACAGAAGTACATAGTAATTATAATTATCTTTACTAGCATTTTTCATGAGACAAATCAAAATAAAGCAAGCATAATAGTAAAGTGGTGGCCACCTCTTCCTCTCCAGGGCCCAATCTGCAATCAGGCAAAACAGCAGGTCCAGGCAGGAAGGGACACACACACACACACACTCAGAATCGTAAAATCAGCCAGCTGCACAGGGACCCAGACCAAGAGGTCAGCCAGCACAATCAGAACACTCTTCCCAGGTTTTGTACCCACTATTTTGTTAACTCTTCACGATAACCCAATGAGTGGGTATGAAGCTCATCCTACAGATGAAGATGATAGGATGTTGAACAGGTTTCAGTGAAGCTTCCGGACTAAGCTGTATTAGGAAGAAAGGCCTGACTATCAACTTTCAAAAATCAGCTAATGAAAATCCTGTGGATCACAATGGTCCAATCCCCCAACAATCACAGGGATGGCTTAGGCCTGGGCAGTATTTGTTCCATGGTATACAGGGTCACCACGAGTTGCAGACTGACTCACTGGCAGCTAACAACAACAACAGATGATGAAAGTGAGGCTCAGAGAGGTTAAATTACTTACTCAAGGTCACACAGTAGGTGAATAGCAGAGATAGGACTAGAACTCAGTCTCCTGGCCCCAAGATATCTGCTTCTCTCAACCCCAGAAATTCCCTGAACTGCTGAAACAGACAGGACAGCCCAAGCAAAAAAGGAGCACCTCCTTCCTAAGCAGGGCCCATCAAAGCAACCAAGAGGAGTCCAAATTTCCCAGAATCCCAGGGCAAGGATAGACCTATTAGGGTCTTATACTAACCCTGCATCTACCTGTAAGCATGGGGCACCCTGTGGTCTGTCAGGGTTCTCAGAGTCCTGGAACCAAAAGCATGAAGAAATGAGCCCAAATCCAAAATGCAGCAATTAATCCATTACCAGTTGTCATGGAGCTGATGCCAACTCACAGGATTTTAGATGGGCAATTGCTCAAAAGAAGATTGCCAGGCCTTTCTTCTGAGGCACCTCTGGGCAGCCTCAAACCTCCAAGCATTTGGTTAGCAGCCAAACATGTTAACTGTTTGCATGATCCAGGGACTCCCATGAACCCAGACCTACTGTTAATCAGAGACTTTGTACAGGAATCTGTGTTCCTCGCACCCTCACTCTCACCTATCTCCCCATTCCTCATTCCCAATGCAATAACACACAGCACAAACCCCACTCTCTTCACTTAATTTCACTTAATAAGGGTGGTACCCTCTCATGATCATCACCAGACTAAAGGGACAACCAAAAAATTCTGAAAAATAATCAGGGGGAACAGTCCTTGCCACATTACAACCTCAGCTTGAAAAAGCTCACCATCTCTGGGCATGAGCCAGCACCCTCACATTCTCCATCCCAGGCAGACCTATCTGTCATTAGATTTACTATTCAATGCAGATTCATGAGGCCAGAGAGATTCAATTACATAAATGCAGCTTGCTTGCTAAAGGAGGAGTATTTAGGGACAGAAGTTTAACAAGTAGGAAAAAGGGTGGGGGTGGGACTCAACCTTTTATACTCTGATACAAGAAAAAAAAAAAAAAAGATACCCTATTCATGTCGAAGGAGCTCTGGTGTCTTAGTGCCTGAGGCACTTGCCTGCTAACCAGAAGGCTGGCAGTTCAAACCCACCAGCCACTCCTCAGAAGGAAGGTTGGGCAATCTGCTTCCATAGTGATACGGCTTCAGAAACCCAAGGAGGGGTTGCTATGAGTCACGTCCGACTCGACAGCACATAACAACAACAACTGATGTTGAAGAAATCTGCTTCATGTAGTTTAACCCACATTTTGCTCAAAATGACTTTGAAATGTCAGATTCTGCAAGTCCAGACTCTTAAGAAGCTGCTGCACTATACAACTATGACACCAGAAGAATTAAAAAGTGCCCAGCAACCACGGTCAACCATTTGGAGAAGAATCTATGTAGGAGATCCTGGATAGAGAGGGAGAACAAAATCATTTGGAGAAAAAAAAAGAGGGGGACCAGGTTTGCTGGTCTGACAGAGCCTGGTGGAACCACTGAGACTATGGCCCCTAGCTGCCCTTCAGGTCTGGAATTGAACTCACACCTGTGGCTTCCAGACAAACAAAAGACAGGCATATGAACTGAACATTTACCTAAGGTAGATACACTCCTTGAAGAGAACAATCATGGGAGAAAGAAGGGCTGCTTATGCACAGGGAGACAGGTCAGGGGGCAGGAGTGCATGGAGGGATGGACACAGGGAAAAGGTAACTATCGGGAGGAAGTGGGAGAGGAGCTGTTGCACTGGGGTAAAGTGTAGTCAATGTCATGAGACAAAGTGTATGTGAACCGCTGTATGGAAAGTGAATTTGCTCTGTAAATTTTCACCCAAATCACAATTTTAAAAAAAAAAGAAGAAGCTGCTGGAAAAGGAACCAGGGGAAAGGTTAAAAACAGATGAGAGCTTAGAAGTTTGAGCTCAAGATTTGGCAGAAAGAGCACTGTACTTACAGTTAGAAACCTGAGTTTCATGCTGACTTTGATATTTACTGGCTGCATGATATTGGACAAGTCATCTAAGTCTCAGTTTCCTCTTTTGTAATAAAGGGATTGAAAGTGATTTCCAAAGTCCTTTTCAATGTGACATGTGGTTAATCTATTCTCATGACTGTTATCAGGGCAGGACCGTGTGGTAATTACACCTTGTAAAGAAATTGCTGAGTTTTATTGTGGATGCCACATGGCCTCCCACAATAAAAGCCATATCTTTCATCCTCCTTTGCAGCAAGTACAGCCCTGTGACTAAATTCCAGCAGCTGGAATGTAAGCAAAAGTGTTATATGACAACTGGCAGTAACTGTCCTTAATGTTGTTTTTGTTGTTATGTACTGTCAAGTCAGACCCGACTCATAGTGACCCCTCCTTGGGTTGCCGAGGCAGTATCACTACGGAAGTAGATTGCCTCATCTTCCTTCCGAGGAGTGGCTGGTGGGTTTGAACTGCCAGGCTTCTGGTTAGCAGTGAAGTGCCTTAGGCACTTTGTTACCAGAGCTCCCCACTGTCCCTAATAGACATCTGAAATAACTCTTCTTAATCTCCTCCTCCTTTCTGCCTGCTGGAATTTCGACAAGATAGCTGGAACTTAAGCAACCAGCCTTGAACAATGAGGAGGAAACGGCTTGCTAAAGATGTGGACTAACAAGATAGAAAGTACCTGGGTCCCCAGCACAACAGAGGTATATACTGGAACATCTTTCTCCAGGCTTCTTGTTGTTGTTGTTGTTGTGGCTTCTACATGAGTGAAATAAACTACCTTTTTTTTTTTTTTTTTAATTTATGGTCAACTGATTTTGTTTTAACATTTTATTATGCTCTAGGTGAAAGTTTACATAGCAAATTAGTTTTCCAATCAATAACTGACATACAAATTGTTTTGTGATACTTGTTGCAATCTTCAAAATGTGTCAGCATTCTCCCCATTTCCTCCCTGGGTCCCCATTTCCATTCATCTGGTTCCCTGCCTCTCCCTGCATTCTCATCTTTGGTTTTGGGCTAATCTTGCCCTTTTTGTCTCAATCTTGCCCTTTTTGTCTTGTACAGTTGATTGCTCTAAGAAGCAGATTCTTCACGGGTGTTTTTGTTTATTTTATAGGCCCATCTATTATTTGGCTGAGAGGTGGACTCCAGGAGTACCTTGAGTTTCACATTAGAAGGTTAGCTTAGAGCAAGCTGCCATCTAGATGCAACGATGGGTCTCTCCTCATCCAGAGCAAAGAAAAAAGAAGAAAACCAAAAAGTCATGGAAACAATTAGTCCTAGCGACTGGTACACCATCCAATCTGCAGCCTGCCTATACAACTATCAGACCAGAAAAACTAGATGGTGCCCGGCTACCACTGTCATCCACTTGTAAGGGGATCTATGCAGGAGATCCTTGATAGAGAGGGAGAACAATATGGAACAAAACTCAAAATCATTTGGAGGAAAAAAAAAGGGGGGAGGGGGGACCAGGTTTGCTGGTCCGATAGAGCCTGGTGGAACCACTGAGACTATGGCCCCTAACTGCCTTCAGGTCTGGAATTGAACTCACACCTGTGGTTTCCAGCCAAACAAAAGACAGGCATATGAGTTGAACATTTACCTCAAGTAGATACTCTCCTTGGAGAAAACAATCATGGAAGAAAGAAGGGCTGCTTATGCACAGGGAGACAGCTCAGGGGACAAGAGTCCACGTAGGGATGGACACAGGGAAGAGCTAACTATGGGAAGGAAGTGGGAGGGGAGCTGTTGCATTGTGGTAAACTGTGGTCAATGTCATGAGACAAAGTATATGTGAACTGCTGTATAGAAAGTAAATTTGCTCTGTAAATCTTCACCCAAATCACAATTAAAAAAAAAAAAAAAAAGGCTAGCTTAAGGCAATATAGTCTCAGGGCTTCCTCCAGTCTCTTTCAGACTGATAAGTTTGGTCTTTTTTTATTTTTATTTTTAATTTGAATTTTGTTCTACATTTTTTTACTCATTCTAACTTGGACCTTCCATTGTGGTCTTGGTCAGAGTGGTGGGTAGTGGTAGCCAGGCACCAATTCATAGGAGGCTGTGGCTCATGTGGGCCATTAGTTCTTTGTACTAAGTACTTCCTTAAGTCTTCAGTTGTCTTCATTCTTTGCTCCAGGAAGGAAGAGACCAATAGTTGCTTCTTAAATGGACCTTCCAAGCTGTTAAGACCCCACATACTATTCACCAGACTAAGATGTAGAACACTAGCTTTATGAACCATGTTTCCCGACTTGACTTAGATGTCTTTCAAGACTATGGTCCTAAGCCTTCACGTCCCAATGTCTAAGTAGTTTCTAAACTATGCCCCTTATGTTTTCTATCATATATGAGTATATATGCAACATTTACAAATATGTGTACAGAAATATCTATAACCATACCTGTAGAAACGGAGCTCTGGTGACATAGTGCCTAAGGCATTTGACTGCTAACCAGAAGGCTGGTGGTTCAAACCCACCAGCCACTCCTCGGAGGGAAGACCAGACAATCTACTTCTGTAAAGATACCACTTCAGAAGGTGGCTGTACTTTTGTACGACCTCCGTCTATTTAGCATACACATTTACCTATGTATCTGTTGTTGTTGTCATGTGCCGTCGAGTCAGCCCCAACTCATAGTGACCCCTCCTTGGGTTTCCGAGGCAGTATCACTACGGAAGTAGATTGCCCAACCCTCCCTCCGAGGAGTGACCTATGTATCTACCTACTCACAAATTATTGTTATTACTGTTATTGCAGGATTGTATATATTACAACATTCACGCTAGTTGCTCTTTATTCTCATGTACCTCTCAGTGTCTTCCTTTGCCTTGGTCAGGCTGTGCTGACTTCCCCTATATTATGTATTGTCTTTTCCTTCACCAGAATTAACACATTTCTACTATCTAGTTAGTGATTCTCCCTCTCTCCCCGTCCTATCCCTGGTAACCATCAAAAAATGTTTCTTTCTGTGTGTAAATCTTTATTGACTTTTTATTATAGTGGTCTCATATAAATATTTGCTCTTTCATGACTGACTTATTTCACTTAGAATAATATTCCCAGGATCATCCACATTGTGAGATGTTTCATGGATTCCCTGTTATTCTTTAACGTTGCATAGTATTTCATTGTGTGTCTGTACCATAGTTTTATCTATTCATCCACTGATGGGCACTTACGTTGTTCCCATCTTTTTGCTATTGTGAATACTGCAATGAACACGGGTATGCATATATCTGTTCGTGTCACAGCTCTTATTTCTCTAGGATATATACCTAGTCAAGGGATTGCTGGAGCATATGGTATTTCTATTTCCAACTTCTCAGTATTTCAAAGTCTCTGCTCTGGTAGCTTAGTGCCTAAGGCACTTGACTGCTAACCAGAAGGCTGGTGGTTCAAACCCACCAACCACTCCTCGGAAGGAAGATGGGGCAATCTACTTCCGTAGTGATACTGCCTCAGAAACCCAAGGAGGGGTCGCTATGAGTCGGGTCCAACTCGAGGACACATAACAACAACAACAAGGCACCAAAAGGCACCAAATCGTACATTTTACGTTATATAAATTGATTATAAGAGAGGAGACAGAGAGGCTGTGAAGGGGTTGATTTACCCTTTGTTGTTCCTGGTTATCCAAGTTTTCATTGTACCTGTCTTGGTCATGTGACAGGTACTCACAACTGAAGGAAAATGAACTAGTAACTCTGCAGTTTCCCTACAACCTCAGCCCTTTTCTAGTAAGGGAATCACTGGAAGAGACCAAGAGTCCTTGATGTCCCTTGTAGTGCACAGGTTTGAGTTAGGCTAGTTGGTTTCTCCTACATTCAAAACCAAAGCCATTGAGTCAATTCTGACTCACAGCAACCCCCACTGGGTTTCCAAGGCTGTAAATCTTTATGGAAGTAGACCTCCCGCAGAGCAGCTGGTGGGTCTGAACTGCTGACCTGGTTAGTAGCCAAATGTCTTACCCACTATGCCACCAGAGCTCCTTTTCTCCTACACAGCAATCCTCTTAACATTCCTCATGGGCCACCTCCAGCTTCTGACTAAACCCCTCCAGAGCTGAGAACTCACAATCTTCTGAGGATGCTCAACTCATCTGGACCCAGAAGACTGTAAGAACTAAACATGTTAATATACAGAAGTCCATGTCCTCCAACCTACCAATCTGATCTTGGATCAGCTTCAGGACTATAAAGTTCAAAGTGTACATCCCTTCTTAGGATTAACTAGGTGAAACACCCTAATTCCTCATGTGTGACCTCAAATCCCTCACCATTCTGAACAATCTTCCTTAGACAGAGCCATGCTCGGTGACTCTCAGAGTGTACCCAATGTTGGGGAACAGAGGTGGTATAGCTTGAGCAAAGTAATATGTAATAGATGGTATAATTTGTTTTTGAAAATAAATATCTATGCTTCCATAATTCAAGGTACAGGAAGTTAATCCAACACAGATTTTATCTGGTGAGCTACAGTTTAAAAAGAAAAAAAAGAATGACAGGCAGTGAGAAACACCATTAGCAAATCTCTTAGAATGTGGTGCCCAACTCTCAGACACTGCTGGCAAAAGGCAAAACTAGTACATTTCTCCGGGAAAGCTCGTTAGCACAATTTATCAATTATCTTTAAAGCATTTACGCTCTCTGAATTAGTAATTCCAATTTGGGGAATTTATCCTGAAGAAATTAGCAGAGGTTCTGACAAAGACATGACTCACAAAGTCCGATAGTCAAAAACTGTAAACAAAAATTGTAAATTATAAACAATTTAAACATCCAACAGCAGGGGAATGATTATACAAATTAGAGTAAACCACTCAATAGAATAGTACAGCCATTCAAATAAGCTTCTTAAAGACCATACAGTGTGTTAATGTTAAGTTTTAAGAAGTAGAATTCAAAACACGGTAAGATCACAACTATAGGCAAACAAAATTATGCCCAGAAAAAGAACAGAAGAAAAATGTACCAAAGTAATGTTTTGTCCTTGGGTAGTTTTTATTCTTCCCCTTTGTATTTTCCTAACTCACCATAATAAGCATGAGTCAGAATCGACTTGATGGCAGTGAGTTTGGCTTTTTTGGTTGACTTAAATATTTAAAAACAAAAATTTACCACCATTTGGCCACCATCATGAAAATAATTAATTGTCTCAAAGTATCACCCTCACCAGAAAATAGTAACTTTAAAGAGGAGAGTCCTGGAAGACATCCCCTCAACTGTGGGATCAAAGTTACCACCACCAGTTATGGGTCAGATTGACATCATGTGCCTCCTGGTTTTTGCACTGAAAGGAAACAGGGTTACAAAACCCAAGTGAGGGACATTCTTTAAAACTGTTAAGGTCACCAAAGACAAAGAAAGATGGAGGAACTGTTCCAGATTAAAGAGACAAGATGGGGGCAGTGGTGCTTCAGTGGTAGAATTCTCATTCCAAATGTGAGGCCTGGGTTTGATTCCTGCCCATGAACCTCATGACCCATCACCACCTGTCAGTCAGTGTTGCTATGATGCTAAACAAAGGAGGTGTGGTAGCACAGTGCCTAAGGCATCTGACTGCTATCCAAAAAGTTGGTGGTTCAAACCCACTAGCCACTCTGTGGAAACAAGATTTCCATAAATATTTATCACCTCAGAAACCCAATGGGGGTGATTATGAGTTGGAATCAACTCGATGGCAGTGGGGTTTGTTTCTTTGTTTTGTGATGCTGAAAGGTTTTAGCAAAGCTTCCAGACTAAGACTGACTGGGAAGAAAGGACTGGAGATCTACTTCAGAAAATGAGCCAATGAAAAGACCCCTACGGATCACAAGGGTCTGATATGCAGCCACTTACTGGACAGTGTTTCGTTCTATGTGCATGGAGTTGCTGTGAGTCGAGACTGACTCCATGTTGACTAACAACAGCAACAAAGAGACAAACACAACACAACAAAGACAACAAACAAACACAGCTTCTGATTCTGGACTGAATCCTAAACCAAATGTTACTTTCCTAATTTTGATTATTGTACTGTGGTTATATAATAGTATGTCCTGGCATTTTAGGAAATACTGAAGTATTTAGGGGCAAGGAGCATCATCACTGTAAACTTTACCTATACAGAGGGAGAGTATGATAAAACAGATGTGATAAAATGCTAACACTTCTGGAATCTGGATAACGGGCATATGGGAATTCTTTGTACTCCCATAGCAACTTTTCTATAAATCTGAAATTACTTAAAAATAAGAAGTTAGGGAAACGCAAAGACAGTGTTCTACATCTTACTCTGATGAGCAGTGACTAGGGTCTTAAAAGCATGTGAGTGGTCACCTACAATGCAGTTATTAACAATCCCTATCTGAAGCAAAAGAGAATGAAGAAAATCAAAGACACACAGAAACAATTAGTCAAGGACTAATGTACCACACAAGCCACAACCTCCACGATCCTGAGACCAGAAGAACTAGATGGTGCCCAGCTACTAATACTGACTACTCTGAAAGGGGTCACAATAAAATGACCTGGGTAGAGTAAGGGAATATGTGGAACAAAACTCAGTATCATTGAAAAAAAAAAAAGTTAGGCTTACTGGTCTGACAGAGACTGATAGAACCCCTGAGACAATGGCCTTAGTCACCTTTCAAGCCTGGATCTGAACTTACCCCCAAGGCTCAACTTCCAGCCAAACACCAGACAGGCCTGTTGTTGTTGTTAAGTGCCGTCGAGTCGTTTCCGACTCATAGCGACCCCATGCACAGCAGAACGAAACACTGCCTGATCCC
>NW_006921701.1:8537294-8540100 GCF_000298275.1 Orycteropus afer afer | reverse complement strand
GGATGAAGATCGATCAGTTCTTTTTGGTACAGTGACTCTGTGTATTCCTGCCATCTTCTCTTGATGTTTCCTGCATCATTCAATATTTTGCCTACAAGGTGAAAAGTAAGACCTGAGGGGAAAATTCTTTAGAACAATCAGCCATACAGGATAAAAAGGACAGCATTTGCCCAGGGATAAAGCTCAGAAGACAGAAAGGGATAGGAAAGGACAAATGGAAATGGGAAACACAGGGAAGAAGTGGAACTGTGCTGTTACATTGTAGGGAATGCAATCAACGTCACCAAAAACAACAACAACAAAAAAGTACATGAATTATTGAACGGAAAAGGAATTTGCTCCGTAAACTTTCATCTAAATCACAGTAAAAAGCTAAAAATAAAATAAAGAAAGAAAGAAGTTGGGGGGAAAGGGGAAACTTAGCTTAAAAAAAGAAAAGAAGAAAGAGAGATGCCCAGGACACAACCAAATACCACCCCTACCTCTTCCACAGGACTACTGACGCCTTAATACAGCCTGCTAACACTCGGCACTTTCCCACATAAATCAGTAAGCTAATGGCCATTGAGTCAATTCTCATGTATGTTAAGAGTAGAAAGGTTCTTCAGAGGGTTTCCTATTGCTGCGGTGGCACACTGCATAAAGCATTTGGCTGCTAACCAGAAGGTCAGAGGTTCAACTCCACCAGCCGCTCCATGAGAGGAAGGTGAGGCAATCTACTACCATAAAGATTTACAGCCTTGGAAACCCAGTGGAGGTTATTATAAGTCAGAATCACTCCATGGCAGTGGTTGGAACCTTTCAGAAGCAGATTGTCAGGTCTTTTTTCCCAAAGCACCTCTGGGTACATTCGAATGTTCTCCAAACTTTCAGTTAAGAGCTGAGCACTTAACCATTTGCACCACCCAGGCACTCCTTAAGTAGTGTTTGTCTGTTCTTCTTAACTTCCAGCTGTACTGTTAGCACCTCTATTCACTTGACACTGCATTTTTTTTAGCATAAAGTATTATTTAGAATCTACAAAGTAGTTTGCACACATCACATACTAGAGTAAATACCTGTAGAATGGCTTTGATGAGAGAAGGATGTACAAAAGAACAGTAATTTGAAATTAAATATAATTTATGCTCCTTAAAAGGCCAAAATTTAAGGGTCTGTCACCCACCAATTACTTTGGCTAAATCAGTCTTCACAAAAAGTGATGTGAAGAAAAGGCTACCCTCAAATCAAGTCTGGGAATTTCACCACTGATGCTTCCCAATGTTCAAATGTCTATCCACTTGCCTTCAAAATAAAAATGAGCACCTTGAGTCCCTGGATGGTAATACTATGTGTGCATGTACATACGAATATATGCATGCATGTGGGTGTGCCTGCGTGAGAGTGGGGCTGGGGGGAGTTGGTCCTATGATGTGGGACTCTGGGCTAGCTGCAGCTGTGGGAGTTGAACATGCTTTAAAGAAAGAGAGGAATGGGAAGCACTTGGCAAGGGAAGGAACTTGAGAGGATTCTTTAATTTCAAAATCCAGGGCCTGGGATTAACCATGTTAATAATGATAAATACCTGAAAGTACAGAGCGCTTATTGTTTGTCCAGCCCTGGGCTAAGCACTTCCATGACTATCTAATTTCATTATCGTGGCAAGTATATGAAGTAGAGACTATTATTGTACTCATTTTATTGACAAAGAAACTGAAGCCAAGAGGAGTTAAGAAACTTGCTCAAAGTCACCCAGCCAGTAAGTCAGAGAGCTGTGACTCAAATCCATATCTGCCAGACACCCAAGCTGAGCATAAAGAAGACAGACTCCCCAATATTACTGCTTGCTCCTGTAAATACACAGCCAGCTGTATTTTTTAAATATATATTTTGCTTCCTTTAAAAACCACACCTTGTACTTGGGGCTACATAGCACAAATATGGCAGTCCACAACAGCCGATTCAGGGGCAGGACAACTGATCCGAGAGCTTATGAAAACAGGTTTTCTTATCCTCAAATTGCAGTGCATTTAACCGGGACTTAAGTCCCTAAAGCTTTTAATGTTTTGGAAAACCTATTTCAGTGCCAACAGGGCTTCGTGTCACGCCCAGCCTGGTGTGCTAGGAGGAAGAGCTGGCAGAGGGAACAGTGAACCAGGCAGCAGCCCCGCAGGAAGAGCAGGTGAACCCCCACTTCGGAAACCAGATCTGTGCCTCAGAGCTCAGTTAATTGATACAAAATAACAACTCAAGTACTCATGACCCATGGTGTGCATGTGTGCTTTCACATACATTATCTCTTTCAATCTTCAAAAGCTGGGAGTTTAACCCAGCGTTTTCCACCCTTTGAGTCTCAATTCAAGCGCTGAATCATAAAATCAATTCAGTGGGTTACCACCAGCAGTTTTTTAAATGAAATTATATAGAAAACATCAGTGCATATCACAGGTAGGAAGGCTAAGTATTCAGTGAAACATTTACATAAGTCACAAACCAAACCAAACCCACTGCCACTGAGTCAATTCCAACTCATAGCAACCCCCACTGGGTTTCCCAGGCTGTAAATTTTTATGGAAGTGGGTTGCTTCACCTTCCCCCCACAGAGCAGCTAGTGGGTGTGAACCACTGACCTTCTGGTTAGCAGCCAAATGCTTTACCCACTATACCATCAGAGCTTCTTACAGTTTTACACACACACACACACACACACACATATATAAAAGCTCTAGTAGCGTAGTACCTAAAGGCACTTGACTGCTAACCAGAAGGCTGGCGGTTCAAAGCCACCAGCCACTCCTCAGAAGGAAGGCTGGGCAATCTACTTCCG
>NW_006921701.1:8533247-8536834 GCF_000298275.1 Orycteropus afer afer | reverse complement strand
TCGACGGCACATAACAACAACAACACTCTATCCTACAGGGTTGCTATGAGTCGGAATCAACCATCAGCAGCAGATATGGTTTAGTTTATACATGAATGTATGTTTTTACCAATTGCCATCAAGTCAGCTCCAACTCATAGTGATCCCATGAGTGTCAGAGTAGAACAGCGCTCCACGGGGTTTTCAGTGCTGATTTTTTTGGAAGTAGATTTCCTGGCCTGTTTTCTGAAGTGCCTCTGGGTGGATTCAAACCTCCAACTTTTCAGTTAGCAGCTGAACATGTTAACCACTTGCACCACCCAGGGGATCCTATGTATATATGTATCAGTAACATAAAATGTATCATTGTAACTACATAGATTGCAGCAAAAAACGTCTGCAACACTGCTCTAAACAATCTGTGCTGGAGGTAATACTACCCCCACTTTAGAGGTGAGAACACTGAGGTTCAAAGTGAAAGGACTGCATTAAGGTCATGTTGTAAGTGGCAGAGGCAGGACTTAGACCAACGTCTTCTGAGCACAGATTCCATGTTCTTCTCTTTGCTCAGCAATGTGAATGGTTCCCACTGCTTTTGTTCATGCTATTCCCACTCCCGGCAGCCTCACCCAAAACAAAACCCATGAGACAAGCAAACTTGCTTTCCCTTCTTTCCAATCTAGCTACTGAGGGAGCGCCAAATGATAAAGAGTTGTGATGACAACTTGATGGTTTTTCCTCTGCTACCTGAATGCCAGTGATTCCCCAAATCCCTTCCGAGAGAAGCAAAAACATCACGTGCTCAGGCCAAGCAGTACCGCAGGCAGAACCTGCACCAGGCCTCTCCTTCAAAAGTAGCAACTCTGGCTAGCAAAATACTATCTGCCACTTAAGTTAGTGCTGTCAACCAATAAATCTGCTTGGTTTTTGATTTGCACAACAGCTATAAGGATAAGGTTCTTCTGGAAAAACAGATTCTTGCTTGTATTCTTAAAGAAAATCAGCTTCAGGATCTGGGGGCCTAGGAATCCAGTCTTCTATGGATTATTTTTAGGTGCCATCAAGTCGATTCCAACTCACAGCAACCCTACATACAACAGAACAAAATACTACCGTGCTGCATCATCCTCATAATCCTTGCTGTGCTTGAGCCCGTCATTGTAGCCACCTTGCTGAGGGTCTTCCCCCTTTTCACTGATGCTCCACTTTACCAAACATGATATCCTTTTCCAGGGACTGGTCCCTTCTGACAACATGACCAAAGTACAAGAGACAAAGTCTTGCCACTCTCCCTTCTATGGAGCATTCCATTGTACTTCCTCCAAGACAGATTTTTATTCTTCTAGCAGTCCATGATGGATTCAATATTCTTCACCAATACCATAATTCAAAGACATCAACTTTTCTTTGGTCTTCTTTATTCATTGTCCAGCTTTCATCAGCATATGAGCCTATTGAAAATACCATGGTCAGATGCACCGTGGTCAGATGCACTTAATCTTCAAAGTGACATCTTTACTCTTTAATACTTCAAAGTTGTCTTTAATCTATAGATTACATCCTCTTAAGGTGGGTTTAAGGTCTCAGGGTGGCCTACACGGTTTGCATGCTCAGCTACTAATCCAAAGGTTGGTGGTTCAAACCCACTCAGCAGCCTAGCGATCTGCTACCTTAAAGATTACAGCCAAGAAAACCTCATGGAGCTAAGTTCTACTACTCTGTAACACACGGGATCGCCATGAGTTGGATCGCCATGAGTTGGAATCGACTGGAAGGCAACAGGATTTTCATTTCTGTTTTCGTTGTTAAGGTGGTTTTGGGGTCCCCAGGTGATGCAAAGGGTTAATGAGTTCAACTGCTAACTGAAAAGTCCACCTTGGAAGAAAGGCCTGGCAATCTGTTTCTGAAAATCAACCACTGAACACCCTACGAAGCACAGTCCTACTCTAACACCATGAGTTGGAACTGATTAGACAGCAACTAGGGTTTTCAAGGCGGTTTTGATCCACAGCCACAGACTCATCTTTTAAAAATCTCCTCTCTGGACCCCACATCACTCCCATTTCCTTCACAGTTAGGCTTTTCCTTCTGGCCTTCCTCTCCTCTCACTCACTTCTCCACCCTTTCAAATCTGTCCCCTACCTCAAAAACTGCCCTAGTGGGGGGTGGCAGTCATCAAGGATAAAACCAACAGGCACTGCCAGCTCTGGCTGTGCCTTACCTCTTAAACTACTCCATTCTCTGGGCTTCAAAGCAGGACACTCTTGGTTCCACCTCTCTGGCCACCCATGCTCTCCCCATCCCCTAAATGCCGAAGTTGCTGAGGACTCAGTCTGAGCCCTTTCTCTTCCCGCTCAACAGCCTCCCACAGGCAATCTCACCCACTCACCAGTGATCTTTCCTACTTTCCAGGGATCTCACCCAACTCCCCAGGGATCTCACTCACTCTCCTGAGCAAAAAAGCCCCCAAATTAATACCTGCAGCCCAGATCTCGTCTCTGGGCACCACATCCCTATAACCCACTTGTTCAGGGCTTCTAAAATTGGGGTCAAGGTTTAATTCTCAGAATGTTAAAAACCTAGTTCTCATACAAATAGATATTGGGCACATTTCAAAGGTTTATGTAACTCATTAATAAGAAAATCACTAAAAGCAGTGATCAGGAAGATGGTGCAAGATCAGCTGGTGTTTGGTTCTGTTATACATAGGGTCAACATGAGTCTGAGCCAGTTTAAAGGCAGTTAATAACACGATGACAATGCTGGGTCAAAGAGGATAGAAGAGAGAAAAAAAAAGAGTAAGGATTCTGATATAAGACTGCTAAATGAGATACCAAACTGGTTAGTGTCCTGTATTGGTTTATCTTCTCTACCAGATAGAAATCACTTGCATCTTATCTAACTTTAAGGAGTCTGGACCCTAAAGAATAGTAAGCAGAGTTACATGGCCTAGAGCACCAGATAGCCCTGACCTGGGCTGTTAGACACTGCTCTAGAATGACATCAAAAGGTCACCAAATCATCTTCTATTTCCAAATTCTGGATAATTTTTCTTTACACTAAGGTCTATGAACTTGGATGGTGAAAAAAAGTACATCTTTATTTTGACTAATCTCTCTTTGAAATTGAACCTTTTCTTGATTACAAATGTATTGATAAACGTGTGAATGTTTTTTACATTTATGAATATAGGTAACAAATCACAGCGTTGGCTGGCTGTGAGTTTGTCACCAACAGAAATCATATTTTCCTATCATGTTACAGTTAGTGCAGATATCTTGAAACATTGTTTATGCTCATCATTCCTTAAAATTACAGAAGTTATCAAGCCTGCCACTGGATCGTCTTATTTGATGCATTAATAATTTGTAAAAGAGTAGCGACTGGGATCTTAAAAGCTAGCAAGCTGCCATCTAGATGCAACAACGGGTCTCTCCTCGTCAAGAAGAAAAAATTAATGGAAACAATCAGTCCTAGCGACTGGTACACCATCTGATCTGCAACCTATACAACTATGAGACCAGAAGAACTAGATGGTGCCCAGCTACCACTGCCATCCACTTGGAAGGGATGTAGGAGATCCTGCATAAAGAGGGAGAACAATGTGG
>NW_006921701.1:8515281-8532945 GCF_000298275.1 Orycteropus afer afer | reverse complement strand
AAGTGGGAGAGGAGCTGTTGCATTGTAAATTTTGGTCAATGACATGAGACAAAGTATATGTGAACTGCTGTATGAAAAGTGAATTTGCTCTGTAAATCTTCACCCAAATCCAAATAAAATTAAAAAAAAAAATTTGTAAAAGTACAAGTATTATTTTATCACAAATTTGTTGTATAAAATTGGTAACTGTATACTAATAGGTTTCCTCTGCAATCCTATGCATTCTTTTTCACACATTTACAAGCATTATTCTAAGAACACGTCCATAGAAGCCTGTGATGGTCCTGCACCATCTTCATGACCATTGGTTTTAGTGGCTCCCTCATTAAGTTAAGGAGCTCTGGTGGTGCAGTGGTTAAAGCATTCAGCTGCTTTAACCAAAATGTCAGTGGTTCAAACTCACTAGCCACTCCATGGGAGAAAGATGAGGTAGTCTGCTTCTGTAAAGATTTACAGTCTTGGAAACCCTGTGAGTTAGTTCTACTGTCTTAAAAATGTGCTGTGAGTTGGAATCAACTCAATGGCAGTGGGTTTGGTTATCAATAAGTTAAATAAACATTGAAATGTGCTCTATCTATTTGTAGAGAAGCCTTTCTGACTCCCTGCATTAAGCTGGGGAATCCCTGTTAGACATGCTCCTACCACCTTGTACTTTCTCTTTTCAGCACTTGAAGAATTAACTAGCGGTTCTTCAACTAAGTTATGGGAGGCATCTTACTTATGGTTATATTCCCAGTGGCTTAGTACGGTGCCTAGCTCATAAAAGATTCTCAAGTAACATCTGTTGAATGAATGAACCTCTGGGACAGATGTAGGGTGCTGATGCTGGTCTATATTCCTTTGAGACAGGGGACACATATAATACTCTGCCCAGAACAAAGCAAAATTGACAAGGACAAGCCTGCTTGTTCCTCTGGACTCTGCTCTGCTTGGCCTGATATAGGTTTCTAGCCAAGCCCACTCAGAATGCTTAGTGTAAGTCCCAGCTTGGGGTTCTCAACCTGGGTCTTCACTGCTGTTATTGTTGTTATGTGCCATCGAGTCACACCCGATTCATAGCAACCCCTCCTTGGGTTTCCGAAGCAGTGTCACTAACGAAGTAGATTGCCCCATCTTCCTTCTGAGGAGTGGCTGGTGAGTTTGAACTGCCAGCCTTCTGGTTTACAGTCAGAGGCCTTAGGCACTATGCTACCAATACCTTTCAAATCAAGGATTAAAGGAGCTGTCCAAGAATTAAATCTGTTCATGCCAAGGGGGTAGAGGAACTGTGTGACTCTTTGGAGGGGATGGACACCCCACCCCTGCCCTATGACAGGCTGTAATGAGTTGGAAACTCTCTGAAGCCAGGCAGAGACCCACCATCACCACATCTGGGAACAGGGCATGTATAAAACTGGAGCCCCAATACGACTTTGGGGAATAAAAAGAAAAAGCAATCTGCATGTGTTTGATCCTCAATAGCATGATTGCAAAGCTAAGTATTTAGAAGCAGTCACAAACTGGTGTGTGGGATGAGGCCCTGCTGGATTTGGATGGTCAGAGGAGACAGCAAAGCACAGCTCCTATGGGAGAGTGAAGAGAGGTAGGAAGGATAAAGGTAGGGCCTAGCTGGCTGCCCCTCCTCCCACACTCAAGCCATCAGGAAGCTAAAAAGCAAGTTTCACAGACACCCCAGGAAAATGGCTGGTGTTGCTATTTCAGAAAATAGCACCTGCCAACTAGGCTGCTTAAACATATAAGTGAGCCACTGAGAACTACTTCTGTACGGCCCAACCTATTCTTTCACACTCCAGGCCACCCCACCCCCCAATCTTGTCTTATGGTGTATCTCTCCTCACCTCTCTGTCCACCCACCTACCCCTCTCTGGGAACAATAGTACTCAGCCCGATTACCACATCCAGCTAACGTGGGACTCCAAACTACACAGTCATGAAATATGTGTAAATCCTCTGCAAACTTTAAACTCTCTACGAGTATTGGATTTTTAAAATAATTCTCATCGACTGATAAGATGGGTAGCCAGAAGCTCCCCTCAGTGCTGCAGGCTGGGCCAGGCAGAAGGAATGAAGTAGCCCGGCATTGTTGCCCCTTCCCACTCCCATGGAGGCCTGAAATGCCCTATGGATCACATCTTGGGGGTGGGAGCAGCAAATAAACCATCTGAAACCAAGTACTGTAGGAGAACCTAGGCTCTCCTAACAACCTGCACATCGTGGTCTGACCCACTGTCACTTAGCCTCGAATACCAACCGCAACCACCGATCAAGGCATGACAACCCCACAGAACAAAGCCACAAACCTGGGATAAAACCCTCAAGGGACGTTGTGTGGTTGTTGTCTCTAGTCTCAGGAGAGGATCAGAAGAAAGGGGAGTGCATTTAAATCCTTAGCCTCTGTGTACCGCCCCCCCCCCCAGTGGTTCCACAAGAAAGAGCAAAGAGAGGTCAAGGAGGGAGTCAAAAGCCCAAGTTCAAGGAGCCCGGATGGAGAGAATGGTGGAAGCACAAGGCTCCCCCTGGCACCTGTGTCACACACTCTTCTTCACACCCCTGTGGCCCTTCACTGCCCACTGCTTCCCCTTAACTGACTTTCCTGTCACCTCTTATTCAACAACGTGCCATGATTACTGGGACTCCCATGTGGTCAAGCATGGCACTGGGTGCTTTTCCTGTATTGTTTCTCATCCCTTCAATGCTGCAAGATGGCAATTATTTCTACCATTTATAAATAAGAAAACTGAGGTAGGGCTCAAGTTCACACAGCTCCTAAGTGTGTAGCTGGCTAAAAGCTCATATTCTTCCACCTGCATCAACTTGACTTTAACTTATAGATACCAAAGAGGAAAGCAAGAGAATGCAAGCATTTTAGGAAAATTAATCCAGTCTCTCCCTCTCTGTTGTTGCGTGCCATCGAGTCAGACCTGACTCATAACGACGTGGCCTGGGTAATGTTACTGAAAGGGCAGCTTTCATCAAGTCTGTCCCCTGCTCCTAGTTACCTAGAGACTTGTCCCAACAACTTGGCCAGGCACTTCACTGTAAAGACACAAACCCCTTTTCCAGTCTAATGCCCCGTGCACCCCACTCCCTGACTCAAATCCTTCCTTCTACCCAGGTAGCATAGTGGCTAAGACACTTGCCTGCTAACCAGACGGCTGGCGGTTCAAACCCACCAGCCACTCCTCGGAAGGAAGGTTGGGCAATCCTACTTCCGTAGTGATACTGCCTCGGAAACCCAAGGAGGGGTCGCTATGAGTCGGGGCCGACTCGACGGCACATAACAACAACAACAACAACAACCCAGGATCTTACATTTCCGTCTTGAAAGGTTTCTGTTCCCTGCCTGCAACATTTACTTCTTCAACCAAACAAGGACTGAACTTTCAGCCAGGCACTGGGCTGGGTGCTGGAACAGGGAGGAGCCCTAATTGTCTGCCCTCCCAGGGAAGCCAGCTCTCACTACTCTTCCCGGGGGGGCCTTTTCTTGCCCCACAGTTTTGTCTCTTCCTGAATCCTCAGCACTCTGCAATTCCTGAGGCACACAGCCATGCTCCCAACTTAAGTACCGGTTGTTTCAAAACTTCCTCCATAATGTGTTTATTTCTGTGGGAAACGTGCACTCCAGGTTCCAAACAGCATTATAAATGGCAATTAGGTCCCTAGGCCAGCCCACAAAAGCCTATTAAATATATAATGGTCCCAGAGAAGTATAGAACTGAAATACTTGTACATTGAAAGCTCTGCAGGAGAGACCAGGAACAAATATCTCCTTCTTCCGGTACCTCCTCTACCTGCTGTCCCACTAGAGTCCTGGAGCTTCAAGCCACTGAGTGGCTGGAGTGTCAGCCCCTACCATTAAGGGGCAGATACCGGGGACCAGAGCAATAGCTTGAGAAGAGGGAGGCAGGTGGGAGCTGGGAGTATCTCCTCTCAGGTGGAGTGGGAAGAGCTCCGATTTCTAATTTAGGAGGACTGGCTCTAACCCCAGCTTGTTGTTGTTGTTGTTATTTGCCGTCGAGTCGGCCCTGACTCATAGCGACCCCTCCTTGGGTTTCCGAGGCAGTATCACTACGGAAGTAGGATTGCCCAACCTTCCTTCCGAGGAGTGGCTGGCCCCAGCTTAGCCTTTACTAACTGGGTGACCTTGAGCAAGTCTCTTCCCTCTCTGAGTTTCATTTCTCTCATAAAATGAGAAGGTTGAGTTAGATCAGTCGTTCCCAGATTTTCTGAATCTCACTGATTGGCAAACTTTTTTTTTTTTAATGTTTATTTTATCAAGAAAGGACTTTTGAAAAATCAAAATATACCACTACCACCTTTCATTTTTCAAAGGGACACTGTAACTCCTCCCCCCCCCACACACACACACACACAAGTCTTTATCTTATGCTATGTCTTTAATAGGCATGTTTTTAAACTGAAAATATTTAGATTCATGAAAGAAAAAATATATATATGTATGTATCTCATGGTTCTTATTTTTCCTTTGTCACAGCCCAGCTCCAGTCTTTGGCCTGACTTTTGAGAACCTACTGAGTGAGGTGCTGTCTAAAGTCCACTCCAGCTCCAACACTTCTCCATTCTACAGACTGGATGATGTAGTCTATCTGAGAATCAATGGATGGCCCTTAAAGGGTCAGGTGTCAGGAGGAGCTGAGCTGGACTAGACAGCAGGAATGCAGGGCAGAGACGGGGACAGAACAGCTCGGTGCCCCAACCCCAGGCCCTGAGGGCAGAGACACTCAGCCTAGAAGCTCTTGAGACCAATTTGTCCCAAAGGTTGACTGTGACCCTTTTCCAGATACTGACCTCAGTATCTGGAGAGGGGGCACTGGTGGTTCAGTGGTAGACTTCTCACCTTCCATGTGGAAACCTGAGTTCAATCCCAGGCCAATGTCCCTCGAATGCAGCCACCACCTGTCTGTCAGTGGAAGCTTGCGTGCTGTTATGGTGCTGAACAGGTTTCAGTGGAGCTTTCAGACTAAGATGGACTAAGACAAAAGACCTGGAGATCTACTTCCAAAAATGCACCAATGGAAACACCAGAAGCACAACAGTCCGATCCGCATGTGATCATGTAGATAGCACAGGACTGGGCAGTTTTATTCCGTTGTGCATGGGATCACCATGAGTCAGGAACCAACTTACAGCAGCTAGCAGCCAACAATTCTTCTGAAAGCCTGGGGATTCTCCAAGGATCCTTTTTCAAAATTTTTATTAACTTGACTTATAAACTAAAATGTGGAAAACAAAAAAGCTTAAGCAAAGAAATAACTAAAAGTCATCCATAACTCCACTTCCTAGAAACAATCACTGTTAACATTCTGGTGTGTTGCCAATTCTTCACCCTCATGTGTAGCTAACTTCCGCTACCCTGGGATTCAGTTCTGTAGCCTGCTTTTCCTCTGATTATCACACTTGAGCGTTTTTCCATGCCCTTAAATATTCTTTAAAAACATCATAACACAAATATTTCAATTACAAATAACATTCCAATAAATATATTCTTTATATACATCACTTTCCATGGTATGTACAGGGCCAGAGTCATTTAATCATGCCACTATTACTGAGCATGTGAGCTATTTCCATATTTTTTGCTATTGTGATAAATGTAGTGGGTGTACATCTCTGTACACAAATCTCGATAGACTGCTTTATACTTACTTACACCCCTCAGGTCACAGCCCATTGCTGTGCATATATCAAACCAAACCCACTGCGATTGAGTCTATTCCAACTCATAGCAACCCTATAGCACAGAGTAGAACTGCCCCACAGGATTTCCAAGGCTATACATCTTTACAGAAGAAGATTGCCTCATCTTTCTCCCAGGGAGGAGCTGTTTCGAACCCCTGACCTTTTGGTTAGCAGCTGAATAATTTAGCCACTGTGCCACCAAGATCCTCATGCACATAACAGCCCTCAATAAATATTGAGTGAACAAAGTAACCCAATCTACTCCCAGAGACCTGGGGAGCCCTTATCAGATGTACATGGCATTTAAATTTGCAAAGGCCCAACCCAGTGTCCAGCAGCCACATACCACTGACTTTGTTGGCACTTTCCCTTTGTCTTGCACCCGCTAAGCTAACTCTATGGCTAGGGAAAGGAGAAAATATAAATTCCTTGCTAAGGATTCCTAAATTCTAAAGCCCTAAGTGAACCTAACATACTCTTCCGCACTGTCACGGAGGGCACATGCACTTAATCCCCCAACTAATTCTCGCACTCTGTTCAGACTCTGCTCAACCCACTGCCTCAGGAAAGCCATCACCCACCCTCCCTCTAAATTAATGTATAGCCCCCCTTCTGTGGAGGCGCCCAGCACTTAGGGTATCAGCACTTGCTGTTCTGTCATTATTTGTTCACAGGACTGACTTCCCGCCCAACCCGGATCTCCACGGAAGGGCAGGGACAATGTGTGTTTTGCTCCCCACCAAAAATCCAACCCAGTGCCAAACAATGCAGTTGATAAATAAATGTTTGCTGAATGAAACTTCTTTCCTGTCAGATTCCTAAGCCCTTTGTTTTCAAAGGAGGGAGGGCAAAAGGGAAGAAGGGAAAAGGACCCCTTCAACAGTTCAAATGCAAAGTCCTGAAGGGGGTCAAGCTGGCGATTGCCCCAAGTTCTGCACAGTCCTACCTGGCCTAGAGACCCACCAAGACCAGCCAGCTCCAGGGAACGAAATGGAGCATACATACCCAGACATTGTGAACCATTGTCAGACTCAAGTCTGGTTCTCTTACAGAGGGAGAACTGTCAGATCTACCACTGGAAGGCACATAACAACAACAACAACGATGGGGAAAAGGAGCTTGTGACTTCCCTCCAGACCACCAGAAAAGACAGGGCCACTCCTCACTGACCATCCCAAAAGGTCAGGATAGTGGTAGATGGAAATGTTTAAAGCAACTAAATCCACATTTGCCTTTTCTCAGTCATCCCAGCACCTTTGCCTCCCACAAAAGGAAAAAAAAAAAACTTGAAAATCTAGGTTGGAGAAGGTGCAAGAGGCAGTTCCCTGGACCTTTATCAGAAAAGGAGCCAAAATGGTTGTAAAATAAGGAAACTAGAATTTATTGGAAAGATAGGAAAACAGAGCACATCATCCCATCACACACCTTAGCAACACTAAGGCCAAATCCTGGGTGGGTGGCGGTCCTGGGAACGTGGACACACCCACCCTGACCTCTCTCAGGGATGCCCTAGAGGCCCACCTCTCCTTCGCTCTTATACGATTTTGGTTTCCAGTGCCTCCTCCTCCAATTTTCATCCGGCCCTTGTGACAACCCTAGGAAGTATTTCATAGACGTCCCCATTTCATAGACGAAGAGACTAAGTCAGACACATTAAATGACCCGCCACTATCACACAACTAGAAAGTGGCTGAGGCTCCCGCCGGCGTCCTTTGAGTCTAAGAGCAGAACTCCTCCGCCAGGGCAGGCGGCGATGACCCCACCCAGCCCGCCAATCCTGGCCTGCGGGCAGGAATCAAGGTGGTGAACCGCAGTTTGCCAGCCACCTGGGGATAAGGTTTCTGGCAGTACAGGTGGAAAGCACCCTCACCCCGCCCGGTACCCACACAGGTGCAGGGCAGAGAGCTTAGGTTGGGGCGCACCCTTCCGCCTGCCTGCGTCCCACCCCGGTCCGCCGCTATACCCGGGCTCGCGCCCCCGCAAAGTTGCGGATGGTACGAGCGCCCTGAGAGGGATCACCCAGCGCCCCAGGGCTCTCCGGCCCCTTCGGCGGAAGCGCTAGGCGTGGAGGGCGAGAGACCGCCTGGCTGTCTCCCTCGCGCCCACCCGGTCCCCGCCTGCCAGGCGCGCATGCCCCCGATCAGTGCCCGGAGGCATCTCCCCGCACGCCCCGAGGAGGATCCGGCGCCCGGAGCGCAGACAGGAGCGCTGCACGCACGTGTTGGCCCCAGCCCGTACCCCAACTCTACCAGCCTCACCCAAATCGCCAGCAGTAGTAGCCCCGCTGGCCCGGCCCGCGCCATCCCCGCCACCGGCTCCTGCTCGGTCTCCACTCCGGCTCCCGCGCCCGGCCGCTCCGCCGCGTCCAACGGCCACAGCCACTTCCCAGCCGTTCCCCGCCTCTGAGCTCCCGGTGCCACGTCTGCCAGAGCATGCGCACCAGGCGACAGAGACGACTGAGAAGTAGTGCTCGCTGGGGGTTGTAGTTTGCAGGAAAGCTGAGCTAGGGGACCTGGCAGGTGTGGACTTGGCCCCAAGGCCATATAGGAGCCTGATTGGCCTGACAAAAGTCAAAGGCAAGTAACTTAGAAGGCGTATTGTGTGCCCGGAGCTTTAGAAATGATCATCTCATTGCTTTTGCCACAGTCCACAGAGATAAGTTTTAATTTATCCACTTAGAGAATTAGGAGGTAGTCCAGAGAATTCTAATTTGGCCTAGATCACACAGATTTGGAGGACAGCCCTGACAACCTACTTCAGAAAGATCAGAACCTTTGAAAACCCTGTGGAGCAGTTCTACTCTGCATACCTAGGGTTACCAGGAGTCAGAATCTACTTGAGGACAACTAACAGCAGCAACAGTACTGCAGCCTGTAAACAGCAGAGCCAGGATCTGAGCCCTAGGCTATTTGTGTAGGATAGAAAAAGGCTTCATCCCTGCCTCCCAAGTTTCCACCTAACTTTTCTTTTTCATCCAGCAAAATCGTGTTGAGCCCATTCCATGCTAAAAACATTCATGCACATAATCAGTTATACATTCAACAAATGTTTGAGCATCCCCTACTGTGTCCTGAGGCTCGAGATATACAGTAGGTAGATAGACAAGAAAAACACACAGTCTGGAGTTGGTAGACTATAGCTGAAAAACTTTGCTCGCTGTCTAAGGGTTCAAATCTCAAAACCTGGAAGTCATCCTTGGCTCACCTCCTCCTCAACAGGCCCATCCAACCCATCACCATGTCCTGTCAGTTCTATCTCTGCCATTTTCTGCATCTTAGCCATTGTCATAATTCACCTAGGCAAGGGCAACAGTCTCCTAAAGAATTTTCCTCCTTCTGCCCACTCATATCCCCTATAAACCACCTTTTAATGTCATTCAAAATCATGCTTGTCGCTTTCCTGAAGGCTTCCAATGACTTCAACATTGCCTTAGAATGAAATCCAAACGCCTCACGAGGCCCTGCCAGCTCTGCCTGATCTGGCCTCTGCCCCTCTTCACCTCATCTTCTGCCTCTGCCCCTCCCCTCCCTTGCCCACTTGGCTCCAGTAACCCAGACCATTATTTTTTATACCACCACTCCCTGACTGCTTCTGCTTCAGTGCATGTACTCTTCCTATTTCTCTGTCTCAACCCCCTTCCCCTGGCCCTTTGCCCAACTGACATCTGTTAATCCTTCGAGGCTCTCCAGTATGTCCCTCCTCAGAGCAGCCATTCAGAGCAACCCATCTAAAGATTTTTATCCTTTTCACCCCCTAAGCCTGTTATTCTCAGCTTAGATTCTGCTTATTCCTTGTCTAGCACTTACCACAACCTGCAATTACTTAGTTATTTGTGTTTATTGTCTGTTGCCCCAACTTGAATGCAAGGTTCATGTCTGTCTTATTCATGACCTAACTTCCAGAGCCTGACACAGGACCTGAGCCACAAGTGATACTCAATGTTCTTTTTTGATTGAATGAATGAAAAAGGTAACATGTTGGGGAATTTCAGAAGTTCCTGAAGCAGGTGGAGGAGAGGGCTTATTTAGCATGCTCTGGAAGGGGTAGTTCAACCTCAAGCTAAAACTGGAAAAAAAAAAAAAAAATTCACTGCAGTCAAGTCAAATCTGACTCATAGAGACCTCTCCTTGGGTTTCCATGGCGGTATCTCTACAGAAGTAGATTGCCCAGTCTTCCTTCCGAGGAGTGGCTGATTGGTTTGAACTGCCAGCCTTCTGATAAGCAGTCAAATGCCTTAGGCACTATGCCACTAGAGCTTGTAACCTCAAGCTAGTGATCTATATATGCAAAAGTGGGCCTTTCACCTCCCTCTGTGGGTCTCTGTTTCTCATTTATAAAATGAAGCTACTGATGAGGAGTAGAGCAACTGATAACATTGCTAGTGGGAGATAAAGTGGTTCAACCACTTTGGACAACTGTACATGTTCAGAATATGTGTTAATATTTTCCTGGGGAGTCTGTGGGTGGTGCAATCAGCTAACGTGCTTGGCTGCTAACCGAGAAGTTGGAGATTTAGGTCCAGCCAGAGGCACCTTGGAAGAAAAGCACGACAATCTGCTTCTGAAAAACCAGCCACTGAAACCCTATGGAGCACCGTTCTACCCTGACATACATGCGGTCACTGCAAATCAGAACAGACTCCACCGCAACCAGAATTGGATGTTGCCTGGGACTGCCAAAACATAGTAGGTGGCTTTAAAAAAGAGAAACGTGTTCTCTCACAGTTCTGGAAGCTGCTGATACTGCTGTTAGTTGCTCTTGAGTCAATCCTGACTCACAATAACCCCCAGTGTATCAGAGTAGAATTGTGCACCATGACGTTTTCAAAGCCGTGCTCTTTCGGAAGCAGACTTCCAAGCCTGTCTTCTGAGGCACTTGTGGGTAGGTTTGAACTGCCACCCTTTCAGCTCATAGTCAAGCACTTAACTGTTTCTGCTGCCCAGAAATCCCAAATCAAGATGTTGGCAGGGCCATGGTCCCTTTGAAGCCACTCGCTCTTCCTTGCCTCTTCTAGCCTATCGTAACTCCAGGCATTCTCTGGCTTGTAACAGCTTAACTCCAATTTCTGCTTCTATTTTCACATGGTGTTCTCCCTGTGTCCCTGTGTCTTTCCTTCTCTTATAAGGACACCAGTCATAGTAAATTAAAGGTCCATCTTACTCCAATATTATCTCATATTAATTAATTACATCTGCAAAGGGAAAGAAGGTCACTTTTTCAAATAAGGTCACATTCATAAGGACTGTGAAAAATATGACTTCAACATATTTTTGAGGGGACACAATTCAACCAAAAACAATTTATAAGAAGGTTCATAGGAGCTTTATTCATAGTAGCTGTTCTGGTTACCTAGTGCCACTCTGGCAAGAATATACCACAAATTGGATGGCCTTAACAAACAGGAGTTTATTCTTTCACAGTTTAGAGGCTTTAAGTCCAAGTTCAAAGTGCCAGGCTCTAGGGGCTGTGTGAAAGCCCCTCGACCTTGGGCTTCAGCTCTGCCTCTTGCTCCTGGCCACTGAAGCTAGAGACATCTGTTCACTCAGGTGGCTACTGGCTGCTGAGGCTGAGAAGCCCAAGGTCAACAAATAAAATGGCACAGTCCAAATGTTACCAAACCACATGGCAGGCCATTAATTCAAGTCCATTGTAAGTCCCAAGGGTGGCAGCACATGGCAGGCAGCTGAACAATGACATGGCTACATGCAGGGTTCAAGCATGCCATAAGCTAGAGACCATTCCCAAGGCTTCTTATATACAGGAAGGAGACCACATCCCTAAAGCAGCTACTCAGCTGCTCACAGTAGATTCCACCATGAAGCTGATTACCAGTCTCATCATGGGGAATCGTACATCCAGCTGCCCAGCCACTCAACCAGGCCCAGCCAAGTTGACACACAAATATAACTACCACAGTAGCCAAAACTGGAAACAGCCCAAATGTCCTTGAACAGAAGAACAGATAAATAAATGATAGTATAATCTGTAATAATTAAAAAAAAAGAACAAACTACTAATACATGTGACAACATAGATGAATCTCAAAACCATAATATTGAGTAAAAGTAATCAGACACAAAAGAGTACATACTGTGTGATACCTTTTTTCTGAAGTTCAAGAATAGGTAAAAGTGATCTATGGTACTAGAAGAAAAATAAAGGTTACCTCTAGGGGTGGGGGAAAACTAGCAATTGACTAGGGAAAAGCATGAGGGAAGTTTCTAGGTGTTGGAAATGTTCTATATCTTGATTAAATGATGGTGACATGACTATCTCCATATGTAAAAATCACTTAATTGAGCTGAGTTAATTAAGTGAGCTTCACTGGAGCAGCATATCATGTTTGGTAAAGTAGAGGGTCATCAAAACAAAGGGAGAGCATCCATGAGATGGATTGGCACAATGCAATAATGGACTCAAACAGCAATGATTGTGATGACAGCACAGAATCCAGGCAGCATTTCATACTGTTATCCGAAAGGTCACTATGAGCCAGAGCCTACTGGAGGGCACCTAATAACAACAATGGTTAGGATTTGCATACTTTATGTAAATCATCTCTCAATATTTTTAAGGTCCAAAAAATGAAGGGTGGGGTGAATCAAGTAATGATCAGGATTCTTTGTAACTCTTATATCTTTGGACTCCAAGACTAGCTAAAAGCTTCTGGGTCTCGGGGTGAGCAAAGCTCAACAGGAATATAACTGCCAAAAAGAGAACGAGGCCAGGAGAGGAAGGAAGGAAGGAAGCCATGCGAGTGTGAGCCAGGGAACCAGAGGGCAAGGGATTGAGAGGAAAATAAAAATTGCCAAGAAAACAGGCCATTTCATTCTGCAATTGAAATGAGTGAAAATGAGATTTATGGCCCTTCTGGGAATGTTTAACAATTCTCAGCTTCACTCTCCTTGAAATATTAGGAGAATAGCACAGGGCAAGTGCTGTCCCTCCTCCATTACAGCCTCAATGGGAACCATCCATTTTCCAGCAGCAGCCCCAAGGGGCCAGGGCAGAGAAACTTCTTGTCCTGCGGTTTATTGTGAATTGTGACACCACCTTGTATTTGTGTAGGCAGCTCCCCTCCATCATCTCAGCTGTGATGAGGGCTAGCACCACAACCGCTTTTTAACATCCCAGCAGGGTGAGAATTGGCTAGAACAAAAAAGGAAGAGTGTTGAGCCAAAAAAGCCAGACACAAAGGAGTATATTCTGTATGATTCCATTTATATAAGGTACAAAAAGAAGCAAAAGTAATCGATTTTGTTAGAAGTCAGGGTAGTGGTTTCTCTTGGGGGTAAGGATCTTTGGAGGCTGGTAAATCTATTTCTAGATCTGAGTATAGAGTACATGAGTGTATTCACATTGTAAAAATTCATCCCGCATATTCGTGTGAGCTTTTCTGTATGCATGCTATATTTCAAGAAGAAATTTACAATTTAAAGAGGAGGAATGATGTGGAGAGAAAGGAAAGTCGGCTCCAAGTAGGGAAGGTGAAAGGAGAGGGAATCTCTAAGAGACAGCTGGAATATGGCTCAGTGACCCCTTCTGCCTAGGTGAGCAGCTGGTCTCACCAAAGAGGAGCTGAGCGTGGATTGCTTATGGTGCCCAGATGCCAGGCTGATTCACAAGTCTTAGCTTCTGTTCATCCCATCTGCTGGAGTAACCCACTCTGTCCTTATTCTCCTCCTTGGCTGATACCTACCAAGCTTGGGCATTACCTCCTCCAAAAGCCTGTGCTCACACTTATTACTTTCCTATCAATACCCCCATCAGTCTGGGGCTAAGTGTCCCTTTTCTGTCTTTCTGTATATTCCCATATACAGCATGGTCCTTAAGAGCACAGACTGTGTGACCTTAGAAAGGCATGATATTGAGTCCTGGCTCTGCCACTTACTAGCTGTGTAAACTTGGGGAAGTCACGTGACTTCAGATTCCCCTTCTGCAAAATGAGGATAATGATAATACTTTTCTTACAAAACTATATTGAAGATTAAATGAAGTTGTATGTGCAAAATAGCTAGCTAACATTTGTACTTGATGAAAATTATAATTTATTACAATTTAATTTATAATTATAATTTACTGCTCAGTTTCTCAGCCACCCTCCAATACACACACACACACACACAAATACACACACATTAGACTTTGAACTCTTGAGGACAAAGACTGCTTCTTGTTTATCTTATTTATCTTGTATCTCCTAGGGGTCAGGGTGGTGCCTGGCACATAATAGGAACTCAATAAATATATGATATGAACTATAGCATGAAGGTTTGACAATACAGACATGGAAACATTTTGAACATTAATATTAACACACAGCAAAACAAGCTGCTGTGGAAAGTTCCATAACTGTACTTAAGATCAAAAAGAATCTTCCCAGGCCTGGGTTAGGGTTTCTGCTGTTGTTAGATGTCATGGGATCAGTTTTGACTCAAAGCAATTCTACGTACAACAGAACAAAATATTGCCCTGTCTTGGCTACTATTATAGCCACTGGGTCAATCCATCTCATTGAGGGTCTTTCTCTTTTTTGCTGACCCTCCACTTTTCCAAGCATGATGTATTTTTCTAGGGAATGGTCCCTCCTGTTAACATGTCCAAAGTATATGAGGTGAAGTCTCACCATTCTTGCTTCTAAGGAGCATTCTGTCTGTATTTCTTCCAAAACAGATTTGTTTGTTCTTTTGGCAATCCATGGTATATTCAGTATTCTTCTCCAAAATCATAATTCAAAGATGTCAGTTCTTCTTGGGTCTTCCTTATTCATTGTCCAGCTTTCCCTTGCATATGTATGAGGTAATTGAAAATACCATGGATTTGGTCAGACACATCTTAGTCCTCAAACTGACATCTATGTTTCTTAACACTATAAAGAAGTCTTTTGCAGCAGATTTGACCAATGCAATATGTCATTTGATTTCTTGACTGCTGCTTCCATGGTCGTTGATTGTGGATCCAAGTAAAATGAAATCCTTGGCTTCAATCTTTTCTCGATTTATCATGATACTGCTTATTGGTCCAGTTGTAAGGATTTTTGTTTTCTTTAGGTTGAAGTATAATCCATATTGAAGGCTGTAGTCTTTGATCTCCATCAGTAAGTGCTTCAAGTCCTCTTCACTTTCAGCAAGAAATGTTGTGTCATCTGCATATCTCATCTTGTTAACAAGACATCCTCCAAATTCTGATGCCATGTTCTTCATATAGTCAAGCTTCTTAGATTATTTGCTCAGTATGCTCTTGTTGCTGTTAAGTGCTGTCGAGTCAGCTCCAACTCCTAGCCACCCTATGTACAACAGAATGAAACACTGTCTGGTCCTGTGCCAGCCTCACAATCCTTGCTATACTTGAGCCCATCATTGCAGCCACTGTGTCAATCCACCTCATTGAGGGCCTTCCCCTTTTTCATTGGCCCTCCATTTTACGAAGTATATCCTTCTCCAGGGAATGGTCCCTTCTGACAACATGACCAAAGTAGGTGAGACGAAGTCTGGCCATTCTTGCTTCCAAGGAGCATTCCAGCTGCACTTCGTCCAGGACAGATTTGTTAGTTCTTCTGTCAGTCCATGGTGCTTTCAGTATTCTTTGCCAACACCACAACTCAAAAGCATCAACTCTTCTTTGGTCTTCCTTATTCATTCTCCAGCTTTCACATGTATATGAGGTGAATGGAAATGTCATGGCTTGTGTCAGGTGCACCTTAGTCCTCAAGGAGACATCTTTGCTCTTCAGCACTTGATACAGGTCTTTTGCAGTTAGTTGTCTGATGTCTTAACTGCTATTTCCATTGCTGTTGGTTGTGGACCCAAGCAATATGAAATCTCTGACAACTTCAGTCTCTTCTCCACTTATCCTGATGCTGCTTATTGGTCCAGTTGTGAGGATTTTAATGTTCTTTATGTTGAAATGTAACCCATACTGCAGACTGTATTCTTTAATCTTCATCAGTAAGTGCTTCAAGTCATCCTCACTTTCAGCAAGCAAAGTTGTGTCATCAGCATATCACAGGTTGTTAATGAGTCTTCCTCCAATCCTGATGCCATGCTCTTCTTCATATAATTCAGCTTCTCAGATTATTTTCTCAGCATACAGATTGAATAAGTATGGTGAAAGGGTACAACCCTTACTTCTTTCCTGATTTTAAACCATGTGGTATCTCTCCTTGTTCTGTTTGAATGACAGTCTATGTACAGGTTCCTCATGAGCATAATTAAGTGTTCTGAAATTCCCATTCTTCTTAATGTTATCCATAATTTGTTATGATCCATACAATCAAATGCTCTTGCATAGTCAATAAAACACAAGTAAACATTTTTCTGGTATTCTTTGCTTTCAGCCAAGATCCATCTGACATTAGCAATGCTATCCCTCATTCAAGAGGTTGTCTTCTGCCTCTTTCCTCTTGCTCAGCACACAGATTGAATAAGTGTGGTTAAAGGACGTAATCCTGACACACACCTTTCCTGATTTTAAACCATGCAACATTCCCTTGTTCTGTTGAACCACTACCTCTTGCTCTAGGTATGACTTCCAATTTTCTTAAATTCATGATTTGTATATTCTACATGCTGATTATTAGTGGGTATTTATAGCAATTTCTTCTCATTTTGAGTTGTGCCAAATGAAGGTTCCAAAAGCTTTTATCCATCCACATCATTAAAGTCAACTCTACTTTGAGACAGCAGCTCTTCGCTAGTCATATTTTGAGTACTTTCCAACCTGAGGGGCTCATCTTCCAGCACTGTATTAGATAATGGTCAACTGCTATTCAAAAGGTTTCCAATGGTCAATTTTTTCAGAAGTTGGCCTAGCGGCATCTTCCTTCCTAGTCTGTTTTAGTTTGGAAGTGCATGAGAAACCTGTCCACCATGAGTGATCCTGTTGGTATTTGAAATACCAGGGGCATAACTTCTAGCATCACAACAACATGCAAGTCACTACAGTACAACAAACTGACAGACCAGTGGTGGTGGGTTAGGGTATGTCCTTCCAAAAAAAAAAAAGATACAGAAGGTATCAAAAAACAAAACCAAACTCACTGACATTGAGTCAGATCCGACTCATAGTGACCCCTCCTGGGGTTTCTGAGGCAATAACATTACGGAAGTAGATTGCCCAATCTTCCTTTTGAGAAGTGGCTGGTGGGTTTGAACTACCAGCCTTCTGGTTAGCAGCCAAATGGCTTAGGCACTACACCTCCAGAGCTCCTATAGAGGGTATAGAAGGGATAATCTTAAGGTATCTCCATCAGTCCCTTGTTTCCATGGTAGGCCTGGAATGAGTTAGAGTGGTTATTGAATAATAATTAGTAATTCATTATTGGATATTGATTGGGCATTCACCATAGGCTCATTTATAAGGCCTTCCTCTGACATTTTGTTAAGAAAATATGACCTTAGAAAGCTCAGGTCTCAAGTTAGTAAGAGCACTTTCCACCTGCCCTCTTAAGCCTTGACCCTTATCTCTACTGATTACTTCACCCTCCTTCCTCCCACCTACCCTGGCTCCAGCTAATAGGTTGCTTAAACTCGTGACAATCAAAGTCCTTCCCTGCAAGTGCCAGGCCCATCCAGTAGTCCTTGCAGCCTCCTCAGTTATATCTCCCTGGTCTGTGCTTTTTGGCCTCTTCAGAAGCCTGGATCCTGGCTGATACCACAAAACTCTGAAATAGTATGTTCTGACTTCTTCTCCATCCTGGCCAGTAGATCTCCTTGAAAGCTGTATCCCTGAGGTCCCTGGATTCCCCCCTCACCACCACCACCACACACACACACACTTTCTCCTGTTTTCACAGAAAGTGATTCTCTAATGGGCTTTAAAAGACAGGAAGCCAGACAGAGGAACAGTCAGCCACAGGGACCCAGGTAGGGGGGATACGAGAGGTCTCCAACAGCAGGACAAACTTGTCTGTCGGTTTGTCCTACTGTGGTGACATGTAGACGTGAGTTTTGAGGCTGAGCCTCT
>NW_006921701.1:8481234-8512052 GCF_000298275.1 Orycteropus afer afer | reverse complement strand
GCAATCCCATGCTAAAACTAGATCCAGAGTTGGCCTTAGAAGGTATCATTTTCTTCCCAAAACAACATCCAAACTACCAATGACTTCAAGTTTATCTTTAAAGCCAAGCATTAGAATCCAGAATGTGCTCATATTATCTACCTCATAGGATCACCCTTCTGTTAATAGTTACATCTCAATGACTCAAACCCTCATCCCACATATGATGGGAAACCAGCACCTTCCAGACACCTCTAGGAGTGGTTTCAAAGATGGGATCCTGGGGAGTCTCAGAGATAGCATGTCATCTCTAACTCCAGTGTCTTGCTTCCACTGAAGCATGTAAATCTCATTGGCACTTTGGCTTCTCTCCGCCCTATGCTGACTCAAAAATGATGCAGCCCCCTTTCTTTTGCTTCTCCAACCAAGGATATACAGAGTATTACTGGAGGTTAGGAGCCATGGTGGCCCAATGATTCAGTACTTGGCTGCTACCAAAGGATTAGTAATTCAAACCTCTCAGCCACTCCACAAGAGAAAGATGTGACAGTCTACTTCTGTAAAGATTACAGCCTTGGACACCCTATTGAGCAGTCTACTCTGTGCTGCAGGTCTCTATGAGTCAGAATCAATTTGACAGCAATAAATTTGGGTTCCTTGATTTACTGAAAGCTGAAGGGTTACAGAGGAGAGTTATATTACCATGCAATTACCTAGCAACAGGTCAAATGTCAAATGGCTGAAATGGAACATGAGATATCCTTGTTCTTAAAAGCCCCCACAGCATTTCCAACCCAAGGAACTCCTCACTGGCTGTGCCTTCTCCTTAGAACCCCTGGCTGCTACATCACCTTTCTCAGGAACCCTTCTGTGATGGGCATTATTCTTGGAGTGTGTGTGTGTGTGTGTGCATGCATTGAGGATCTGTAACTATATAGATCTTGGTGGGAGACAAGATCCTGCCTCACCTTACAGAAGCCTCAAAGACTATATTGTAGGCAAGACAATCAGCTGCTTGGGCCACAATTTTGTCTCTGGAGCAAGTGCTACAAAAAAAGCAGGGGACATTTTCAAAAGGGGCATCCATGTCTGGGCAGCAGGACCTTCCATATCCATTCATCCCTCACCAGGTTGTTCCTTGATATGACTTTGGAGCAAGCCAGCTGTCATGTCATAAGGGCACTCATGTAGTCCTATGAAGAGAGCCATATGTGAGGGAATGAAGCCTTCTGACAAAAGACAATGAAGTACTGAGGTTTCCAGCCAACTTTCCTGGTCCAGTCAAGTCTCAACTGACTGAAGCCACAGCTAACATCTTGACTACAACCTCATGAGAAACTCCAAACCGGAACCAGACAGCTGTATGTTGCTTCCAAATTCCTGACCTTGTTGTTGACAGAAACAATGTGATAATAAATATTTGTTGTTTTTAACCTCTAAATTTTAGGGTAATTCGTTACTCAGCACAGGTAGCTAATATACTTCCCTTGGATTCTGTAAGCCACCAAAAAGTTTTCCAATAAATTTTCTTCTGTTTGAGTTAGGGTCATTTTCTATTGTTTACAACCAAGAATCCTGACTAGTATCATTTCTTTGTATGACAAAGCTGCACCCAACCTCTTCACTTAATCTACAGCCCCTGACTCTTTGTCAGTAGGGCAATTCAGTCTCCTTATGATTTCACGGGCATATCCAGATTGTGTCCTGGAGGCTTCATCTTCTCATTCAAGCAGGCTATCCAGATAGTTTGTACATTGTAAGAGCATCCTCACCACTCCCTGAGAAGGCAAAAGTGGCTGCAGACAGCTGTGGCATTAAATTACTTGCAGGCCCCTCTCCCCAAGGCCTTGCCATCTGTCTTCCGCCCTCATCATTGACTCACTGCTCCTTGGAGGTTTCTCATGATCTCTTCCTCAGTGAGTTAAATTGCCTGTCCTCAGTCTCCTGAGAATTAACCTTTCTTGGCCTGCCTGCAGTTTTGAACACTGTTCACCACCATCCTCTACTGGCTCCTTCCTCTGTCTCCTCAACATTGCATTCGTGTTTCTGTCCTTCCTGCCTTCTTTTTCTCTACTTTCCACATTATCCCTTCTGTCACTTCCCGAGGAAGTTATCTCCCCCCTCTTCTTCCTCTGTACACTGCCAGGGCCGCCTTGGCCTCTCTAGGCTCTGTGCTAAGGGGCTTGCTGACTCCCCAAACTCGATTTCTCAGTTGACTCCTCTCTTGAATTCCAGACCACATTTTCTTCTGCTTAGTTACTCTCTGATAGCATAGTGGCTAAGACACTTGCCTGCTAACCAGATGGCTGACTGTTCAAACCCACCAGCCACTCCTCGGAAGGAAGGTTGGGCAATCCCAAGGAAACCCAAGGAGGGGTCGCTATGAGTTGGGTTTGACTCGACGGCACATAACAACAACAACAACAGTTACTCTAATTAGCTCTTCAATGGTTCCTCAGTTCAATGTCACTGTGTGAGAGCCTGCTTACCTCTTCTCCAGACTTCTATCCTTCTATTAATGGTGTCCCTCTTCCTTCTAGAAACCAGGCTCCATTTCCCAGTCATCTTTGACATCTCCTTCTCCCTTTACTCCCACATCACCTCAGTTGCCAAGTCTCACCAAGTCCTTTCCTCCACACCCCTTTCCTGTCACTCAGGCCCACCTCAACTCTCATTCTGACCTGTGAGTGCCTCTTTGTTATTATCCCTGCTTCCCATCCATGCTTCTGCGCCCTCCTTCCAAAAAAAATAGAAAACTAATCTCTCCTACATACAGCCCCAGAGCGATATTCCTAAGGAATAGTCTCCATCCTATTTACTGCCTCATTTTAAAACCTTCAATTATATTCAACAGTTATTGAGTTCCTACTGCGTTTGTATTATTTATGATTCTTTGCATGCAACCTACTGAAACCAACTTGTGCCAGTTTAAACTGAAAAGGGAGAATTTATTACAAGGAAAAAGAGAGGTCTTATAGAATTCAAGGACAGAAATGCATCCAGGCCATAGAACTGGAAAACTCTCAGGGCTCCACGGTCCTCTCTCTGTATCTTTTCTCTGCATGTGCTTCACTCATCTCCCTCTTTAGACCTTAGCCTTCTCTGTTACTCAGCCCCTTGAAGAAGATGATAGCTCCACAGGAGCCATGTGTTTTTTTTTTTTTTTTTTTCCTCCTCCACTCAAGATACCACCTCCAAGCAATGAAGTTTTGCAGCCCTGTTTCAGATTTGCACATGTACTAGTTTGGAATCTGCTGGCTGCAAATGATGGAAATCCAACACAGCTAGCTTTGACAAAGCATACTTCATTGGCTTTTATAAACAAGCTTTGGGGTGAAGGGAGAGATGTGGCTAGGCCTCCTGGACAAAGGGTAAGAGCAACTGGAAATCACTCAAATTCTCCATTCTCTCATCTCTGCTTGTCAGTATCCTTTCCTTAATGCAGACCTGATCCTTCTACATATTAAAGGATATGAGCACTGATGGCACCTGAGAAGGTTGCCCTTCTTCTCCAAATTCCAACTTAATATATATATATTATATATATCTTTATATATATATATATATATATATATATATATATATATATATATCTTTATAGTGGATTCTAATTGGTCCAGCTTGGGTCATGTCTCTACCCCTGTGACCAGTTGGGAGGGGTACTTGACAAGGGTAGAGTATAGAACATCGACTCTGGGGCCAGGCTGTTTGGGTTTACATCCTGGCTCTTTTACTTATAAGCTGTGCAGACCTTGGCACTTAAATTGCTCAATCCCTCAGTTTCCTCATCTGTAAAATAGATGTAAGAATTGGACCCATTTCATAGAGTTGATATAAATATTAAATACAGAGTGCTTAGAACAGTGCCTGGCACAAAGTAAGGGCTCTGTGCTGACTATGATGACAATGACACTGATGATGAGGAGGAGGAGGAATGAATAAATGAGGAGGAGAGGAGAGGAGGAAGAGTAATTCCTTCTTTTTTTAAAAGAAAAAAAATTATTTTGTTGTTGCTGTTATTGAAAATATACATAGTAAAACATACACCAATTCAACAGTTTGTACATGTATAGTTCAGTGGCACTGATTACATTCTTCAAGTTGTACAACCATCCTCACCCTCCTTTTCTCAGTTGCTCCTCCCCCATTAACATAAACTCACTGCTCCCTAAGGTTCCTATCTAATCTTTCAAGTTGTTGGTGTCAATTTAATCCCATACAGATAGATCTTAAAAAAGCATAATACTCAAGGCAGATATTTTTTACTAGTTAAGCTAATTTATTGTTTGGTTTCAAGAAGAAATCAGGGGATATTTTTGGTTTAAGGTTTAAAGATTATCTCCAGGCAATAGTTTCAAGAGTTCATACATTCTTGAGAGGTAGGGGAGGAGAAGTTCACCAAAAGGAGAGGATGGGGCATTGCTGGCCAGACCAACAGTAGGTGATCACTTCGTCTCTAATTCCCAGGGCTAAATATTCTGATCAGTCTAGCTTGAATCAATTGTTCATCCCTAACAAAACATCCTGGTGGCACTGTGGTTAAGTACTTCACTGCTCATTGAAAGGCTGGCAGTTCAAATCCACCAGTGGCTCCACTGGAGAAAAGATCTAGTGATCTGCTCCTGTAAAGATTTCAGCCTAGGAAACCCTGTGGGGCAGTTTAACTCTGTCTTATAAGGCCACTGTGGGTCGGTATCACCTTGACAGCAGACAACAGCAGCAGTCCCACCAAGAGGGGCTGTAGGAGGAGAGAGAATCACACTGTACAGAATAACTGGTGGGGACAGTGGGTGTTTCTCAGAAAAAGGCTAGGATGTTGGCTCATCTGCTGGGCATACACCTCAGATATTTTCCACCCCAATGTACAAGGGGCTGGTCACTCAAAGACTCACAGAGATGAGCAAGAAGACACTTGTTACTCCAGTGAGGGAGAATATTTCACAAAAGCTTGAATGGCACTATGAGAGCATGGGAGAGAACCAAGAAGTTCCACATGGGGCAGGAGTGGTGCCTGGAAGAGCCTTTCTAGAGGAGTGGCAATTGATCTTAGAAAGGAAAGTAGAATTTGGATGGGCAAACAGGATTTCAGGAGGAAAATAGAAGGAGGGGAATCCCATAGTCAGAAAATGATGAGGAAATAAATACTATAATGTGTCTGGTTAGTCAAATAAAAAAGAATAAATGATAGCAAACATCCATTGAGTGCTAACTGGGTGACAGACACTGTTTTACGCATTCAATGTGCATAATCTCTGCTATCTTCCACATGACCTTGGTCCATTCCTGTTTTATAGATATGCTTCACTGATATGCCCAAGGTCACAGAGTTGGGAGGTAGTAGAGCCCTCCCAAGAGTCTCATGTTTAACCACTGTCTTCTCTGAAGAATAAGGATGGAAAATTGGTTAGGCCCAGAACATGGCAGGTTTTGCCAAGGAGTCTGGAAATTATTCTGTAGGTAATGAGAGGCCACTGAGGAATTGTAGGCAGAGGAGGATCTGATTGGGCCTTTATTTCAGGATGACAGCTCCGGTGGTGGGGAGGAGGATGCTGTGGGGTGCCAAGAGAGTCTAGAGGAGAGAACACCTGCATCTTCCACCCCATGGGGAAGGAGAAGAATTAACCAGTCATTCTTCTACAGAAGACAGCACAAGGCACCTCAGGAACCATTTGCTAGCTCGTTCTTCTTAATTTAATTTTTATTGAAGCATAACAAACATACAAAAAAGTGCACAAATCACAAGTGTGGCTTGACAGATATTTCACCAGGTAAAAACAACTGTGTAAATCTCAAAGGTTCATTGTTTGTTTGGTTTTTAAAAAACTTTTTATTGTGATTTGGGTGAAAGTTTACTGAGAAAATTGGTTTTCCATTCAATAGTCCACACACATTTTGCTTCTTGACCTTGATTGCAATCCCTACAATGTAAACATCCCTCTTTCCACTTCCTCCCTGTGGTTACCATTACCCTTTTCCTTCTTTCTTATCCGTTCCTGCCTTCTGTGCTTTATCCCTGGGCAAATGCTGAACTTTTGATCTCTTATAGTTGATTGTTCTAGGAGTACATACCTTCCTAGTGTTATTGTTCACCACATAGGCCTGTCTATTCTTTGGCTGAAATTTGAGCCACAGGTGTGATTTCAGTTCCTGACTTGAAGGGTGACTAAGGATGGTAGTCTTGTGAGTTCTACCAGTCTCTAGCAGGCCAGTAAATGTTCATTCTTTATATAACTACCCCAAATCCTTCTCTATCAAGCCCACCTATGAATCTGCCCCTGTAACTATCTATCTCTTTTCTTGTAAACTCTTACTGTTTAATTATGGTTTCTTTTGGAGAAACTCACATGCCTTTGGAAAATGGTATGGGCAATACAGAGCTGATGGGCTCTAAGTCACACTGCCCAGAGGCCCAGCCTGGCTATTCAGCCTTACTCACTGTGTGGCTTCAGACAAATTCCTTTACCTAAGGTTCAGTGTCTTTATTGGTAAAACAGAATTAATAATGGTTAGCAAAGAACACCAGAAAGATGTTTACCTGAGTTGTGTTGACTATGCAAAGCCATTCTACTGTGTGAATCATAGTAAATTATGGATGATATTGAGAGAAGGGAATTCCAAAACATTTAATTGTGCTCATGTGGAACCCATACATAGACTTAGAGGCACATTCAAACAGTACAAGGGGATACCATGTGGTTTAAAATCAGGAAAGGTGAGCACCAGGATTGCATCCTTTCATTACACTTAATCTGTGTGCTGAACAAATACTCTGAGAAGCTGGACTATGTGAAGAAGAACACAGCATCAGGATTGGAAGGAGACTCATTAATAGCCTGCAATATGCAGGTGACACAACCTTGCTTGTTGAAAGTGAAGATGACTTGAAGCACTTACTGATTAAGATCAAAGACTACAGCCTTCAGTATGGATTATACTACAACATAAAGAAGACCAAAATCCTCATAACTGGACGAACTAACAACATCATGATGAATGGAGAAAAGATAAAAATTGTCAGAGATTTCATTTCACTTGGATCCACAATCAATGCATGGAAGCAGCAGTCGAGAAATCAAATGACATATTGAAAATAAGACCTCTTTAAAGTTGAAAAACAAAAATGTCACTGTAAGGACTAAGGTGCACCTGACCCAAGCCATGGTGTTTTCAATCGCCTCATATGCATGTGAAAGTTGGACAATGAATAAAGAAGACCAAAGAGGAATTTATGCCTTTGAATTATTGTGTTGGAGAAGAATATTGAAAATACCATGGACTGCTGAAAGAAGGAAAAAATCTGTCTTGGAAAAAGGACAGCCAGAATGCTTCCTAGAAGCAAGGATGGTGAGACTTCCTCTCACATACTTTTGATATGTTATCATGAAGGACCATTCCCTAGAGAAGGACATTATGTTTGGTAAAGTAGCCAAACCAAAAACCAAACTCACTACTGTTGAGTCCATCCTGACTCATAACAACCCCTCCTTGGGTTTCCAAGGCTGTATCTCTATGGAAGTAGATTTCCCAATCTTCCTTCTGAGGAGTGGCTGGTGGGTTTGAACTGCCAGCCCTCTAGCAATCAAATGCCTTCGGCACTACACCACCAAAGTCGAGGGTCAGTGAAAGAGAGGAAGACTTTCAATGAGATGGATTGGCTTAATGGTTACAACAGTGGGCTTAAGCGTAGCAAGGATTGTGAGGATGCCACAGGACCAGGTAGTGTTCTGTTTGGTTGTACACTGGGTCACTATGAGTTGGAACTGACTCAACAGCAACTAACAACAGCAGTTTCTCAGTTTGGCAATTCCTCAAAAAGTTAAACATAGAATTACTACATGACCCAGTAATTCAACTCCCAGGTACACACCACCTCCTCCCATCCCCAAAAAAATTGAAAGCAGGAACTCAAACAGAAGTTCACACAGAAACCAGTATTCATTGCACCACTATTTACAACAGGTGAAAGGTGGAAACTACTCAAATATTCATCAAAGATGAATGGATAAATAAAATGTGGTATATTGATAGATTGGAATATGATTCAGCCATAAAGAGAAGTGAAATTCTTATAACATGCTGAGATATGTCTGAACTTTGAAAACATTATGCTGAGTAAAACAAGTCAGAAACACACAAAGAAGAAGACCCCACTTATATGAAATATTGGAATAGGCAAATACATAGAGACAAAATTTTATTAGTGGTTATCAGGGGCTAAGGGAGACAGAAATAAGGAGTTATTCCTGCAGGAGTGCTGAGTTTCTGTTTAAGGGCATGAAAAACATTTGAACATGGGTAGTAGTGATGTTTGCACAACACAGTGAACGTAATTAATGTCACTGAGTTATATAGTTAAAGTGGTGGTTTTATTATATATTTTATTATAAGTTTTCAAAAGAATGTATGTGATCTCATTAATTTTTTAAAATATTGAATACATGTTGACATAATATTATTTTGGATAACTAAAAAAACCAAACCCACTGCCATTGAGTCAATTCTGACTAGGGACCTTTTGGGACTATGCCTCATAGGGTTTCTAAGGCTATAAATCTTTATGGAAGTAGACTGCTTCATCTTTCTCTCATGGAGCAGCTGGTGGGTTTGAACTGCCAACTTTTTGGTAAGCAACCAAATTCTTTAACAACTACACCACCAGAGCACCTTAATATTTTGGATACTCAAAACCAGACCCACTGCCATTGAGTCTGTTCCAACTTATAGTGACCCCCATAGGATTTCCAAGGCTGTAAATCTTTACAGAAGCAGACTGCCTCATCTTTTTCCTGTAGACCACCTGGTGGAGTCGAAATGCTGATCTTTTGGTTAGCAGCCCAATGCCTTAACCACAGTGTCACCAGAAGAATTATTAAATAAAATATAAAGATTAGTTTCTATTTCACAAGCTTAATATAAAAGCTATATGAATACAACACAAATAAATATTGGCCACCACCATCTATGATGGTGTCCATTCCATTTACTGGAGATACATTTGGTCAAGGAGTTTCTTTGCCAGGAGGCAAGGCGCTGCAGGAGAAACAGAGGTAAGGAAGACATACCACACACACACATACACACACCAAGCACACATGATTTAGTGGAGAGAGGTGAAGAGGATAGTTGCATGGAAGCCAGGTACACAAATGACCTTTAAAGATACTCTCCATGGGTATAATGTTTTATGAGCTCTGATGGAGTTTGAGCTATTTACTATCTCCCCCTTCTGCAGCTCAGAAGGGCTGGGCTGTCCTAGGCCCTGGGGGAATTCAGGACCTGATGGCAATGATTGGGAGTTAACGCTTTACTGTCCAGTCTGTGACTGGACCGGTAGCCACATCTCTCAGCTGCTGGAAGTGCAATGGGGTGATCTACATACTTACTGCACTTTGCATTTTCAATGATAATGATTGTATTTCTTCCCTTCCCCCCTCCACACTCACTTCCAGTTCACCTTCAGGCTGCCTCTCCTCTCTGTCCAACCTGGGAGGCAGATGCCACCTATGAGAGTAGAACCTTCATGGGAGAGTCCTGCTAGCCCTTTGGCCTCATCTCAGCCACTGACCTCATGGCAAGTGAGCTGCCCAGCCCTGCTTTACCTCCCATTGTCCTTTCAGAGCTGGGTCCTTGAACACACTACCTGATCCTAGAGCCCACCCAGGATTCCAGTGTGTGTGGTAGAGGCAGGAAAAGCCATGGCAAATGCAAAACCATGTTTTCTGGGACATATTAACTTATCAGAATCCTGCTTCTCTGAGGTTTATTTCTGAAATACAGAATCGTAACAAGAACACTCCAAACCAAACTCATTGCCATTAATTCAATTCTGTCTCATAGATAGCCCACTTTGGGTTTCTAAGGCTCTAAATCTTTAAGGAAGCAGATTTCCCCAACTTTCTTCCATGGAGCAGCTGGTGGGTTCAAACTACCAACTTTTGGTTAGCAGCCAAATGCCTTAACCACCACACTACCAGAGTGCCTTTGTAAGAAAGAAAGCATTAGGAAAATCCATGGTAATGGTATATTTATGAATAATTCCAAGACTAACCAAACTCCTGTGATTTTGCAGGGGGATAGGGTGCAAGCAGGGGATTGGGAGGCAGGTCTTGATTCTTCCTCCCAAGAACCTGAGGCTCAGTTAAGTGTGACATGACCAGGCTAGCAACTAGAGACCCCACAGTAGTCCCTGATGGTTTGTTCTTTCTCATTTCATACTCTTACAAATCTCTGGGCCTCCCGAGTCAGGGTCTGTGGGAGCTGGATGCTGTAGCACATCTGGCCTCAGAATGGGAGGAGCTGGGAGAGATACAATAGCATGCATGGTTGGAGGACTTTCTGGGCCACAAGAGGCAGCTCTGGGGACATCACTCAGACTCTGTTCTTATTGACCTTCAGTGCTGTGCATCAGCTCCCTGCATGCCTCTGGGCCCTACACAGGTGCTCAACCTGGCTGTCCACTCAAATCATCTGGGGAACTTTTAAAATTCCAGAGGAAGGCCACACACCTACCTGGTCAATTAAACCAGAACCTCTGGGGGAACAGCCTTGGGTATCAGTAGGTTGATAAGTATTACAAGTGATTTGAAGATGCAGCCATGAGAGCCACATCACAAAAGCCTGGAGACAATGACATTGACAAGCATGCAGGGCTTTGCAGTTCTCTTCTCTTTTCAGCCCTGTCACAGAGGTGATTAGCCCACAGCATACAAACCAGAGTGAATTTACCCATGATGTGTACACATTATAAGTGGTTCTTATTTAATTCTTTGCTAAGTTTTTATTTGGTCACCTTTTTGACTCTTACTCAAAATTGTTTATGTAAATTGGCAAGAACCTTTTAGCAGGAGATTTGGCAATATGTATCGAGAGCCATAATACTGTTTAGAATCGTTGGCTTGGTTATTCTACTTTCAGAAGCTATCCTAAAGAAATAACATAAATATGAGGGGGAAGCTATCTGGGTAAGATGTTCATTGCAGCATTATTTATATTAATGGAAAACTGGAGCAACCTAAATGTCTACTAACATAAGATCACATAAGTAAACTGTCCCATATCTATTTGGTCAAGTATTAAGCAATCATTAAAATTATGGCTATGAAGACAAGGTAAGAATATGGAAAATGTTTTTAAAGTTAAAGGAAAAGCAAGCCACACGATTGTGTGGCGACACTGTGTTGACTCCGAACTTGTGGGCGACTCCCAAGTACATGCAGAGGAAACTAAATGGAAAAGAAAACAACAAATACCAATATAGATCGTGTTAGGGACATTGAAAATGTATTATTTTTTTTCTTTTTCCTCCTTCTAAATTTTGTGTAATATAATTATATTACTCCTAGATGGAAACAAATAGTTTATAGTAGAAAGTTCTGTCTTGTGTATTTTTTTCAGTATGTCCATTTGAGATTGGGAGGTTCCTAAGGTCAAAGTCATTGCACACTATACCAAGGTCACTGTTCAACACCCAGCACCCAGGATGCCTACTCAAGGCCTGAGAATTCTGGTTCACAAGTCAGAGGATCTGGCTTTTAGCCCGGCTCCAGTTTCACAATATGACCCTCAACAAGTCAGTTCTCCTTTCTGAACCTCAGTTTCCTCGCCTGTGAAACAAATGGGTTCAATTAGGAGGATGCTCAAGAACCTTCCAGTTCTGAAAAGTGATGATGATATTGATGGTGATGACAACACAGATGACACAAACAAACCTTACATGTGTTCAGGTTCAGTGAATGGAAGACTAAGAGGCAGAAAACTATCTTGCCTTCATGGTCCGCCCCCCCCCCCCCCCCCCCCCCGGCATGCAGCCTCTGCTCCTTATGTCTGCGTTCAGAATCGCTCCCCTCTGCATTTAAATCCTCAAAAGCATAACTGAATAAATGTAAGGCAAATCACACACCTCTGTTCGGTATTTGGTAATTTCTCTCCACATCACTTACATTGCAGTCCTGATGACTTGTAAATATGAGTGGCTCTGAAATATGCAGGAGAGTGCTTGGAGCCAAACAGGAAATCCTGCTCCACCCCCACCCCTGGCTTTCCATCTTGATAAAGTGATTTTCCTCAACAGGCAGAGGACAGGGAGTCATAAATCAGTGACAGCACAGCTCCTTGGGGTCTGCATGGCCCTCTACTTAGGAGAGATGGCTCTCTTCTGTGATGTGGATCACCAGCCTGGGGATGGAGAATAGCAAGGAGAAAGGTCTGGGGTTGCTAAAAGCAGAACCATTTGGATGTGAAGGAAAATTGAAACCCCAGGATTTAAAGAGTGCAATAAAGGTAATGATGAGAAATGTGAGGACCACAGATACACAGTGATGCCTCACTCATCTGGCAGGAGGGAATGAGCCATTGGGATAAGAATATTTTCCAGATGACTGAAATTTAACTGTCGAAGTGCCAGGACTTGGACTGTAACCCCATTATAATGCTTTTCTACCCTCTTAAGTGAAGTCTACGGGACTTAATTTAGCCTTTTTCCAATAACACAAGGGAAAGGGATCAAGAGTTATACCATCCTATGTGTATGAGTGATTATTTGTGAAATGCCTATAATCCCCACTGGACTATGAATTCTGTGAGGACAGGCGCCATGTATCCCAGCCCTAGAGCATGCCTGACAGAGTAGGTACTCAAAACATATTTGTTGGATGAGTGAATGAGAATCCCCAACCCAGTTTGTGTGCTACATTATGAAGAACTCCATTGCTTGTAAGTTGTTAGGTGCAGTTGAATCGATTTCAGCTGATAGTGATCCCCCGTAACAGAGTAGAACTCCCAAATAGAGTTTTCTAGGTTATTATCTTTACAGGATTAGCTTGCCAATTCTTGCTCCCAGTGTGCCACTGAATGAGTTCAAATCAACAGCCTTTTAGTTAGCAGCTGAGCAGGGCTCCTGTGATTATAAGTAGTAGAAAGCAGTTCTTACTAAGAAAAATGGAGATACATCAGAGGGCTTTATGGGGTTTCTAAAGTCTAAAGGAGCCCTACAAACTGAAAGGTCAGAAGTTCAAATCCACCAGGAGAAAGATGTGGGGAGAAAGATGTGGCAGTGTACTTCCGTGAAAGATTATATCCTTGGAAACCGTATGGGGCAGTTTTACTTTGTCATACAGGTCATTATGAGTCAGAATCAATTCAATGGCACACAACACCAACAGCAGTGGAGTCCAAAGGAGTTCCTGGGAGGTGCAAACTGTTTACATGCTTGCCTGTTAACCTAAAGTTTGGAAATTTGAATTCACCCAGAAGTAACTTTGAAAAAAAAGGCCTGGATCTGGAATTGAACCCACAACTGTGGTTTCCAGCCAAACAAAGTACAGGCATGTGAGTTAAACATTTACCTCAAGTAGACACACGCCCTGGAGAGAACAATCATGGGAGAAGGAAGGGCTGCTTATGCACAGGGAGATAGCTCAGGGTGCAGAAGAGTATGAAGGGATGGACACTGGGAGGAGGTAACTATGGGGAGGAAGTGGGAGGGGAGCTGCTGCATTGTAAATTTTGGTCAATGATGTGAGACAAAGTATATGTGAACTGCTGTATGAAAAGTGAATTTACTCTGTAAATCTTCACCCAAATCCTAAAAAAAAAAAAGTTAAAAAAAAAAAAAAGGCCTGGAAAGCTATATGCAAAAAATCAGCCGTTAAAAAGCTTATGCAGCACAATTCTTCTCAGATACACATGGGGTTGCTATGACTTGGAATTGATTCCATGGAAGCTGGTAGGTTTTTTGGTAATTGAATCCAAGGGTAGGGAAAGGACTGGGACTGGGTCCTGGAGCCCAAATGACGATCCAGGAAGTGATCCTTCTCTTTACCTGTGTTTATCTTTGGGCTCTGTCTTGGTTAACTGGTGCTACTATAACACAAATACCAAAGTGGGTGGTTTCAAAGAACAGAAATTTATTTTCTTGTAGTTCTGGAGGCTAGAAGTCCAAATTAGGGTCTTGGCTATGTCAATTCCTTCCTTGTTGGTACCCCTGGGTATTCCTTGGTTCCTTGGTTTGTAGACCATCCTCACATGGTATCTGTCTTACCCCTGTGGATTTCTGTGTCTATTCTTGGTTTTTATAACCAGAAATGACTAGGATCCACAGTTTACTAGTATGGCCTCCATAACATAACAAAAGAAAAACCTTACTTCCAAACAGAATAACATCTACAGGTACAAGAGATATGATTCAATACATATTTGGGGTGGGGGCACAATTCAATCCATAACAGCTTTTCCTTCCTTGTTCTCTCTCATTGTTGACCACTTTTTCTGCTCTGCAGAACAGAATTGCCTTCAACTTTCCAGCTGGTTGGTCCTCAGTTTCAGGAATGAGATTGACCCTTCTTTCTTGGTTGTTTCAGTGCCTTAATTTCCCAGGACAGACTCCAGTAGAGTTCCTAGGGTTGCAAATGGTTATGTGTTGGACTATTAGCTACACTACTAACCATGAAGATTGGTGGTTCAAACTCACCCAGAGGCACCTCAGAAGTAAGGCCAGTGATCTCCTTCTGAAAAGTGAAAAACCAAAAAACCAAACTCTCTGTGGAGTCAGATCTTACTCATAGCGACCCCTCCTTGGGTTTCCGAGGCGGTATCTCTACAGAAGTAGATTGCCCCATCTTCCTTCTGAGGAAGGGCTGGTGGGTTTGAACCACCAGCCTCTGGTTAGCAGTCAAATGCTTTAGGCACTATGCCACCAGCCTTGAAAACTTTATGGAGCAGTTCTACTCTGTACACATGAAGGTCACCATGAGTCAGAATAGACTCTATGGCAACTGATAGTAAACAACAGACCCAGTTTGGCCGCTGTGTATCTCAGAACCAAAGAAAAGAGGTCATGTTACCACTAGTATGATTGCCCTGGAAACCTTGTAGATGGAGGATGGATGGTCCCCAGGTAAAGGAACTAAGATCGAACAAAACAATAGACGTCCACTACATTCACATTATGGGAGCAGTGGTGATTCAGAGGTAGAATTCTCACCTTGTACATGAGAGACCCAGGTTTGATTCCAGGTCAACGCATCTCACTGCAGCCACCACCAGTCTGTCAGTGGAGGCTTGAGTGTTGCTATGATGCTAATAGGGTTTAGCAGAGCTTCCAGACAATAGATGAGGGAGAAAGGCTTAGTGATCTTCTTCTGAAAGTCAGCCAATGAAACTCTTGTTGATCATGATAGTCTGTTCTGCAACCCATCACAGGGATGGCTCAGGATCAGGCAACACTGTGTTCAGTTGTGCATGGGGCCTACTGGATAACAACATTCACATTATCTCCTTTGATGTGTACAATAACCTTGTAAGACAGATAGGCCTGTTATCCAAATTTGCCAGTGGAAAAACTAAGATTGAGAGAAGATAATGAAATTCCCAGGGTCATATAACTAGTGATTGGCAGAGACTAGAGGAAGAAGTGGTAGAGGATAGATAGTTGGCACCAAAGCCTAGGAGAATCCTTCCATGTTTTGCAGTGTCCCAGGGTCAGCTTCCCAAACACCAGCCATCACTTTGCACTGCAGTGATTGCAGCAGACAGGGTGGCCCATAGACCTGAGTGATCACTAACCCCAGGAATGTTGTTGTTGTTGTTATGTGCCGTCGAGTCAGCCCTGACTCATAGCAACCCCTCCTTGGGTTTCCGAGGCAGTATCACTACGGAAGTAGGATTGCCCAACCTTCCTTCCGAGGAGTGGCTGGTGGGTTTGAACCGCCAGCCTTCTGGTTAGCAGTCAAGTGCCTTAGCCACTATGCTACCAGAGACCCCAGGAAATGCCCTGCAAATTGCTCTCTTGGAAAAGCCCCAAAGTCAGCTTGCTCTTTGGCTATTTGCTTCTCTCTCATAAAGCTAGGGGAAGGTTTTGTCCTGCCTGCCCTTGGGGGCAACAGACAGCAGGTTGCGTTTTTGCAAAATTAATTAGCAAATCAAAGGTCAGAGCTGCTTTCTCTCCAGTGACTGCTTGGTCCTCCAGAAGAGTTGTTTCTTCTTCATTCCAGCCACTGCTGTTTTTTAACTCTCCAGCAGCAATAGAGACAGAATCAGCTACTTCTGCATTACCATCATCATGAACTGGACTTGCACCCACTGTGTGTGAGTCTTCACACTTGGGAGGTTTGTGTTTGGGCATAAAGGAAGATTCTCCTTGGCCATTGCAAGAAATGGTGCAGGAGTATTTTGACATCTGTTTATACATCACTGACATCATCATCATCAGATGACACTTTTCTACAAGTATGCCTCTTGTCATGATTTCCTCAAGTTCATTTTAGACTTTCAACAGACAATTTTAGACTTTTCAACAGCAATATGAAAGGCATGCCCTTAATATTGTCATAAGGCTGAAAAATTCTCTGTAGTGTCTGCATGCTAGAGCAGCTTGCTCATGACATTTGTTTTGTAATGATATTTCATATTCTGAATATCCCCCTGGTCCGTAGGTCAGATCAGGAAAGTAACATGAGGGGAAGAGGTGATAAGGGAGGCCAGGAAAACAGTAAAAATATTATCAGAACATAACCTCAGGGAGTGTTTTATAATTATCAAGTAATAGGATAGCTTTGCTTACCTAGGGAGTTCTGTGGTTCTCCAATAATCTTTCGTGAAAGGTTCAAAACCATGTTAGTACCAGGTAGGAGAAATTTCTTTGTCTCCCATGTATTAACTCTGAGAGCAACTGGTGCCATATATTTAAGAGTCATTCAGTAAACTTTTTAAAAGAAATTGTAAATCCAGAGGGAACAAGTTTTCAAATAACAGAAAACAACTCCAAATGGCTGAAACAATAAAGAGATGTACCATTAATTCACATAACAATAAGTCCAGAGGTAGGATAGTTTCAAAGTTGGCCAATTTACTAATTCAACAACTTCATCAAGAATCAAAGTTATTTCCTTCTTTCTTTTCTGCTATCCTCAGTAAACTAGCTAGATTTCCTCATAGTCACAAGACAGATACACTATCTCCAGACTTCAAGTCCTCACACACCAATATTCAGAGGCAGAAAAGGGACTTATCTTTTCCTTTTGCTTTTGTTTAAGACTGAAAAACCTCTCTTGGAAGTGGAACTTTTTAACCAGTCAATGGCTACAATATCCTATTGGGCATTTTCAGTTACATGTCCCTTTCAAAGCCAATCAGTAGCAAGAGAAATAGAATTATTTTGAAGGGCTAACACTGTCCACTGGGTCTAGGAATGAGTGAACTATTCCTGAAATACATGGCTGTTTGATACTCAAATATTGTACACATTCTATTAACAAAGAAGTAGGAGGTCTATTGGGTAGGGCACCAACTGCTACAGGGCTCAATGAGTATTTCTTAACTTATTCTATTTCATTCTGCTTAAACCTCAGGACATTTGATTCACTGACACTTTCTGGGAAAGATGTTAAGCCTCACATAACAAACTCATTTCAGTAACACTACAAAACTGCTCAAGAGAGATGGTATTCAGAAAAGAGTTCCTTGAAAAAGCCACAAAATTGGTCTACAGCTTCATGACAGAGTGATTGTCTCTGTCATTGCGTTGATTTCAACTCATAGAGACCTCCATTGGGTTTCCAAGGCTGTGAATCTTTACTGAAGCAGACTGCCTCATCTTTCTTCCACAGAGTGGCTGGTGGGTTTGAAGCACGAACCTTTTGGTTAGCAGCCAAATGCCTTAATCATACACTACCAGAGCTCCTTTACTTTTCACTGTTGTTGTTGTTATGTCCTGTCGAGTCAGACCTGACTCATAGCGACCCCTCCTTGGGTTTCCCAGGCAGTATCACTACAGAAGTAAATAGCCCCATCTTCCTTCTGAGGAGTGGCTGGTGGGTTTGAACTGCCAGCCTTCTGGTTAGCAGTCAAGTGTCTTAGCCACTATGCTACCAGAGCTCCCTAGAAAAATCAATATCTCATTTTGAAATGCCAAAGCTTCCCTTCAGAAAATACATGACTCCATGAACCAAACGTGCTTGTTCAAATCCATTTGCCTTTTCAATTAGCGCTGGATCAGAGAGAGAATGATTATATGATATTTGAAATCAAAATTTTATTCATATGCACCTATATGTCTCTATCTCGCTATCATCTATCTCTCTATCTGTCATCTATCTCCCTGTCATCTTTTATAGCTGTCTATATTCCACAGAAGCTGAGATCTGCTGTGACATTCTCATTAGAGGAACTTGGGAATCCCTCTCATAGGATGACACTTGTCATATCTCCAGCTCTGTTCTGCCACATGTTTTCCCTTCAGTTTGACATTAGGATCTCTCCATTGAAAGCAGCCAAAATTGACAATGGCTAATTTATATGAAAAAGGAGTTTATTTGAAGGACATGGAGTAGCCCAAAGAGTCAAACAAAGTTCCAGGGATCTGGGTAGAGGAACTAATCAAAGCCTCATCAGAGTACTGCTGTTAGTGAAGTGAATTAATCCCAATGTACCAGGCCTGCCACTCAAGAGTCTGGAGAGAAATTCCAACTGGCTTAGCTTGGGTACATACCCATCTCTTAGCCAGAGGATGGAGAGCTTTGATTAGCTATCAAAATGACAGCAATGGTTTTACACCTGTGTTCACTGTAGCACTGTTCAGAATAGTCAAAGATGGAAACAACCCAAATGTCCACCAACAGATGAATGGATAAATAGAATGTGATATTTACATACAAAGATATATTTATTATTCCACCATAAAGAGAGCTGAAATTCTGACACATGCTAGAACATGGATGAACCTTGAACACACTAAACTAAGTGAAATAAACCAGTCAGAAGAGGACAAATATTGTATGATCCCACTTATAAGAGATATGTAGAATAAGCAAAGTGATCTAAGTAGATTAGTGGTTACCAGGGACTGGAAGAGAGAGGAGTGGGAGTTATTGCTTAATGAGTACTGAGGTTCTGTTTGAGATAAGGAAAAATTTTGGAAATAGGTAGTGGTGATGTTTGCACAGCATGGTAAATGCAATTAATGTCACTTATACCCACCAGCCACTCTTCAGAAGAATGACTGGGTGATCTACTTCTGTAGAGATACTGCCTCGGAAACCCAAGGAGGGGTCGCTATGGGTCGGGACTGACTCTACAGCAGTGAGTTTAGTTTGGTTTCTTGGATACTCTTAGAAATGGCTAAAATGACTAATTTTATTATATGTGTTTTACAATGATAAAATTAAAACCAAAACAAAACTGCAGCAATAGGGGAGAGTCATTCCTCACAGGGAAATCTGAGGGCTGCTACCAGAAGGAGGCTGGGCAGGCAACCACAGCCATCCACAGCAGAGCTGAACACTGCCTGAAAACAACACACAGCCCGAACGTTGAGCAAGCAGGACTCATGAGATGTAATAGTATAACTTTTTTTTTTTTTTCTGCTTCCCGTGTGTCTTCAAACTTGATTAGTAGAGGAAATCTGCACCCTGCCTCTGAATGTAAGCTCTGTTGTTGCTTTGGGTTGCCATCGGGTCAATTCTCATATGGTGACCCTGTGTGTGCAGAGAAGACCTGCACCATGGGATTGTCAAGGCTGTGATCTTTTAGCAGCAGGTTGCCAGGCCTGTCTCCTGAGGCACCTCTGTTGTTGTGTTGTTAGGTGTCATCGAGTCACCTCCAACTCATAGTGACCTGATGCACAACAGAAAAAAACACTGCCCAGTCCTGCACCATCCTCACAATCCTTGCTATACCTGAGTCTATTATTGCAGCCACTATGTCAGTCCATCTTGGTGAGGGTGTTCCCCTCTTTCACTGACCCTCTACTTTACCAAGCATGATATCCTTCTTCAGGGAATGGTTCCTTTTGACAACACGACCAAAGCGCGTGAGATAAAGTCTGGCCATTCTTGCTTTCAAGGAGCATTCTGGCTGCACTTCTTCCAGGACAGATTTGTTCATTCTTCCGGCAGTTCATGGTACTTCCAGCATTCTTCACCAACACCATAATTCAAAGGCATCAACTCTTCTTTGGTCTTCCTTAGTCACTGTCCAGCTCTCACATGCATAGGAGGCGATTGAAAATACCTTGTGTAGGTTAGGCACACCTTAGTCTTCAAAGGGACGTCTTTGCTTCTTAACACTTTAAAGAGGTCTTTTGCAGCAGATTTGCTGAGTGATATACAATGTCTGATTTCTTGACAGATGGTTCCATGGGTGTTGATTGTGTATTCTAGCAAAATGAAATCCCTGACTACTTCAATGTTTTCTGCATTTATCATGATGTTTATTGGTCTTGTTGTAAGGATTTTCATTTTCTTTTTATTGAAGTATAGTCCATACTGAAGACTATAGTCTTTGGTCTTCACCAATAAGTGCTTCAAGTCCTCTTCATTTTCAGCAAGCAATGTTGTGTGGTCTGCATGTTGCAGGTTCTAGTAAGACTTCCTCCAATCCTGATGCCATGTTCTTCTTCATATAGTTCAGCTTCTCAGATTATTTGCTCAGCATACAGATTGAATAAATATAGTGAAAGGATACTACCCTGACGCGCACCCTTCCTGATTTTAAGCCATGCAGTATTCCCCTGTTCTGTTCAAACACCTTTAGGTGAGTTCAAACTGACAACCTTGTGGCTAGTAGTCGAGTGCTTAACCATTTGTGCTACCTTGGGACTCCAATGTAAAATCATTTCTAAGTAATAAAACAGGCTATGATCACTTTCAGGAGCCCTGATGGCATAGTGGTAAAAGTGGTTGGCTGCTAATTGAAAGGCTGGTGGTTCAAACTTACCAGCCGTGGGAGAAAGATATGGCTGTCTGCTTCCATAAATATTACAGCTTTGGAAACCCTTTGGGGGGAGTTCTACTCCATCCTATAGGAGTAAGAATTGACTTGATGGCAATATTTTATGATCATTTTAAGATGAAGACACAATCTTAAACTCAGTAATAGCATGTCCAGCCCAATTTATTAATTAGCACTTTAATCTTCATTCAAAGACAGGGCCTCTCCCCCATCCCTCCAACTGGGATCATTTGCACATCAGCTATCTACCCTTGGGTGTGGGACCACTCAGCTGATTTTCTCTTTTTCTCACTATCTGTTGCTTCTCATCCCTCTGTGGTCACAGCAAGTGAGAAAGAAGGTTATGAAATTTTTATTTAACTGGAACTGTCATAAAACGGCCTTGTGCTCACAGAGCATAGTACATGTTTACAGCTGACCCTTTCTCTCATGGCATCGTCATATATATTTTTTGAGACTTCTCTGCTGTGTCTCTTTGACTGCAACTCTCCTGCTCTCAGCCTCCCAAGCAGCCCACCAGCTTGCCTCTCTTGTCCTCTAGGTTCCAGGAGGTGGGAGACACACCAGTCTCCTGGGCTTCTCTTCTCCAACTGCCACCACCACCAGCACCACCACCAGCACCACTGCTGCCCAGTTGATTAAGACTCCTGGCAGTTCCCCATGTTTCAGAATAGAACTGCTTTCCATGGGGTTTTTGTCGTTATGACCTTTCAGAAGCAGATCACTAAAGCCTTGCCTCTGAGATGCTTCTGTGTAGGTTTGAACCACCAACCTCTCGGTTAGTAGTCAAGTGCTTAACTTTTGCACCACCCAGGGACTCCTGCAGGGATTACATATTTTGCTTTCTGAATGGTTCTGTTGAATCCCTCTTCACTAAGCTTGAGTTGAAGAGTAGGTAACCCCATCCCACCCTTGATGGAGGAGACTCAGACTCCCAATGCAACTCTCTCCAAATAAATCCTCTTAAATAAGCCTCTCCTTCCCAGTTGCTATCCATTCAATTCCTTTTATATCCTCATAGAAGGTGAAGGGTTCAAGCATTATAAATGATTAAATAAACAGACTTTGCTTATTTCATAGGTGAAGATGCGATTTTGTCATTTGTTGCATTTTTTTAGGTACAAATGAGGGTATACATTTTTTCATATATTCTGAGTATGTTTCAATGAAAGAAATAAGCAACACTCATAGAAGTCTTCCTGTGCACCAGGTACCTGACTTACGCCAGCTCATTTAATCTTCACATGGGCCTGAAGCAGTAGGTAGTATTATTACCTCCACTTGGCAGATGAGGTCCTGGTGATAAATTACACAGCTAGTGGGGCTGGAGCACTCCTGCCTGACTTTCCCATTTCTTGCCCTCTTCTTTCTACTTTAGGTCCCTGCATGGTGCAGATGGTTTGCCCTCAACTACTAACCTAAAGGCTGGCAGTTAGAACCCACCCCCTTGCACCGTGGGAAAAAAGACCTGGTGATCTGCTTTTGTAAAGGTTACAGCCAAGAACATTTTATGAGGCAGTTCCACTCTGCAACACATGGGTCACCATGAGTCAGAGAATCAACTTGACCACAATTGGTTTGCTCTTGGTTCTTCCTTCTACTTTGCTCTGCTTCCTCTCCCTTTTCCTTCTGTTTTCTATCGTTATTGCTCTTGTAGTCTTCATTTTCGCAGGGCACATTTTGCCCTTACTTGTTGTCAATCTGTTCAGTTCAATTCAGCACATCTGTAGTGAGAGCTCTTGTGGCATAGTGCCTAAGGCATTTGACGGCTAACCAGAAGCCTGGCGGTTCAAACCCACCAGGCATTTCTCAGAAGGAAGATTGGGCAATCTACTTCTGTAGGGATACCTCCTGAGAAACCCAAGGAGGGGTCACTATGAGTTGAATCCTTGGCAATGAGTTTGGTTATTTTTTGTTTAACACTGTATTAAAAAGCACTTTGGTGGTGGAGTGGTTAAGGCATTTGGCTGTTGTGTTAAACTGGGTTCTCTAGAGAAACAAAACCCGTAAAGCTTATATAGAGAGAGAAAGAGAAATTTATCTTAGGAAAATGGCTCACACACTTATAGAAGCTGGCAAGCCCCAAGTGTTGGATCAAACGTCAAGCTGGAGACTTTTCCCGACTCACGCAGCTGCAGGGGTTGAGAAGCTCAAGGTTGGCAGGCAGTATACTGGCTGTTGACTCCAATGAATAACGAATCCAAGATCTCCAGGCCGAATGATGGATTGTTGATCATGGAGAGTTGTAGGCAGAATCCCAATCCACAGAACAGTGTCTCTTTTCCTAGGATGTCTATAAATATACTGGAAGCAGGCCACACCCCTAGAGAAACTCCCTTTCAACAGATTGGCTGCTCAAAACATATACATCTGATCCCATCATTGGAACAACCCACATCACAATTGCTTAAACCACACAGAATTTTGGTTCAGCCAAGTTGACACACAGCTCCAACTATCACAGCTGTTAATCAAAAGGTTGGTGATTTGAACCTACCAGCTGCTTTGCGGAAGGAAAACTAAGCAGTCTGCTTCCATAAAGATTTACAGCCTTGGAAATCCTGAGGGGGTTGCTATCAGTTGGAATCAACTAAATGGCAATGAGTTTGGTGTGGTTTTGGTAACGCTGTACTAAGGGTTGAGAGATAAGTGCAAGGACAAATATAACCTGATCTGAGAAAAACACATGATGATTTCCCAGCACACTCATAAATCTTCCCACTACTGTTCTTGGTCTCAGAGAGGTTAAGTGACTTGTGCAAGTTCATACAACTAAGAAATGGTGGAAGAGACAAGAAAATATAAGGGTTTCTGGCATAAAGGCCAGCCAATCACAGCACGAACTTTTCAGAGCTTCCCTTCTTTTACTGTTTTCATTTTCACTCCATGTCCAGGAACTATTTATTTGCCATTAGAAACAGTTTGCATCTCTATTTGGGGGCTCTGCCTGATGCCTAAACCTCCTAGAAGATTCATCTCTGGTTAATTGAGGAGTTGCTATAATAGCAATAATGAAAACCAGAGTAGCAGTACATCTACAGACTTGGTGCAAACATGTAACTTCATTTTCTTATAACTCAAGCTATCTGCTGACCCTGAACCCCATTTCTGCTCAATGCAAGAAAGGTATTCTAGGCTCTAACAAGTAAACCCAACAAAATTCAAAATTTCTTAGCCATTTTTGTTTGTTTCCCTCCCCCTGCCCCCTTTTCCCACTAGAATGTAAGGTCTATAACGACAGAGATTTTATCTGCTTTGTTCACTGTGGCCAAACCCAGTGCCTGCACAGGGCCTGGCTTACAGTAAGCACTCAACAATGAAGTTCTTAGCCTTTTTTTTTATTTAAAATGTAGTCAATTCAGGATGAGTTCCTCTTCCCCACTAGAGGATGACATTGAACTCCTGGAGGAAAAGGACATTCTGCAAAATTGCTCCCCTGGTAGGGGGCTTCAGGGTGGATGGTGGTGTCAGAGTCCGTCTCTGGCTACTGCCAGCCTTGTTGTGGAGCTGCTGGAGAGGTAAGTGCTCTTCCCTTGAATGGAGTCTGGGTAGTCCTGGTGCAGGAGATCCCCAAGGTATAGTCAGATTGCCATCAGATTGACTGGGGGACAGTCCACACATCCCTCTGATGCGGGCCTCCTTATTCCAGCTGAGATATGCCTACCACAGGTTCTGGCTCTCTCTCTCTCTCTCAGTTTACTATCTCCCCCAACTCATAGGCATTAGATGTACCTTCTCATGCCACTGTTGACACCTATGAAATCCAAGGGGCTTTTTCTTCCTTGTCTTGAGGACAGAATGGGGTGATTCCAGAGAAGAAGAAAATAACATAGTGGTTAATATTTCCAATATCATTTGGCCACATCAGCACAAATTGCTTCCTCTGTAATATTTCTCATTTTCAGGTTCAAATCTACCAACATGCTTCTTTCATTGCCTTTTAACTTTCTTCTTAGGCTGGTCAAAGAAATGCCAAGAACTTCCTTGCTCAGAGACTCCCACAGATGTTCCTCTTTGCTCTGCATCCCAAACACACTACCTGTGACATTCATCCACTGCCAATCATCTCTGCTGTCCCCAGCGGTTGGGTCTCTGCACTTGGGACCTGTCACTCTGTTCCCATGGCCAATCTCAGCCTTCACTGAGCCTAATGCTTTACTCTCTTCAGTCTTGAGTCATGAACCCAACACATTGGCTGGCATCTTTGTTTTTTTTATATATGTTGTTTTTATTAGTTGCCTTTGAGTCAGCTCTGACTCATGGAGACCTCTGTATAACAGAATGAAACATTGTCTAGTCTTGTGCCAGTCTCACAATTTGGTATATTTGAGCCCATTGTGGCAGCCACTGTGTAAACCCATCTCATGGAGGGTTTCCCTTATTTCCGCTGATCTTCTACTCTACCAAGCATGATGTCCTTTTCTAGTGATTGTTCTTTCTTGGTGATATGTCCAAAGCAAGCAAGACGAAGTTTCACCCTCCTCACTTCTAAGAAGCCTTCTGGCTGTACTTCTTCCCTGATGAATTTGTTTCTTCTGGCAGTCCATGGTATATTCAATATTCTTTGCTAACACCACAATTCAAATGCATCAGTGCTCTTTCAATCTTCCTTTCTCATTGTCCATCTTTCATATGCATATGAGGTAACTGAATAGACCATGGCTTGGGTCAGGTACATGCATCTTAGTCCTCAAGGTGACATCTTTGCTTTTTAACATTTTATAGAGGTCTTTTGTTATATAATTTGTTTGTTTGTTTTTTACTTGCCTTCAATCCTCTTTGGAAGTGGATGAAGTCTAAAGTAAAATTGTAATGAGGAAAGCTATTGTATCCCTTTTAAGGAGCCAAAGTGGTGCAGTACTTAAAGCACTCAGCCACTAGCTAAAAGGTTGGTGTTTTGAACCCACCAGCTGCTCCGTGGGAGAAAGATATGGCAGTCTGCTTTTATAAAGTTTTACAACCTTGGAAACGCTATTGGGCTGTTCTATGCAGTCCTGTAGGGTCGCTATGAGTCAGAGTCAACTCGTATTCCTTTTAAGGCTCAGTAACTAGAATGACCCACATTACTCCAGATGTGGCTGCACCATAATTTTCCCGATTTCAAATTGCTTTCATTTTAAATAAATCTCTTTGATGTTTTCCCTTCTTCTGAGTCAGTGGAATAAAGTTGTTGAGCTATCTATGAAATTCCAGGCTCCATGCTGGACACATTTATTTACATTATCTCATTGCATGCATTCAGATTCTGAGGGACCCAGCTGGAGTCCAAGCAAAGTTTACCCTAAAATCTAGACAAGCCAATCAGGAGGATGTAAGGAAATTTTTCTAAGTTTGAAGAGTGTATCCAGTTGGAAGAAAAGAATTTGGTCCATTAATTCTCTCAACAAACTTTACTTAGTGCCAGAAAATATGCTCAACACTGTGTTAGGCACTAGAGATACATTTGTGAGAAACTCTACGGCAATGAGCCAGTTTGGGAGGAGCAGGAGAATCCTGAATGCCACAGGGAGTGTGTCACTCAGGTTGTCCTCTAACCAAGACCCCAGTCCTAAGGCATGACAGGTGAAGTGCAAAGCAAAGAAATACCAAATGTTGTTTCAGTTTCATTTTCAAGGGATAATTAAAAGAGTGAGAGAAAAATCAAGGCCAATGGTTTCTGCTCTCTGGAAGGCAATGTTCTCTAGGAAAACATCAGAGCATCAACCTTGGAGATGTTTTTGGACACACAGAAGACACTCAAATGGGATATTGGTAGAGATCATGGGCATTAACCCAAACAGCCAAAGTAAGGAGAAAGGGCAAACCAAAAGCAGCAGACAGAATTAGGTCCTGAAGTTGGCTTAGACATATTTTGGGGTTTGTAAGGACTAATTGGCAGGAATTTGGTTCGAGCTGCCATCCCCACAGTGCCAATGGATGTGAAGTCCAAGAAATATAGCTTTGTGATTTTTGCCAAGTCTCTACTTTTTGTTGTTATTGTTAGTTGCCATCAAGTGGATTCCTATTTATGGTGAGCCCCATGTACAACAGAATGAAATGCTACTTAGTTTTGAGTCATCCTCATGATTGCTAGCATGCTTGAGTATACTGTTGCCTTCCAACCCAGGGATCTCATCTTCCAGCATTGTATTGAATTATATTCTGTTATGATCCATAGAGTTTTCATTGGTTGATTTTTAGAAGTAGATTTCTAGAACTGTCTTCCTAGTCTGTCTTAGTCTGGAAGCTCTGCTGAAACCAGTCCACCGTGGGTGACCTTGCTGGTCTTCAAAATATTGGTGGCATAGTTTCTAGAATCATAGCAACATGTAAGCCACCATAGTGGACAAACTGACAGACAGGTAGTAGTATCTACTTTTATCCCCAGACTAATATGGATTACACCCCAACATAAAGAAAACAAAAATCCTCACAACTGGACCAATAAGCAACATCATGACAAATGGATAAAAGATTGATATCGTCAAAGATTTCATTTTAATTGGATCCACAATCAACACTCATGGAAGTAGCAGTCAAGAAACTAAATGACATATTGCATTGGGCAAATATGCTGCAAAAGACTTCTTTAAAGTGTTAAGAAGCGAAGATGTCACTTTGAGGACTAAGATGTGCCTGACCCAAGCTATGGTATTTTCAATTGCCTCATATGTATGTGAGAGCTTGGCAATGAATAAGGAAGACTGAGGAAGAGTTGATGCTTTTGAGTTGTGGTGCTGGCGAAGAATGCTGAAAGTACCATGGACTGCTAAAAGAACTAACAAATCTGTCTTGGAAAGAGTACAGCCAGAAAGCTCCTTGGAAGTGAGAATGGCCAGACTTCATCTCACCTACTTTGGTCGTGTTGTCAGAAGGGACCATTCCCTGGAGAAGAATATCATGCTTGGAGGGCCAGTGGAAAAGGGGAAGTCCCTCAACAAGATGAATTAACACAATGGCTGCAACAAGGGTCTCAAGCATAACAATGATTTTGAGGATGATGCAGGACCAGACAGTGTTTGGTTCTGCTGTACATGGAATTGCTATGAGTAGGAGCTGACTCTACTGCATCTAACAATAACAACAACAATGTTGGGGAGAGTTGTGTTATTTCATAGTGGTCTCAGAAGAGATTAAACAGGTGCTCAAGGCTACTGATTTAATAATGATCTTTCTCCAAAAGACTCAGTCTACTATATAATATAGTGGAAAAACCTCAGGATTTCTGTCTCTACTGTTAACACAGTTTAGGACATTGGGCAGTGAATTTATCAACTTGAGCTAAATTTTTTCATCTTTTAATGCAAGATATTGAGTTAGAACTATAAAGTCCTTCCAATTACAATATTCTATGATTCTTGGACTAAATTCAACCTCTCATCACCACTTCTGGGTACCCTTTATAATCTAGCTTCATCAGTCTTATGTATCCAGACAAATCTCCCTCATTTCCAACCAAATCATTTTCTTCTCTGTCCCTGAACTTATCACATTCATATCCATTCCTGACCTTTGGTCAAATCCTTCTGTAGGGACACTAAGGAAATCAGAGTGCCTATCATAGACTATATTCTCTACAACTCACCGTTGGAAGGGATATGCCCAATGTCTGCTCTGACGCTGACCTTCAAAGTGGGCATATGTCAGCTTCCCTGGGCATCCATTGTGTCTCTGACATTAATTCATCCAGACCCTTTGCAAATTCATTTGTATTTCCCTCATGTACTACCTCTTGGAGTAATGTGTGCCACAAGTTTATTGCCCATTTCTTTTATTTGTTCTAACTGTTCCTCACTCATCTTTCCCTCCAGCGAGTGTTTAAGTTGAATAAGTCCTTGTTCACCCTCTCCTGGTTATTGATGAGCTTACTGATTTCCATCATGTCCTTTTCCAGTCTGGAGAATTCTAACCTTTTGCCTGTCTTCATTTGGCAATCCCCTATTGTTCTTTCTCTGTTCCTTCCCCAGTTTCAGAACATCCCTTCCACAGCTCTGTGACCAGAATTCGTTGATGAGGCATGGATGTTCCATGTCTAGAGAAGAACAAGGGCTCTGTCATTTTCAGTGCCCCTCTTGCTGATGCCTGATGTGTGTTTGCCATTTTGGAAAAAAAAAAATAGTACTTCAAACGAACTTATCAGGAGGAAAAATACTGTTCCAAAGGCTCAGGCCTTTTCCTGGCTTGGGACAGAGATATTAGTCACAAAGTTTGGATTTGTTTATTTTTGTTTTTCACATTTTTCACAATGTGTTAATGATCACTTTGTTTTTCAATATTTTATTGTGGTTAGATGAAAGTTTACAGAGCAAATGAGTTTCCCATTCAGCAATTTATACACAGATTCTCCCATGACATTGGTTGCAATCTCCACAATGTGTCAGCACTGTCCCCAGTGCTACCTTGGCTTCCCCTTCTCCATTTGCTCAGTTTTTCTGCCCCTTCCATCTTCTGAACTTTGCTTTTGGGCAAATGCTGCCCTTCTTGTCTCGTATAGTTGATTGTTCTGAGGAACATGTTCCTTCCAGATGTTATTGTTCACTTTATAGGCCTGTCTTTTATGTGACTAAAAGGTGATCTCCAGAGTGGCTTCAGCTCCAAGTTAGAAGGGTATCTAAAGGGTATAGTCTCGGGGGTTCCACCAATTTCTATCAGATGAGTAGGTCTGGTCTTTTTTATGAATTTTAATTTTGTTCTGTATTTTTCTCTCACTCTGTCATGACTCTGTCATGACCTTCTATTGTAAAGGTCCAGTACTGGTAGTTCTTCTGGTCTCAGAGTGGTGAAGGCTGTGGTTCGTGTGGTTCATTAGACCTTTTGGACTATTTGTTTCCTTGAGTCTTTATTTTTTTTCACTCTTGTTTGCTTCAGATGAGGAAAGACCAAGAGCTGTCACTTAGATGGCCACTCACAAGCTTTCAAGACCTCAGTTGCTACTCTCCAAAGTTGAATATAGAACACTGCTTTTATGGGCTATGCTATGCCAAAAGGCCTCGATGTCATCCAAGATTTGTTTATTCTTAAACACATTTGCACACACTATATTAAATTCATCTGTTGCTTTGCTGCCAATTTATACAAATTCAGTTGATAATAACAATTAACATTCATCAGCCTCTTAAAATGCCCCAAGCACTGTGCTAAGTGCTTTACAAGCAGTATCCTTCTTAATCCACTCAGTAGCCCTATAATGTAGGCACTAATATTACCCTGTTTTGAAGACGAGAATACTGAGGAACAGAGAGACCATCACACAGCTCTCATACAGCAGAGCCTAGACTCAAACTCAAGGAGTCTGACATTTTCAACTATGATGTTCTATACAGTTAACCCTGCCTATATACTCTGGTAGGAGCTCTGGTAGCATAGTGCCTAAGGCATTTGACTGCTCACCAGAAGTCTGGTGATTCAAATCCACCAGCCACTCCTTGGAAGAAAGACTGGGCAATCTACTTCCATAGCGATACCACCTCAGAAACCCAAGGAGGGGTCGCTATGAGTTGGATCTGACTCAACGGCAGTGAGTTGGTTTTTTTTTTTTTTTTAGTATACATTGGAATGACCTATGGCAGGGCTCCACCTCAGGCAGTTAAATCAGAATCTCTGGGTATAGGGCTTAGATGTAAAAACAAAACAAAACAAAACAAAACCTGTTGTCTTGGAGTTAATTTTAATTCATGGCAACCCGTATGTTACAGAGTAGAACTGAGTGCCATATGTTTTGGCTGTAATTTTTATGGAAGCAAATCACCAGGCTTTTCTTCTGCAACACAATTGGGTGGATTCAAACCACCAACCTTTCCGTTAATAACTGAGTGCAAACCATTTGCACCACCCAGGAACCATGGGCCAAAAGACAGCTATGTTTTATTTTTATTTATTTTATTTATTTATTTTTATTAGGATTTGGGTGAAGATTTACAGAGTAAATTCACTTTTCATACAGAAGTTCACATATACTTTGTCTCATGTCATTGACCAAAATTTACAATGCAGCAGCTCCCCTCCCACTTCCTACCCATAGTTACCTCCTCCCAGTGCCCATCCCTTCATACTCTTCTGCACCCTGAGCTATCTCCCTGTGCATAAGCAGCCCTTCCTTCTCCCATGATTGTTCTCTCCAGGGCGTGTGTCTACTT
>NW_006921701.1:8406770-8476889 GCF_000298275.1 Orycteropus afer afer | reverse complement strand
TGTCTCGTATGGTGGTTTTTGTCTTAAAGTCAATTTGATCAGAAATTAGTATTGCCACTCCTGCTCTCTTACAGTTGCCATTTGCTTGATATATCCTTTTCCAACCTTTGATTTTTAGTCTGTTTTTGTCATTATCTCTAAGGTGTGAAAAGACAGCTATGTTTAAGAGCTCTACCAGGTGATGCTAATATCTGTTCAGGGTTAAGAATCACTCTCTGTTGACTCCTGCTGTCAAAGTCTGTCAGTGTGTTTATACTATAACCAGAAGAATGAACTTGGAGTCCTTTGGAACATGAAAGTTTGCCACGTAGCATTCCCCTAGAGAGCGTTTATAAAGGTGTAAATCAGGCCACTCTTTGCATAGAGCCTTGAGATTTTTTAATTTTATTTTTCCAATAATATTTTACTGTGTTTTAAGTGAAAGTTTACATAGCAAATTAGGTTCCTCTTTAATATTTTTTTATACAAATTGTTCTTGCTATTGGTTACAATTTTTACAATATGTGAGCATTGTCATTATTTCTGTTCTGTTTGTTCTGTTTTCATTGATGTAGCTTCCCTTCCCCTCCTTGCCTTCTTATCTTTGTTTCTGGGTAAATTTTGACTGTTTGGTCTTGCCTAGTTCATTTTTTGAGGGCACACATTCATCACAGTGATAATGTTTATTTTGTAAATCAATCTAGTATTTTGCTGAAGGGTGACCCACAGAGATAGCTTCAATTTCATGTTTAAAGGTTATCTTAGGGGATAATCTCAGGGGTTCCTCTAGTCTCTTTCAGTTCACAGTGGATCTGGTCTTTTAAAGGAATTTGAGTTTTGTTCTGTTTTTTCCTTCCATTTTATCCAGGACCTTCTATTGTGTCCCAGGTCAAAATGGTTTGTATTGGTAGCTAGGCACCGGTTAGCATTGGTAGCATTGGTAGCATTGGTTAGCATTGGTAGCTCTAGCAGGTGATGCTAATATCTGTCCAGGGTTAAGAATCACTCTCTGTTGACTCCTGCTGTCAAAGCCTGTCAGTGTGTTTCTACTATAACCAGAAGAATGAACTTGGAGTCCTTTGGAACAAGAAAGTTTGCCAGGTAGCATTTCCCTAGAAAGCGTTTATAAAGGTCTATTTCTTTTGGTCCATCTATTTCTTTTGGTCTCAGGTTTGAGGGGCCATTAGTCCTGTGGATTGATTTCTTCTTTAATTCTTTGATTTCCATCATTCCCTTTTGCTTCACACAAATAGAGACCAATAATTGTGTCTTAGATTGTTGCTTGCAAATTTTTTAAGACCCCAGACACACTACTCACCAAACTCAGACACAGAACGTTATCTTTGTGAATTATGTTATGCCAGTTGACTAAGTTGTCCCTCAAGATTATGACTCTAAGGCTCCAGAGCCAGTAAACCAATCTTGTGAGTTTTTTGGATATGTCTAGGAAGCCTCAGTAACTGTGCCCCCAATTCTTGCACCATCTAAAGAAGTCTAAATTTACTCCTGCCTTTTATTTTCTGTTTCGTAAGCTATTCTCTAATCTTGATAAAAGAAACGTCATCTCCTCCTTCAGCCGCATGGTGACATAACCTCTTAGAAGAGCCTGTTTTGTTTTTGTTTTTTTTTTAAAGAGAACTTTTCCAAAAGCTTTAAAAATCCTAAGTATATTATAGTTGTTCCCCTTTATATCTACTACTTCTTTTTTTCTCAGGATTCCACTAAATGTGTCTCTTCCCTCCCCTTAGTCTGCTCATGGCTACATTTTCTTTGTGGCTTAGAGCAAATTGTCACCTCCTTCAAGAAGTCTTCCTGGACACTAAGCCCTAGTGAGCTCCATCTCCCCTGAGCATGCCTGGTGTTTATTGCCTGTACTGGCCGATCTGGCATTTACCTGCTGTTTACTCCTTGCATGCACCTCACGTTCTTAATAAGGTCATTATCCCTTAAACATTGCTTATCCTCTATCTGTGCCCTCTGTAGCCTCAGTACAGAACTGAGTAAATAACAGGGTGGGGGAAAAAAAGACTTGTTTAACTGAAATGCAGGAGCCTGCGCCTCTCTCCCATACTGGTGCTTCTCAGCCAGCATCTGAGATCTAAGCTGTGGCAGCATCACCTGGATGGATAAGGCATATCCCACGGCCCCTTCATTTCCTAGACTTGGGGCAGAGCCAGCACTAAGCCAAATGACAGGGACAAAGCTCCTCTTCATCAGGCCTTCACCTACTATTCACTTGGTTCAATTCCTTTCTTTTTCTGGACATTATATTCCTGTTATTCTTTTTCACTCCTCCTCCTCTCAGTTCCCTATTCTATGCTCCAATCCCTTATGTAACAAAGATGGATAATGGATTTTAATTATTTTGTTATGCCTTCTCACAATTAAGGTCTCGGTTGGGTGTCATGGCTGTTGTGATAGTCTTCTAACTGGTCTCCCTGACTCCTGTCCATCCACAGCCACTAATCTCACCATGTTAGCCTCCTACTCCAATGATTCCACAAGCCTGGTCTGGAAGATAAACTTCAACCCCTTCCCTGGCATTTGAAACCTCCCTACCTGGCCCTGCTCAAAGTCCAACATCATCCCCTGCTATATCCCTCCATGTAGTCAATTAATAACAATGTATTGAATATCTTCTCTCTGAGGACTACGGTTCTAAGTGCTTTGTATGATCTTGGTATATTTGTGTGTTCAATAGAAAATGCAGAAGGAATGACTGCTTTTCTCTATACCTTCTAAGATGTTGTTAATCTGTGGATTGTTTGTCTAGATAAGGCATTATGTCCCCACCGTGAGAACCTCAGAGGCCAGGGAACACCAAAGGGAAGACATCTGATGGGGTAAAGGGGCCTTTCTGAACCTCTCAACCACTCCAGTGTTTTTTTTTTGTTGTTGTTGTTGTTGTTGTTTGCCTCCTTCAGACTCTTCCATATCTCCTGTCCAGGTATCTGGTCCTTTGTGGGTCCTCTAAGTGCACCAGACCTATGCCTATTTTTGGCTACAACTTGGGATTCTCTTCTTAATGGGATTCAGATGCCCCCCAGGGACAATGGCTTAGGTTACCTTGGCCAACACTCATCCTGTCCTGACACATCCAGAACTTCTGTGGCTTTGCTCTGGCCCTGGGAGACAATCACAGAGAAAGATCTCCTGTTTTCAAATATCTTCAGGAAGGGTAACCACCTCTGTGTTCTGCCAAACATTCTGCAAGTGACCCCTGACCCCTTATCTCATTTGACTTGGCCTTTTATCCAGCTCATCTACCAGGAAGCCTATTGTCCTTTGCTGAACAAGTCAGACCTTTGTCCTTCCTTCTGATCTTCTATAGCCCTCCAGGTCCCTCTCATACTTTGCTTCCTCCTAACTCATCTTCAACTCAAATCTGACATTGATGCTGGAACCTCATGAAAGAAAAAAGTGGTGGAGCACTCTTGAGTATCTAGGGAGAGAGATGTGATTACCTCTGGATGTCATCCCAAGGGCTAACCACAAAGTCGGCCTTCTTTCTCTCTCATGTCACCTTGAATTAGGCGATGGGGAAATGGCATGCACGTGTGTGTGTGTGTGTGTGTGTGTGTGTGCATGCACATACTCATTTACATGTGTTGGCAGACATAATGTGTGATGGTAAATACGTAAACCCGAAAGAGGTTTTTTTGATTTTTTGTTTTGTTTTTAGGACTTGAGAAGAAAAACTAGAACTGTAACACAAAAAGCAAAAATAATTCCAGGATGAATTTATGTGTGTGGGATTGGTTTGGATATTCAGAGCTAACTCTTCACTATGTTGAGAACTGCTAGGAGGGTTAATAGGTCCATGTGATTAACTGGGTTGAAAAGCATTTTGTATATATTCTGTTCTAATATGCACTGTCTATTAAAAAGTTTTTTTAAGTGCTAATAGGACAGTCAGCGGACAAAAGGGAAGAGCCTCAACAAGATGGACTGACACAGTGGCTGCAACGATGCTCTCAGGTATAGCAAGGATTGTGAGGATGGCGCACGACCAGGCAGTGTTTAGTGCTGTTTTACTTAGGTTTGCTATGAGTTGGAGCTGATTTGCTGGCACCTAACAACAACAACAACAAAGACAGATGTTAACTAATAATCAGTTGAAGAGAACAATTTGTATGAAAAATCTGAGTTCAAGTCTTAGCTCTGAAAATCACCAATTGTGTCACTGAGTCTCAGTTTTCCTACCTGTAAAATGGAAGATAATAGTATTATTAATTCATTCACTACATCATTACTCTGCACTTCTTTTTACCAGGCACTCTTCTGTGGGTTGGAATTAAGCAATTAACAAAGCAGGCAAAGCGTCTGCTTTCATAGAATGTATATTCTGGTTGAGAAAGACAGATATATATAAATAAGTGTGCACTATGCCAGGTGATAATAGTGTGCCAGAGGCTTACATTTTAGAAAGGATGGGACTGCACCTCTGATCAACTGATACTTGAGCAGAGACTGGAAGAAGTGAGGGATGACCCAGGAGGGCATGTGGGGGAAGAGCTTTCTAGGCAGAGAGAATATCATGTGCAGAGGCCCTGAGGTAAGAGTGTTAGCTGTTTGAGAAACAGCAGGGAGGCTAGTGTGGCTGAAGAGAAGGGAGAAAGGGAAGAATGGGAAAGGGATGATGTCAGTGAGGTGGGGAGGACCTTGTGGGCCCAATAAGAATGTGGCTTTTTCTCTAGTGAGCTGGGAGCCATAGAAGGTTTCTGTACTTAAGATTTAACTTAGGCTGGCTTCTGCAGGAGAACAGACTGTAGGTGCAAAGATGAAAGTAAGTAGAATAAACAAGAGAAAAGAGTGATTTGAATCAGAGTGCTAGTAGAAGAGATGATGAGAACTGGGCAGATTCTGGAAATATTTCATAGGTACAGACGACAGGATCTTCTCAGAATATGAGGGGTGAGATGACTTCAAGAGTCTGGTCTTCCAGAACTGGAAAAATAAAGTTTTTATTTAGTAGGATGGGAAAGTCTGAGGGAGGAGCTGGTTGGAACAATGAACATGTTAAGTTTGAGATGCCTATTAGATGTTCATATGGAGAAAGGAGAAGACACAGTGGCCTGGGCTTTAAGGGGTGTATGTTAGGAATAGAGAAACAAATTTGGGAGCTACAGAACTGGACAAGATCACTTAGTAAGTGAGTGTGAAGGTCAAAGAGCTACTGTAGGGAAAATAATTTTGTAAACTGTAAAGTGCTATATACATGGAAATGACTAAATGCACAAAGATGAGAAAGAATATAATTTAGAGCAAGAAGGAAAGAAAGAACTTGCAGGTAGAGTTAGAATCATAGAATGTAAGCACTAGGGGAACCTTAGAACCCAGTTAGATCAAGCCCTCTCTTTTTATTCATGAGGAACTGAGGTTGGAGAGATTAAGAGGCTTATCCAAGGACACCCAGCTCCTCTGTGGCAACCTGGTCCCAGGACTGAGATGCCCCGACTGCTGGTGCGGCACTCTTTCTACCCCACCATGCACCTGCTCACATTTACTGCTCCAGCTCTCTCTGAATCTGTTATCCAGAGCCAAGTCATTCTTCTAAAGCGGAGATCTAATTATATCACCATGTGCCTCTATACATGCTATTTCCTCTGCCTCCTCCTGCTTGTCTGTCTGGCAGATTCCTGCCCTTTCTTTCATTCCCAGCCAGAATGCCACTTTCCCATGAAAACTCCCTTGCCTGGTGGAGTAGGGCTGGCCATTGACCCTCCATGGGCCCGCAGAAGTCCTGTCATAGGCATTGCATTTGCTATGATTGTGTCTACCTCCCCTGCCTGCCTGTGAGGCCCTCAACCACAGGGCAAGGCTTTCTCCTCTTCCTTTGACCTCCCTACCTAGCTCTGTGAGTGGCACTTAAATGCTTATGGAAGGAAGGAAGGAAGATCTCTTCTCTTACATTAGCTCAGGACAATGGTAAAGCTGCCATTTAGTGACACTTCAGTTCCTCTGACCTGAGTATGCTCTTGGAGAGAATTATCTTTTTTCCTTGCCATCCCCAGGCACAATGAGCAGGTGATTCTGTGACCAAGAAACTATTTGGACCTTATAAGTGATTGCTGCCTTTTTATCTTCAATTTTCTCTCTCTCCTCTCAGTATACAAGTGACTGTTGCTTGCTTTTTGCTGCAAGACAGCATTTGTGTTTTTGCCTGGGCTGTACACATACATGTGCACACACACACACACACACTCATCTATGCACACTGTCCACCTCCTGGGAGAGGCTACACCTTTGTTTCACAAAGGCAGCTCAATCTCCCAGAAAATACCTTCAGATGGGGGGGGGGGGGGGGGGGGGGGAGACAGGATTGTGCTCCCAGCTTTGCCACCCTCGACTATGAGAATTTGGACTCATTCCTTAATCTCTAGCCAGCTTAGTTCAAGATAAGTTTGGAATTTCTAGGTGAAAAGTGAATTCTAAGAACTCCTTCCTACCACTCTCTAGGTTCACTCCTTTTCAGCATGTTTGTTTTGAATCATTCCATATTAATTAGTGTATTTACATTCTGCTTCATTAACACTGTTTTGGTAGGTGAAGAATGGCTCCTGATGGAAGTAATTACTGTAAAGGTTATTGCAAAGGTCTGAGGAAGGTGGCAGAAGCTGATGGTGACACTGGTGAGGGGGTCTAAGCTCCAGATTTTGTTCAAGTGAATGCTTAAGAAGTTCTAACCAGGTTGAGGTTTGCCAAACTCTGGAGGATTTCTGGAGCAGGTCATAAAGCAGGCTGGTCAAGAAACTGTCCCTTGCTGAGGTTTGGGCTTCTGAAGTCCTCTTGTATTGAGAGCCCTTGAGTAATCACTGTTAATCAATACAATACTGTAGGATGCAATTAAGATTAATTAACCCAGCCTCAAAAGCTGTCCTGCTTCTCTATGTGTCTCTTTGAGTGTCTCCCTATGCTTGCTCCTGCTTCCCCTAAAAAGGAAGGTTTCTGGCCCTGTGTCCCCAGGCTTCGGCCTCCTCTCTTCCTGCCCCAAGCTCCCTCCCACCCTTACTCATAACATGGAGAGGGAGAGCCAGGAAAGGGCATGAAGTGATGGTGGGAAGGGAAGAAAGAGAGAAAACAATCAAAACATGGTGGGAAAGAGCAAGAGGGTGAGAGAATGTGGCAAAGGATGGAGATTTTTATTGCCTTTTGAGAGAACAGGCAGCTGGCAAGCCCACTCAGAAAGCATTTTTTCACTCTCTTAACCAGACAAATGGGGAAACTCTCCTGCTCATTCCCCTTCCTGTATATGAAACAGTAGCATGGGTTTGGATTAATGTACAAGTGTCTATATAGCACACATGGAGCCCTGGTGGTGCAAGTGTTAAGTTAAGTGCTCGGCTGCTAACTGAAATATCCGTGGCTTGAACCCACCAGCAGCTCTGTGGGAGAAAAAGACCTTGCAGTCTACTCCTGTTAAGACTACAGACTAGAAAAACCCTATGAGGGCACTTCTACTCTGACACCTGGGATCGCTATGAGTCAGAATCAACTCGATGGCACATGACAATTACATACATCACACACTACTATATTTTTGAAATCACAAAAATATAATCCCCATGGTTCTGTAGGAAATGGTGATGTGTGTGTGGGTGGGTGGGTGGGGCAAGCACTCACAGTACTGGAAAGAAAGTTAATTGGGCTCAGGAGACCTAGGTTCTGGTCTTGACACTGCTCCTACCCCAGTGTGGGACTCTGGGAGAATCGCTTTCCTTCTCTAGATTTCATTGTCTTTGTCTATGAAATGATAGGCTTGGACTCAATGCCCTGCATGGTCTCTTCCAATCTGTTTCTATCCCAATACTCTATGGATGGGCTATCAGACTGGTACACCCAGATATAAGACCATTCCCTGCCCTTTTCTCTCTTCTCTGCATCTCTCTTCTCTTGTCCTGAATGTGTTTTACCTTTGCAAGTTCCTCTCCATTCTGCATATTATGAGTTTCAGCATTTCTGTTGCCCTAGAAAGTCTTTATCTCTGAGATCGTGCACCATTCTCTTTTTATAGTCTCATAAACTCCCTCCTTGGATTCAGAGCGCATCCTTTCTTTCTTTCCCATGATCACACTGCTTCTCAGTTTGGTTCACATGGGGGTGTGGGTGTTTCTCTGGGGCTTTTACTGTCTCCATTTGTCTGCTTTCTCTGGGATTTCATTTACCCAGAATTTTATGTAAAATGCTCTAAATTTTTCAATTTCTGACATATTCTTAACATGTCTATTAATGTTTTCTTTATTCCACCATATCTACTTCTATTTCAAAGTTCTTTCTGGTTATCTCTTAGTATCACAGTCCCCTGGTTTTAATTTTTCAGGTGCTTTGTCTTTATCCTGTACTCTCATCTTCTTTGCTGAGGTAATCCTTTTTATTGTTTTAAATACCTTTTTTTGTTCAGCAGAGGGCTCCCTTCCCATCCCTCTTGCAGTTTGGGCAGGTAGGTTTCAAGCTTGCCCCTTACGTGGTTCCCTCCCGCCTTCTTGCCATCAAAACAAGATCACTTAAACTTGTAAACAATTCCGCTTGGTTCGGTATGATCACGCTAGACCTTCAGCTGAGAACACTCCGCCTCCTCCTTGGATAGCTCATCTCTTGGATGCCCTCCCAATGTTCCTGATGTTAATTTTACTCACTGTATTCCCTATTTGTTCTTCACAGTCATTCTGAAGGGTGCATATTATCAACCCCAGTTTAGAGCTGTGGAAACTGAGGCTTGGAGAGGTTTGCTCAAGGTCGTACAGCTTGTAAATTAACTCCAATCCAGGCACTTCTGCCTTTCTAGTGCAGCCAGCAGTCTAGCTATACACCCTTCCACTGCATTTTATACCCCTTGTCTCCCCGTTTTTGTACTCGGTCCCTTTCCCCTACAAATCCACAGGCAGGAAGATCACTTCTAGCTAATAGGGCTGGGGCATTTGGAAGTCTGGGGGAAGGGAGGAGACATTCCCCCTTGCCAGGCCCCCTTGGTTGAGGTGGTCCGTCAGCATCTGTGCCCCAGGAGAAGTCAGATTCCAGATGCAGGTTACCGAGGGCAGTAAGCAGGAATGTGGCAAGACGTGGCAGGTGATCGGGTGGCCTAGGTCTTGCTGCTAGAACGCCCTGTTTGCTGGGGGGCAGTGGTGGTGCTTCTGTTCACCCTCCCCATAGCACACAAGCCAGGGACTTGAGTCTGGCGGAGCCTCGGGACAAGGGGATACAGGGCGCCCCCTCGCGCTCTTCCGCGCGCCTCGGGGCTGGCGGGTGGCTCGCCCGCAGCTGCAGGTCTGCTCCAACCCCCTCCTCCTTTTCGCTCCATTCCCCTCCTTTTCTCCCCTCACTCCCAACTCCTCCCCCGCCGCCGCTCCCTCCCTCCTTCTACTCGTTGGGTCTCCTCCTCCCTCTGCTCTCTAGCGCGCGGGGTCGGGAGCTAGTTGGAGCGAGAGGGCTGGTGCTTGAGCACAGCTCCGCTGAGCCGGGCGGGTCGGCCGCGCGTCCAGCGGCTGCTGGGGGGACCCGAGCGCAGGGGGCGCTGGCCCGGGGCGGGACTGCACGGCAGTGCCGAGCCCGGGGCTGTTCCTGAGCTGCCGCCCCATTCCCAGACGGGCCGCCAGTCCTGTTGGCTGGCCTCCGCTGCTGGGTGCCGCCGGGAGCCGCCGCAAACTGCAGGGAGCTGGGCACCTGCGCCCGCTGCCGAGAGGTGAGTCCCGGGAGCCCAAGGCGCTTCCGCCGCACGGGCTGGGGCTGCAAGTTGCAAACTTCAGCAAGTAGGGTGGTTAGAGGGGTGGGGGCCCCCGGACGCTAGGAGCCAGGTAGGGGGAGCCTGCGGGCGGAAGGAGAAGGGTCCCGGGCTTCCACGCCGACCGCTGCCACCTCAGCTTGGTCGTCTTCGCCACTGCTGCCTTCTCGCTGTCCGCCTGCTCCAGATCCCGGCGGCACGGGGCCTTCGCCTCGGTCGCGGTCGTCGCGCTTGGGCTGCAGCAGCAGTAGAGACCTGAGTCCGGGTCCTGGGGGAGGAGACGCGCGAGGGAAAGGCTGGGAGAAAGCGGGGCAGAGGCGTCGAGACTGGCGTGGAGATGGAGGCTCCTAGAGGTCTAGCGAGTAAACGCGGTCGAAGGAGAGTGCGGGCAGCAAGGCGCGTGGGAAAGCGTAGCCCGCCAGGAGTGTGAAAGCGCGCTTTCGGGGCCTTCCCCGCTCCGCCGCCGCCGCCGCCCGCGGGGCCCCCTCCCGGGTTCTTCCCAGATCCCCCTCCCGGACACCCAGCCCTGCAAGGGCCCTGTGGAGCCCAAACTCTGCCCCTCCAGGCCCAGATGCAGCGGCTCCGGAGCCCTGTCTGCACTCTCGCCTGGGCCGGTGAGAGGGGTGCGGCGGGCGGGAACGAGAGACGCGAACAGCGATTTCCTGATTTATTTTTCTCATGGTAATTTGTCTTTGTGGTTGGGGCTGCCCATTCACTTTCCGCTCACGTCGTGCCAGAGATCCAGCGCGGAGGGAGGGAGCGGGGGCGCTCCGGCACTGGGAGGGATGGAGACCGGAGAGGGGATGGGGACCTGTGCGGGGCGGGAGCTGAGAAGGAAGTGGCCGTAGGACCGGCCAAAGGTGAAGGCGAGCCTGAGGGGACCGGGCCGAACGGACCGCGGGTTGGCGGCAGAAGGAGGATGGACCCCGCTCCACGGCCAGCTGCAAACTTTAAACACCGAGGAGGAGCCACCTGAAGCTCCGTTCTTGCCCCTTCCCCTTCGCGCAGTGCCCAGTCGTCGGAACCGTCCCTCCCGCCTCGCAGCCCCGGGCGGGCGTGGGCCCCGAGTTTCGATAGGGAGAGGTAACCACTGGCTTCTGCTCGAACCCCTTCGATTTTCCAGGCTTTCGGGGTGGGGGATGAGAGCATCCTGGGCGGAAGCAGGATTGTCTATCCTCCGGGTGCGCTCCTTCTGGGCCTTCTTGTGGCTGAGCTGAACCAAGGAATTGGGATTGGAGGGTTCGAAGTGTTGCGGTGTGTAGATTCCACCCTCTCTGACCCCCAACCTTCACTCTTTTCCTTCAGCTTCCAGCGAATCCCATTGCCTCCCGCATTTGTAACCCTCCCTCCCCCGCGCTGTCTTCATTCTGCTTGTCGTTGGGCGCCTCTCTCCACCGCCCTTCCTGCTCATCTCGTCCTCCCCAACCCATTACCCTTCATCTTTTAGCTTAGTCTTTTCCATTCTTTCTTCTCACCGCACCCCCCCCCCTTTACTTTTTGACACTCAGAAGTGGTCTTCTACCCTTTCTGAGCCTCCAGGGTAGATGACCTTGAGGAAGAAGCAGTGAGAGAACTTGAGCTTGAGAATTGGACACTACAACTAGGGAAAAGAGGGGACAGATTAAGATGCATCTTGGAAAGAAACAGCCAGTATCCTGCCCCATATCTGAGATCCAAATACAAGAGGAAGGGGGATAAAATATCAGAGAGAAGAGAGAAAGAGAAAGGAAGAGAGACTTAGTTTTCCATCTGGTTTCTTATAGGGCAGGTAGAAGTGTCCTGAGCCTGAAAGGTGGGGGCTAGGCCACTCAAGAGGTAGGGCCAGCTCTGGCTGTGCCAGGTTCAAAAGGTAGAATGGAGCCCTACTTCTTTCTGTACATCTACAGTCATGGCCTTGCGTTTGGGAAGGGATGGCACATCCTCCATCTCTTCTTTCCTTTCCAGGGAGTCAATGCCAGAGCCTTCCTCTTCCAGGGCTGACAACCCGTTGCTGTGGAGTCATCATTGTGGACATCAAGTACTTTTAAAGCACCAACTGTGTTGCAAGGCACCATGCTAGGTGCTAGCAGATACAAAGAGGTACAGGACAGAGCCCATGCTCTGAATGACTGCTAAGTTCAGCAGTTTGGCCCCAGACAGTTGTATGTCCATCTGGGGAGAGAGAACATGGACAGGAAAATGCATGGGCAGTTCACTAGCAAAGGCTTGGTGCCAAATAGTGCTCTAGAGCTTAGGAGAAGAATGGACTGTTGAGGAAAACTTGACGGCTTTCCATGGGACAGAAAGCTGGGCTTGTGAAGTCTGCTATGAAAAGGGGCAACCAGAACCCTCTTCCCCACCAGCATTCTGTGCAGCGAGGGGAGGGGTTCTCTTATCACTTCTAGAAAGGCAGAGAAGCTGAAAAGTCCAGGCTGGCTCTGTGGATCTTTTAGGATTTGGGAAAGGTGTGTGGAAAAACGTAGCTTTCCTGTTTTAGAGTGCCTTTCCTGATTTCATTGAGATCCCCTCCATTAGTCACTTCTGTGTTGTTATTGTTGCTTGACGTCAAGTATATCCCTACTCATGGTGACCCCATGTGTGCAGAGTAGAACTGCTTCAAAGGTTTTCAAGGCTGGGACGTTTTGGAAGCAGATCCGGCCTTACTTCCCAGGCACCTGTGGGTGAGTTGGAAACATCAGCCTTTCAATTAGCAGCCAGTGCTTAACTTAACTATTTGTACTACCCATACAACCTACTCACTTTTTACTGAGACTCAAAACTGGACAAAAGCTTAGAGATTGTGTCAGGGAGTTATAAACACAAATGCCTGTGAAGGACAGGCAGTAATAACGTATTGATCAGGTTATCAAAGAAGTGACCAGGCTGTGGACAACTAGGTGTTCAAAGTCAAATTGGCCAAATAAAATGGTTCAAACAAAACTAGTTTGCAGCCATTGACTAGTATGACCCCTGTTGCTACAGGATCAAGAAAATTAAGATTCTAAGAGGTGATCTCATCTACTTTGGATGTCTCCCTGTGCTATGGCGACCAGTTAGAACATCCCACAGCCTAGTACTGCTTCTGGTCTGCTAGACCATCAAAGCTCAGCCTCACCCTCAGAGCCTAGTAGGATTCTTCTATGACATGATGAGTTCCTTGAGGTTAGGGAGTCATGTTTTATACAGATCAGAGCACTTTACATTCATCAATACAGGGTTCTAGATGGTGAGCCTCGTAATGTAGTGCCTAAGGCACTTAACTGCTAACCAGAAGGCTGGCAGTTCAAACCCACCAGCCACTCCTTGGAAGGAAGGTTGGGCAATCTACTTCTGTAGTGATAGTGCCTCGGAAACCCAAGGAGGGGTCGCTATGAGTCAGGTCCGACTCAATAGCACATAACAACAACAACAGATGGTGAACCAGGACTGGAACTCCAATCTGCTCCCTTCTTTCCAACAAGCAATCCAGAAGGAGGTGTAAATCAATTTCATTCTTTGCAAAAAAAGAAAAAAAAAAATCCAACTATGACTTTTCCTTCCCTTAATATAGCCAAGAGGAGCCCTGGGGCTGCAGTGGTTAAGCACTCGGCTGCTAACCAAAAGGTTAGTGGTTTGAACCTACCAGTTGCACCACAGGAGAAAGATGCAAAGATTTACAGCCTTGGAAACCCTGTAGGGTAGTTCTACTCTGCCCTACAGCATTGATGGCAATATATATATATATATATATATATATATATTTTAAAACACTGGGCTGTGAGTATGGAGTTAAAAAGGGGAAGGAGAGCCATAGCAAGGGGTTAGGAGATGGCAGATATTTATGGGGGATCAGCCTGGATAGACTAAATATTGGTGGATGGGGTGTGTATACTTGGGAAGAAAATGCTATTGTGTCCAATTATTTTGAACATTGACCCAGATACTTGTATCCTTAATCTTGGTCAGCTTCCCAGATTCCACAGGGAAAGTCATCAAGGTAGCAACTCAAATCACTACCAGACAGTCCACCAATTAACTTTAATTGAGGATTGAAATGGAAGAGCAGGCAAAGGACAAGCTCCCTAATCCCAAGGGTACATCATCTTGCTTTATTGCCTTAAAGGGCCCAGGGCTGAGCTGTGGGGCCCTACCACCCACTTCTTTGGCAGTGGGTAGATGTTCCTCATGTTGGCTTGTTATTTCTTAAGTACATGGTAGAAATGAGGCTAGCAGCCGCAGTAAACACATGCTCATCAGTACTGAGCACATACTATATGCTAGGCATTATGCTACGAGCTATGGATGCAATAGTAAACAAGACTTGTATGATCTCCAGATAGGGGTGAATCAGCACAATTAGGAGAACATAGTTACTAGCATTTCCTTGACTTCTGTGATGGAATTTACTGTGTTTTTTTCTGTGGGTTTGTCTGGGTAACCTGACAGTTAATGAGGAAGTATCCAAAGGATTTGGGGTTCAGGATTTGGGGGACAGCTGAGAGTGCTAGGATTCCACAACCTCAGCTGTTCCCCCAACTCCAAGTTCCTTCTCCATGTCTCAGATTCCTCACTCATCAAGTGAATCTGATCAAACACCTTGTTCCTGTGGTGTAGACAGGGGCAAAGCCAAGCACTTGGGGATCTGGGGATGGGAATGACTGGGAGGGAATGTTGGTTATATCTACTTCAGGGTCTGAACCCCAATGAGTCCTGGGCTCCTTCCTTTGCCTCATCCAGTCATCTTGGTCACTAAGTACCTATCTTCATTTCCCTGTGACTTTTGTTGTTCTGTGCATGAGGGGGAAATAATTACTTCTCATCCTTTAAGTGTTACTTCTAATACTCAGGTTTTTTGCATTTGAGTTTAGCTATCACTGAGTACATAATTAACATGGTCTTAAATTTATGACAAAAGCTTAACTGACTTGGTCCTGCATTTATATGACAAAAAGACAAAGCAAATGTCTTGACTGATGGAGTTTCATTGAATTGACTGAATTGAGCCCTTTATAAAGCTTGTCTGGGCAATGAATTTTCATTGGTGTAGTGATATATTTTGGTAAATGTCTGTCTCTCTCTGATTTTGTTTGACGACGTCTGTCTTAGCTAAGGAGATGGTTCTCTGATGGGTTATCTGGAAAGAGACCTTTGTGTATGCCACCCTCCATTTTGGATGGAGAAATCTTCTCCAAGACTTCTTGAAGAAAGTTGAAATATAGGTGGCTTAAATGCTAGAAAGTGACAGGGAGAAGTTCTGAAAGGGAAAGGTGGGATGGGGGAGGCGGGGCAGTTGCCCACTGTTACATGGCTTTGCCTCTGTTCAGTTTTAGTGTTTTGCTTTAGTTAGCATGAGAGATGAAAACCAAACCTTGCAGAGTGCACTCATTAATCCTGACACCAATCACCAATGAGAAATTACTATACTTTGTAGCATCAGAGTGGGAAAAAAAGGATGGTTCCTGTCCCATTTACTGTTGGATGCAGTGGGGAAAGCAGGAGGAGGGAACACTGGGATGGAGTCTGGGCTTCGGAGAATTTGACCTTGAGTACAACTTCCCAGCTGCTTGTCCTTCTCCATCCTCTGACTTGAAATAAGAGGACAAGAATTCCTTTGGGCTTTCCCTAAGTAAATGAAAACCTTTAAAACAAGGCTGTATGTGCTGAGTCCCACCATGACACTGCCCTCATTGATCTGCATTTAATAAGGATGACTTAATCAGACTTGCACATGGAACTCATTAGGTTTTGAAGCCTTGGTGATATTACCAGAATATCTTTGTATTTGAACCAAGAATGTCTTTGGCCAGCATCTTCTATGATGGGAAATGTTGTTACTTGAAGGTAGTTGGTGACCATTTGCTCTGCCCATTCCTTGAGGATCAAACTAGAGGAGATAGGTTTACATTACTAAGGGAAGAGGCTGGGTTAGAAATGAGGGAGGCTTCTCTTGTTGAGTCACTCTGCCTTGCCATTAGATTCCTACTTGGTAAAATGAGGTCATCTATGTACGCTACCACCCTTGCTGGCCCTCAAGGTCTGTGGTTTTGAATGAAGATTATAGTCACTCTTGATTTTCCAGAAGTGGTTCATCCACCTTTTGTGGATTGTTGTGATGAGTGTTTAGTCTCACATTAGTAGTTTACAGTTACCATCCAGTCCATTTCTGTTGGTAGCCTCACCTGACTGCCAGTCACTTCATCTTCAGACAGTGCAAGCTCTTTTCAGCTTTAGCCTGAACCAAACATCATTTGGAAGGTAAATCTGCTGTATATATAGGTGTATGTGTGGGGTGGTGCAAATGGTTAACGTGCTCAGCTGCTAACCTCAAGGTTGAAGTTTATCCAGAAGTGCCTTAAAGAAAGATTTGGTGATCTACTTCCAAAAGAACAGCCATTGAAAACCCCATGGAGCCTAGTTCTACTCTGATACACATAAGGCCATCATACGTCAGTCAACTTGACAACAACTAGACTGGTTATTTTTTTGTACACATATACGCAAACATTCTCATATGAACACAGATGCAACACTTTGCACAGCTGTGCTGTATGGTTTGATCTTCCAGCATTTTGGATTATCTGCAGCACTGTGCCTCTTCCACAGCTGATATGAGGCACCCATAGGAAGGCAGCTTCAGGGAATTAGCTCGTGAGGTAGCAATTTAGATCCATCCCTCTTTGCCAACCCCATGGTTTACCCAAGTCAAAGCTCTCCCCTATTACCCTAGTCATTGTCCCGGGGCTCCCCAGGAGCCCCGCTCTAAGGATTACAAAAGAGCTGCAGTTGGCTCTTCATTATTCAGGGATGGATGGATCCAATGTGCAGAACACCTGACTCAGGCCTCTTCTTTCCTTTCTTTTGGTGCCTTGAGTAACTCTATCTGTAGTGAGAAGCTGGGCAAGATCTTATCATTTAATACCAACTTTTGTTTTTGGCAGAGCTGTTCTTTCTGCTTCTTCTTCCCTCAAGTCTCCTGGGGAAAAACCAGGAGCCCAAGGAGAGGCCTTACCCACCCAGAGAAGATTGCTTTTAAGGTTCAAACGTTGTTGGTGTGTGTTTCTGCCCAAAAAGCAGGACAAGAGGAAAATCCTGTCTCTGACTTAGGCATTGTTAGGTCACTGTAGATTTCCCAGGATCCTGTTTTTCTTTCTTTTTTTTTGTTTTCCCTTTGTAGAGCCACCTGTACTTTCATTTTATGGAGTCATCTGGTGCCTAGGCCCCATCAGGAGTCACATCAAGTGAAGAATAGTGTTCTTAGCAACAGCTAAGGGCCCCCAAATAAGCAAGGTCTCTGGAGCACTCCTGTTACTGTCCCCAAGAGCTGAGGGGATATTTTTCTGCATATACCAGGTATCTTGGGGCATCTGCGCCCTTTCAGCATCTCTCTACCTTTTAGAGTGAGACTTCCTTCACATGCTGGGCCTACTTTAGACAAAAAGGCTTACTGTGCACCAGCATGAGCACCTCAAGTGTCCACTGCATACAGCTAACAGTTGCTTGGTCCAGCTAACATCTCATTCATTGGTTCCTATTAGAATCACCTAGGAAGCTTTAAGGGAGCTCTGGTAGCATAGTGGCAAAGGCACTTGACTGCTAACCAGAGGGCTGGCAGTTCAAACCCACCAGCCACTCCCCGGAAGGAAGGTTGGGCAATCCTACTTCCGTAGTGATAACTGCCTTGGAAACCCCAGGAGGGGTCGCTAGGAGTCGGGGCCGACTCGATGGCAAATAACAACAACAACAACAGGAAGCTTTATACAGTATAGATGATTGACCCTATCCTAGATCTTAATTAAGCTAGAATCTCTGAGGGTAGAGCCTGGGCATTGGGTGTTTTTTTTTTTTTTTTTTTTTGGATGCTCTAGGAGCTTCTAATATGTAGCCATGCTTGGGAGCTGCTGACCTAAATCTAACTTTCCTAAGCTTCAACTGGCCTTATGCCAATGGCATGCAGGATCTCTTAGCCCTCAGCCCTTCCAGACAGCCAGGTCCTTTCTAATTGATAACCAGCTCAGCTCCTAGCATTCAGTTCATAGCTGCTGTTTGTGTTCCTATGTTCTGAATTTAATAACTTTCTATTATAAGCTGATTGGGGGGCTCTTTGCTAGTGCAACTTCTTTTGGACAATTTTTTTTTTTCTTAAAAGGCATTTATAAAAGCAATGCATATTCAGTCAATATATTTGTATATTTCCTTCTAGATTTGTATATAACAAAATTGTGATCATACTGACTGCTGTTTTATAACCAGCTTTTTCAGTTAGCAGCATATTGTGTTAATTTCCCCCATGTCTTAAGTATCCCTCTGAATTTTTTTTCTTTTAATGGCTGCCTGGTATTTCATCGTATGGATGTGCCATAATTTGTTCAATGAGCCCTCTGTGGTTGGACATTTAGATGGTAAACAAGTTTTCACTGTTATAAATAATGCTGCAGTAAATATTCTTATACATAAATCTTTGTGTCCATTGATGATTAGTTTCTTAGAACAGATTTCCACAAGTGGAATATTTATACTTAATTTTTAACATGGATTGTTTAGGTCATTTTTGACTGATTTCCTATAGTAATAAAGAGTTCTCATATTCCAAGCCGAAAAACAAACTATTTCCACTGAACTCTGAGGCTGTAAGCTGGCTCTCTTGACCTAACCTTGTTTTCCATCTCCAGGTTAGTTCCACAAATTGTTTCCTTGCCCCTTCAGGTTAATGCCATGTCTCTCCTGACCTTACCTCAAACATCCTCAAATATCCTTGGCTTCTTTTTTAACCTTCTTAGCCCTTTCCTCTTTCATACCTCCAGTTGCTGAATTATCCACACTAGCTTTAAGCTATTGTTCGATAATAACAGCTAATAATTATTGAGCTGCTACTATATACCAGATAGCCTGCTAAACTTTTTATACAGATTCTCTCTTTGAACCCTATTGTACCTAATGTGCAGATATAATTACTGTCTTCACTTTCTACATGAAGAAACTGAAACCTTGAGAGATAAAACAGTTTGTTCAAGGTTGAACAGCTTTGAATAGTAGAGCTAGGATTTGAACCCAGGCCATTTGGCTTCAGAACCTACACACTTCAACCATTACATATACTTTTCTCCATCCTCTTGGATAACTCTTGGCTCATTGTGTCAACAAGTTATTGCCAAACACGCCATCAGTATCCCACGGACATAAGCTGTGACTTTCTCCAGCAGAAGAGGTGTAGGTCTAACGTACAAAGGTACGTACGAATGACAGGTGCATGGGGCTGCTATTCATCAGTGATCTTCCTGTTTCACTTCTGTGATTCTAGCCTCATTCCCTTTCTCCAGGCAACCCACACCAGAAAAATTTCTTCCCTCCTTGATGACCAGCTGCCAAAATCCCAGCATGCCTTGTAGCTGAGCAGGTCCAAGTTATGACATGTCCCTATTAGAGATTCTCTAGCCAGTCGAAGAATTTAGATGCTACTTTCACAGTACAGATTATAAAGCTGTCAGGGAGGCATGCTGTAGTAATGATGGGGAACAGGCAGCCTGACTTCGATTGGATGTCAAATACTTCTTAAAGTAGAGCATCAGATACATTCTTACTTTGCCTCTCTAATATTGTCATTGCTCGGAAGGAAGAGAAGTGGCATCCCAAAACTCTTCTGATTTGATTTTGACCATGATCAAAAACTAGTTGGTGATGTGACAAAACACTTGGGTGAAGGAGACCATGTCAGCCTGGCACTTATAATGGCCAAGGAACAAAGTGCCATGTCCTGAGACTTTCCCTATACTGTAAAAAGGCTACAATCTGGTGAGGGGTGATTGTATGATTAGGGATTCTAAAAGGGAATATGGTCTGTGCAGGTGAGATTCTGAAAAATGAAGCGTCACATTTTTATCCATGACTTGGATGGAACTGAAGTAAGCTGAGCTTATCAAATTTGTCAATGACAAGGCTGTGATGGGCAGCTCCTATAAAAGACAGAATAAATATTCAAAGTGATCTCAATAGACGGGAATGCTGGGCTTAAACCAACAAGATGAAATTTAACAAGGGCAGATGGAAAGTCGAATTTAGATTACAAAAATTAATTACTCAAGTTCAGGAGTGGGGTAGGGGTGGGGCAGACCTGACTTTAATTGTGCATAGACTTCACAGGAGCTGACAGGGTGGTGGGGTTGCTCAAGACGCCATCTTAAATGTCACTAAGAGAGCACAGGGTGAGGTTGTGTTCTCCCTGGCCATTCCATATGCATTTGGGGGCATGAATTTTAAAGGGGCACTGATCAACTAAAATGTACTTCATGGATGACAACCAGTCTCAGGAGAGGTTGGGAAAACGTGCCACACAGGCCTGGCGAAAGGAGCTCAAAACTTGGGAGGTCCCAGTGGCCAACCATAAGAAGCAACCTTCTTGCAGAAGAGAACGTAGCTTGTCAGCCTGGGAGAAACACATACCTCAGGGTGGAAAGTGCAAGAAATTGGATGGCTTAGAATGAGTATCTTCCCAACCAGATGGGCTGTAGTGAAGAAGACTTCTGTCCAGCACCAGCTGGCAGTCCAGCTGTCCAGGATGTTGTTGGTGCACTGCTGCCCCAGAGACAGATGACTGACCTGGTAGCTTACCTCTATCTCTGTGGCTCTGAGGCTGGATGCTCATCTCCTTTTTCTAGAGCAGTGGCTGTCAAAGTGAAGTCCCTTGCCGTCGTCATCAGCACCACCCACAATTTGTTAGGAATCAAAAACTTCAGACTAAATCAGCAACTCAGGGAGTGGGGGGTCCAGCCACCTGTGCTTTATTTAACAAGCCCACTAGGTCATTCTGGCTCATGTTCAAGTTTGAGACACAGCCATAGAGCACACTAGATGGTTCTTTCTCTCACTATATTCATGTGACACTTATTTGGAACTCAAAGAATGTAATCCTTTACCGGGGAAGCAGTGGAGCACCTTGGAATGAATGTGGGCTTTGGGATGAGGCTGACTTTGGTTCAAACATATCTTAACTGTTTTTTGGTTATGGGTTTTGTATATGTTCTTTTCTCTCTCTGAGCCTCCCCCTCCCCCCTACTGTAAGATGAAGGATGAAAAGTTTAAGGGAGGATTAATTGAGGTAGCAGAGTGAATAATGCTCACTGTTAATATTGGGGGAAGAATCTTACTGGCATCAGAGGTGCTTCCTGCAAAAGATTGGTCTTCCTGATGAACTCATTGAGTCCCTTAAAGAGAGAGTCCAGTGTCAAGACTCCTCTCTGTTCCCTCAAAGTAAGGTACCAGTGTGAGGCTCCCTTAAATTAGGGATCATTTAAACTCTTGGGCAGCCAGTTCCTTCCCTCCCTTGACAACAGAGAACGAGGGCATTTTCCTTCCCACTCCTCATCCTCCACTCCCTATCCTTGTGAGTGTAAGTGAGTTCATCCCTCCAGTGGACATGGGCCTAACCAAATCAGATCTTCTCAGTGTGAATCTAGACTCTCTGACCTCAGCATGCAGTTTTATCTGCTAAAGCCATCAATTAAAGGTCTTGGGGCCAAAACAGCTCATGATTGCCTCTAACTTTAAATGGGTAAGAAGTCTTGCACAAGAGCTACAAGCAAAAAAGATAAACGCTTTTACAATACTGCACTGTCAGTAATCCAAAAAAACCAAACTCACTGCCGTTGAGTCGATTCCCACTCACAGCGACCCCTCCTTGGGTTTTCGATGCGGTATCTCTATGGAAGTAGATTGCCCAGTCTTCCTTCCAAGGAGTGGCTGGTGGGTTTGAACTGCCAGCCTTCTGGTTAGTAGTCAAATGCTGTAGGCACTATGCCACCATAGCTCCTATTATCAGTAATAACACACATTAATCTATGGGTGGATACATAAGAAGACAGGCTAAATGATCAGATTGTTGTTGTTGTTGTTAAGTGCCATTGAGTCGTTTCTGACTCATAGCGACCCCATGCACAGCAGAACGAAACACTGCCCGATCCCGCGCCAGCCCCACAATCCCTGCTATACTTGAGCCCATCATCATCGCAGCCACCATATCAATCCATCTTGTTGAAGGCCTCCCCCTCTTTCGTCGACCCTCCACCCTACCAAGCATGACATCCTTCTCCAGGGAATGGTCCCTTCTTACAATATGACCAAAATAGATGAGACGAAGTCTGGCCATTCTTGCTTCCAAGGAGCATTCTGGCTGCACTTCCTCCAGGAAAATGATCAGATATGTCGAGGCAAAAGAGAATATACCCATGGCCATATGTAAGTTTGCAGATGATATTTCTACATATGTATTTGTATGTGCTATGAGAATATCCATAAATATAATAGAGCTAATGGGGCAGAGTTATGATAACTTATTAGCCAAAGCCAAATACCTTGAGGGAGTGAGTCATTGGGCCCATGTGCTCAGGACCATGGTTTCACCAGGACATCAAGCTCAACTGGCATAACTTATTACACAGAAACATTGTTCTACATCCTACTTTGGTGAGTAGTGGCTGGGGTCTTAAAAGCTTGTGAATGGCTACCTAAGATGCAACAATTGGTCTCTCCTCATCTGGAGCAAAGAAGAATGAAGAAAATCAAAGATGCATGGAAACAATTAGTCCAAGGGACTAGTAGACCATGGACTAGTCAGCCCACATGACCCTGAGGCCAAAAGAACTAGATGATGCCCAGCTACATTGTCAACCACTCAGAGAGGAATCAAAATAGGAGATCCTGGATAAAGTGGGAGAAAATTGTGGAACAAAACTCAAAATAAAAAAAAAAAAACCCGGGCTTTCTGATCTGATAGAGACTGGTGAAATCCCCAAAACTATGGCCCCTCATCACCCTTTGAGCCTGGAATTGAACTCATTCCTACGGCTTCTAGCAAAACAATAGATAGGTGAGTAAAGTGAACATTTACACTAGGTACACTCCTTAGAACAATCAATCATGGCAGATCATAAGGGCGGTATTTACACAGAGAGGTAGCTTGAGGGCAGGAATGTGTAGGAAAGAAGTACACAGGGAAGAGGTAACCACTGTGAGGAAGTGGGAAGAGAGCTATTACATTATGGGGATAACAATCAATGTCATGAAACAAAATGTGTATGTACTGTTGTGTGGAAAATGAATCTGCTCTATAAACTTTCACCCGAGTCACAATTAAGAAAAAAAAAAAGAAAGTGAAAAGGAAAAAAAAAATGTAAAGGTATCCTTCTTGGAACTACAAGATACTGGAGTCTCCTCTACAAGTCCCTACCAAGTGGTCAGCTGATGGCATCTTGAGTTCCTCAAAGACAGAGAAGTTATCCCTCCACAAGGTGGCCCATTCAATTTTTGGGGCAACAATGTCTAACAGAAAGTTTTTATGTTTCTCTGAAGTCTGTTTTCTCTCCTTATGGAAGCCAGTTATTCCTCAAGTGGCTTCAAAGCAAACTCAATCCATGCCATGTTGTTGTTGTTGTTGTTATGTGCCATCGAGTCGGCCCCGACTCATAGTGACCCCTCCTTGGGTTTCCGAGGCAGTATCACTACAGAAGTAGGATTGCCCAACCTTCCTTCCGAGGAGTGGCTGGTTGGTTTGAACCGCCAGCCTTCTGGTTAGCAGTCAAGTGCTTTAGCCACTATGCTACCAGAGCTCCTATCCATGCCATAGCTTTTCAAATCTTTGAAGCCAATTTGCTTCCCACCTCTTCCCTGCTTTTGTTGTTCCTCTTTGGACTTTATCTCTGGTCACAGGACTCTGGAAGTCCTTTTGTTTGTCTTAAAGTCAGGTGACCAGGACCACATGTGGCCCTCCAGATGAGGCCTGATAGCACATCCTCATAAGCCCAGGTACCACACCTTCTGTTAACTGAGCCTCTAACCTGCCTTTTTTGGCAGGCACAGAGCACTGCTAGGCTTTTTTTTTTTTTTGGCACGTTTAGTCAACCAGCACTCCCCAGGTCTTTTTTAACACAAGCTGTTATTAAGCCCTACCTTCCCAACTTGGTCATTATGCTCTACCTTCATATTCTTGTGTTTGAGACTTTACATTTTTCTGTAATTCATTTTATCTCATTTAAGTTTAGTCCATCTCTCCAGCTGACTAAGATATTTTGGATCCTGTCTCTGTCATCCAGTGCGTCTACTGTCTCTCCCAGGTTCAAATGCTTCCTGAATATTGATTTAAGGAATTGATCAAATGTTGAATGGCATGGTATGAGGTCAGAGCCCTGCGGCATGACCCTGGAAATGTTCCTTCAAGGGGCTTTGATCCATTGGTGAGTACCCTTGGGGTACGATTGTACAACAGCTACATATCCTTCTAATTCTGCCACTGTCTAGCTTTCTTTCTGTAGCACACAAGAATTTCGTGAAGAGTTTGTCAGATGTTTTGTTCAAAAGTAGCTACACGGCAAACCGTATTTCCCTTGTCTACCAGCCTGGTGACCCTGTCAACGGAGGAGATGAGCTTTGCCTGACAGGACTTTGTAACCGAACACACGCTGCCTTCTCATGATTACAGTTGCCTTTTCCAAGTGTCCACCAACCAGAGTCTTAGTTTCTTCAGGAGCTTTTCTTGAGCAGCAGATCAAGTTTACCTCTCTGTGGTTTGCAAACGCCTTCTCAGACCCCTCTCGGGAAGTGAGGACTGCGTGGCCTGTCTGAGCCTCGCTAGTCCTACTAGTGCTTGCCAGGATCCTTTCAGGATTCCTTTGAGGTCCCCACAGCTGTTCTCAAGCATCATTTACATGTTCCCCCAGTTCCCTGGGATGTGTATGTGGGCCAAGTGGCTTGAGCTCATTCAGAGCAGCTGGAGCTTTTGCAATCTTTTCACCAGCCTTGGGTTAGGCCTCTTCTTCCTGAAGCTGCTCTCATTCATTGCTTCCCCTGAAGGAATTTCCTTCTCACCCTGAAGGAAAGCTAGAGAGAGAGAGAGAGAGAGAGAGAGAGAGAGAGACTGAGACTGTGGGGCCCACCAAAGAAGTTGCTCAGATCTGCAGACAGCATCTTAATCCTCCTTCAGCATCCTTTGCCCCTTCAACTCCTCTCAAATTTCTCCCATTTCTAAAGTCTTTCCTTCTGTTCTTTCTACTCTTGCTCTGTGACTCCAGGAGGGGAGGGCATCACAGGTGCGGTAGGCACATACATGAAGGTGAGGTGTGTGCTTCAGGGGCCTGGACAGGCAGCGGTGGGGGCATGAATCTAGCTAAGTTGGGGGCAGAGAAGGGGAATGCTAGATCCTAGAGGCCTCAGATGCTCCTCTGAGGAGCCTAGCTTGGAAGGCAGCTTGGGGTGGTAGGAAAAGCCTAGAACCACACAGATCTGGGTTTGAATGCTTTCAAATGTTTTTTCCTTCCTGAGGCTGAGTTTCCTTAACTGTAAAATGGCTATAACAACTACTTCAGAGGGTTACCACTGGGATTGAATTAAGTCAGGTCCTTTTTGTAAAGCAAGTCACTAGAAAGTGACTGGGGTCCTGGTATTCCAGCCAAATGTCCTGCAGAGTGGACTGGTGGCAAAGAATGAGGCCCCTGTAGAAGTTGAGGTGGTGACAGGTCACAGTCTGGGCCCAGGTGTATGGGGCTGAGTGCAGTGATGCCACTGGTGTGGAGAAGAAGGAGCAAATCTAAGAGAGATAGAGAAAGAAGAAGTCCCAGGACTGAACAATGGGCAGAAGCAGGTGAAGGAGTTGTAAGGACTTCCTAGAATTTACTGAGAGCTTAAAGTGGGTGTACCAGGCCATTTTAAAAGTTGTATGTTTTAGCTCACAAAAACCCTAAGAGTAGGCATAATTGTGTTACCCCTATTGGTGACATAGTGGATAAGGTATTTGGCTGCTAACCAGAAGGTCAGTGGTTCAACTCTACCAACCATTCCACAAAAGGACTAAGGGGCAATCTACTTTCATAGAGATTTATAGCCTTGGAAACCCAATAAGGATTGCTATGAGTCAGAATCAACTCGATGGCAGTGTGTTTGAGTTTTGGTTATTTTTCACAAGGGGCAAGTGAGACATAGAGATAATAGAAGGTAACTAGTAAGCCAATGCCTGGCAGAGTTGAGCTTCCAACCCACGTGGGCTGCTGCCTCCCAACTATCTCCTACCTGACCAATAAGCTTTTCTATTTCCCCTTTGCCTTTATCGCTCACTGTCCCTCTATCCCTGGCTCCATCTTGCAATGTTGTTGTTATTTGTTGTTATGTGCCGTCGAGTCAAACCCGACTCATAGCGACCCCTCCTTGGGTTTCCGAGGCAGTATCACTACGGAAGTAGGATTGCCCAACCTTCCTTCCAAGGAGTGGCTGGTGGGTTTGAACCGCCAGCCGTCTGGTTAGCAGGCAAGTGTCTTATCCACTATGCTACCAGAGCTCCCCATCTTGCAATACCCTTCATTAAAACCAGACTTTCCACCGTCTCTTCACCATGATTGGAGGGCTCAAGGCTTTGCCCTTCTCTAAGGACACCTCTCAAGACTACCTTTCCCCTGAAGCCCTAACTCACATCCATCTCAGTTATCCCCACTCCATCCATAAATCTGTGGAGGGAGGGATTTAAATTAGACTATAGGAGCTTTGGTAGCATAGTGCCTAAGACACTTGACTGCTAACCAGAAGGCTGGTGGTTCAAACCCACCAGCTGCTCTTCAAAAGGAAGGTTGGGCAATCTACTTCCGTAGTGATATCGCCTTGGAAACCCAGGAAGGGGTAGCTATGAGTTGGTCTGTCTACAACACGTAACAGCAACAACCGGAAAACCTTTCTGATGTGAATTGCAAAAGATAATCGAACAGCTGATTGGACGGAATTCTGGCAAGGCTTTGCTGGAGGTCTTTAGGATTGGGGTTGAGGAGTAGAGAATAAAGGAAGGTGAGGGAGGTGGTAGGGACCTCCCCTCCCCCATAGCTCTTGGGCCTCAGAGGAATGGCTCTGGATGCACAAAGAGGGAGTGAGGTGCTGCTTTCAGCGGCTAGAAGGCTGGCTAGAAGGCTGTCGCTCCTAATTAACCCGTGGCTTTAATTACACTTCACAGACTAGTCCTGCTGAGAGAGAGGATTGTACACGATTGTCATGCTGGGTTAAATGTTTGAAGCAGTTTTCACTTCAGAAACTCCTCTCCTTGAGAGGACAGGACAATGGAGGAAGGTTCCACATAGGCCTGAGGCCTGGGTGGAGAAGGGAGGGGGTTGACCTGGCTGTGGCTTTCCCCTGGCCTTCCTTGATCGCCTGCCTGGGGAAATCCCCCTTCACTGTGAATTACGCCTCCTTCTGGCAGTATGGTGCTATGGCTTCACCCATGGGCTCTTTTAGAGGGAAGGAAGCACAGTGCTAGCGATGCATGCATGCCCCCAGCTCAGGGATCAATTCTAGTGGGGCTCTGCTTTATAATATCAAATAACAAGGACCATGTATGAATGCCTACTGTGTGCCAGTGTCAAACTGAACTCAAAAGGCCTACAAGAGAGGGATTATCTCTCAATTTACAGACTTCAGAGAGGTTAAGAAACTTGCCTAATATCACACAACTGTATATGAGGGTAGAGGCCAGGATTTGAACCCAGGCCAGAGTAAACCCAAAGTAAGTGCTCTTTCCTGACAATGGGCTTCTTCCTGTAGCTGAATGCCTGCCTGCAGGTTCCTGTAGATTGGAGAGTCAGACAGAACCAAGGAAGTCCAATTGGTGATGGAGGGGAGGTTGGAAACTAGAGGTTCAAACATCTCAGGTACACAGTGTTTTTCTGTGAGGTTGCTGCTCAGAAGTACTGTCGCTCCTGGGAGCCCCAGGGAGGGTTTCTCTTGGGTCAGTCTGTGTCTTGGGGAAAGAAGGATGGAGATGATTTTATGGGGAGAGTTGTTAGTTACCATGAGTTAGCCCTGACCCGTGGTGACCGTGAGTACAACAGAATGAAACGTTACTCTGTCCTGAGTCGTCTTCATGGTCATTGGCATGTTTGAGTCCATGGTTGTGGCCGTTGTGTCAGTCCATCTCAAGGAGGCTTCCTTCATTTTCGCTGACCCTCTACTTTACCAAACACAATATCCTTTTCCAGTGATTGGTCTTTCCTGATGATGTGTCCAAAGCAAACCAGCTGGAGTCTCCCCATCCTCACTTTGAAGGAGCCTTCTGGTTGTGTTTCCTCTAAGACTGATTGGTTTGTTTCTTGCCGTCCACGGTGTATTCAATACTCTTCATCAACACTGCTTTCTCAGTCATCCTAGCCATGGCCTCCTGTCTCTTTTCTCTCTCAGCAGCCTTATACTGGTTCTCAGCTTGTCCCTCTCCCATGGCCTCCCTGAGACAGTGGCCTCATTGCCTTCCTGAGCCTCATAGTGACTGCTCTGAGGCCTGCAGCTTTGTCAGGAAACTGTGTCCTGGGAACTCTTTCCACGCCTCTAGGATGGAAGCTTTAATATTGAGTTACAGGCTATGTGTTTGTGTCTACGTGGGCAGGGTGTTCACTTCATGGAGGCCAGAGTCAAAACCTCCCACCTTATGGGGGCTCCTCTCCCACCTGGATCTGATTTCAAGACTTCTCCAGCTCTGGCATAAGACTCTAGACTCTATCTTGTATCTTCCCATATGCACAGAAACACCTGGGTGAATCAGGGCTCAGAATGAGAGCTGGATATACCACCCTCCTATAAACTGAACCCACATGACCCTGAGCTTCCTCACTGGTATGACAAGAAGGTTGGACCCGGATGACCAGGTCTTGGGCACTGCATGCACCCTAACACATCATCCCTGATCCCCAGGGGACTATTCCCAGAGCTGTTACCTGGTCTTAGGAATGGGGAGACCAAGGCTCTGGAAGTTAAGTAACTAGTCCAGGTCACAGTCTCCCTTATTGGCTCTCTCCATTCCCTTCCAGCTGTGTAACCTAGCCTGGGCTAGGGGTGAACTGGCAGCTTGAGAGGAAGGGGCCCAGCTGCTCCATGAGAAGGCTTTTCTAAGTATCCACCCCCCCTTGCTTTCTCTGTGTTCAAGAATGGCCCTTGGACCTGTCCACTGGAAGGTGGGTCCCAGGACAGATTGTCTCTGTGAATCATGCCTCTCTCTGCCCCTGCCTCCGAGGGAATCTCCTGTCTTCATGGACAGAGCCACATGGCTGCACAGGTCAGAATTTCAGCAGCATTTATAGTCCCATATTTGTTTTAGAGGTTTGGACTGGTGAGGCTAGTTAGATGTGAAGACGTTCAATCTCCAAAGTACACAGCACAGGTGGACATGGAACTCAGTCATGGCAAGTCTCAGATTATTTGATTTGTGTGTAGAGACCTGCTTCATGGATTAGCTCAACCTGGAACACTTCATGAGGGTGTGAAGGTCAGTGGATAGGAGGCTGGGGTTTGGATTGCTGGTGGTTGTATACCTTGATGATCCATCCTTTGGGGCACTGAGTAAACTGGACATTTCTCCTGTTTGGGCTTGTTGTGATGGGACTGCTTCAAAATGCTGCCTCATTCTAAATTCATAACCTTATGAAGTGTTCACATTGTGTGTGAAAATGTTGGGTATGAACTGGAGTATCCGGGCTCAGAAGGACCTTAAATAATATCTAGTGCAGACAGAAGGAGATGGGATGTGGGACTACAGTTGTTCCAGAGTTCTGGCCATGCTGGACTGTGAATTTGGTTTCGTGCTGAACCCCTCCTTGTCATTGAGTTCTGATGGGCCTTGATGGAATATGGGTGCTTTCTAGTGTAGAGAGGCTTCCTGTTCTCAGGGTTTTGAAGAGACAGGTAATACATTCTTGGCACTCTCACTATCTGATGAAAATGTTTACATTTCAAAGTGAGAGGTGAGAAACCAGGGAAACATGGCCTCAGTCAGGTGGGGAAGTTGAGATGTGAGGAAATTGCAGCATCTCTGTGTCAGGATTCTTGAAGACCTCAACACCCTGTCTTGGTTCACATTCAGCAGCTCAGCCAAGAAGAGAGGCCAAGAAGTTGGTGTGAGTGCCTAGGGTTAGGGCTGCATTGTTAACTATTCACTGTGCCCATTTGGACTTCTGGGCTCTAACAGCTCTCAGTCTAGGACCTTCTTGTCCCCAGACTCAGCATCCCGGCCTGCCCTATCAACTACTCCAATTCTAGCTTGGAAGGACCTAACGTCCAATGTTGTTGTGGTGATGGTGGTGTGCCATCGAGTTGATTTCAACACATAGTGACCCCATGTGATACAGTAGAACTGCCTCATAGGGTTTTCTAGGCTGTAATCTTTATGGGAGCAGATCACCAGGCCTTTCTCCTGCAGAGCTGCTGAGTGTGTTCACACTACCAACCTTTCAGTTAGCAGTTGGGCACTTAACTGGTGCACCACCAGGGCTCCTTAATGTCCAGTACACACTATTCATTAAAATTATTTGACAAATACTGACTTTAGTACCTACCATGTATGTGGACTGTGCAGGATGCTGGAGAGACAGGCATGAGTAAAGTGTAGCTTTTCCTTTCAAGGAGCTAACAGTTCCTGGGCAAGGCAAGAAGCAGATTAGCCCCACTGAAGTCTGCTGCCTTGTCCTGTGTCATCCTCACAATCTTTGCTGTGCTTGAGCCCATCATTGCAGCCACTGTGTCAATCCATCTCACTGAGGGACTTCCTTTTTTTCGCTGACCCTCTACTTTACCGAGCATGATATCCTCCTTCAGAGAATGGCCCCTTCTGACAATATGGCCAAAGTACATGAGACGAAGTCTGGCCATTCTCGCTTCTAAGGAGCATTCCGGCTGTACTTCCTCCAAGATAGATTTGTTCATTCTTCTGGCAGTTCATGATATTTTCAGTATTCTTCATCAACACCACAATTCAAATGTATCAATTCTTCTTTGGTCTTCCTTAATCACTGTGCAGTTTTTGCATGCATATGAGGCAGCTGAAAATACTATGGCTTAGGTCAGGTGCACCTTAGTCTTCAAAGTGACTTCTTAGCTATTTAACACTTGAAAGAGGTCTTTTGCAGCAGATTCCCCCAGTGCGATACGTCATCTAATTTCTTGACTGCTGTTGCCATGAGCATTGATTGTGGATACAAATAAAATGAGATCCCTGACAACTTCAATCTTTTCTCCATTTATCATGATGTTGCTTATGGTCCAGTTGTGAGAATTTTTGTGTTCTTTCTGTTGAGGTGCAAGCCACTGTAAAGGCTGCAGTCTTTGATCTTCATTGGTAAGTGTTTCAAATCCTCTTCATTTTCAACAAGCAAGGTTGTGTCATCTGCATAGCGCAGATTGTTAATGAATCTTCCTTCAATCCTGATGCATGTTCTTCTTCATATAGTCCAGTTTCTTGGATTATTTGTTCAGCATACAGATTGAATAAATATGGTGAAAAGGATGCAACTGTGACACACACCTTTCCTGATTTTAAACCATGTGATAGCCCCCTTTTTAAGTTCTAATAACTACCTCTAGATCTATGTACATGTTCCTTATAAGCACAATTAAATATTCTGGAATTCTCATTCTTTGCAATGTTATTCATAATTTGTTATGATCCACACAGTCAATGAAACACAGGTAAACATCTTTCTGATATTCTTCACTTTCAACCAAGATCCATCTGACATCAGCAGTGATAACCCTCATTTCACTCCTTCTTCTAAATCTGCTTTGAATTTCTGGCAGTTCCCTGTCAATATACCACTGCAATCATTTTTTGATTATCCTCAGCTTAATTTTACTTGCTTGCGATATTAAGATGTTGTTGTTATATGCCGTCAAGTCATACCTGACTCATAGCTACTCCTCCTTGGGTTGCCAAGGCAGTATCACCACGGAAGTGGATTGCCCAACCTTTCTTCCGAGGAGTGGCTGGTGGGTTTGAATCACCAGCCTTCTGGTTAGCAGTCAAGTGCCTTAGGCACTATGCTACCAGATACTGTTTAATTAATTTCCACTTTCTGTTGAATTACCTTTCTTTGGAATGGGCACAGATATCAATCTCTTCCAGTCAGTTGGCCAGGTAGCTCTCTTCCAAATTTCTTGACATAAATAAGCACCTCCAGCACTGCATCCATTTGTTGAAACATCTCAAAGGACATTCCATCATTTCCTGGAGCCTTGTTTTTCACCAGTTCCTTCAGTGCAGCTTGAACTACGTCCTTCAATACCCTTGGTTCTTGATCATATCTCCTGAAATGGTTGAACGTCAGTCAATTCTTTTTGTTACAGTGACTTTGTGTAGTCCATCCGTCTTCTTTTGATGCTTCCTGCATAGAATCCTTCAATATTGCAACTTGAGGCTTGAATTTTTTCTTCAGTTCTCTCAGCTTGAGAAATGTCGAGTATATTCGTCTCTTTTGTTTTTCTAATTCTAGGTCTCTGCACATTTCATTATAATACTTTGCTTTGTCTAATCTACCTGCCTTTTGAAATCTTCTGTTCAATTCTTCTTTCATCAGTTCCTCCATTCACTTTAGCTATTCTCTGTTTAAGAGCAAGTTTCACAGTCTCTTCTGACATCCATTTTGGTCTTTTCTTCCTTTCCTGCCTTTTTAAATGACCTTTTGCTTTCTTCATGTATGATGTTCTTGATGTCATCCCACAACTTGTCTGGTCTTTGGTCATTGGTATTCAATACGTCAGATCTGTTTTTGAGATAATCTCTGAATTCAGATTGGATATAATCAAGATCATATTTTGGCTCTCATGGACTTGTTTTAATTTTCTTCAGCTTCAGCTTGAAGTTGCTTATGAGCAATTAATGATCTGTTCCACAGTCATCTCCTGACCTTGTTTTGACTCATGATCCTGAGGTTCTCCATTGCCTCTTCCCACGGATATAGTCAATTTGATTCCTATGTATTCTACCTGGCAAGGTCCACATGTGTAGTAGCTGTTTATGTTGTTTAAAAAGTATATTTGCAATGAATAAGTCATTGATCTTGCAAAATTCTATCATGGTTTCCAGGGTCGTTTCTTTCACCAAAGCCCTATTTCCCAAGGACTGCTGCTACTTTCTAGTTTTCATGTTCCAATCACTAGGAATTGTCAATACATCTTGTTTGTATGTTTGGTCAGTTTCAGACTGCAGAATTGGCAAAAATCTTTAATTTCTTCATCTTTGGCTTTAGTGGTTGGTGTGTAAATTTGAATAATAGTCATATTAACTGGTCTTCTTTGTAGGTATATGTATATTATCATATCACTGACATTGTATTTCAGGATCCCACTGCTGCTGTCGAGTCGGATCCAACTCACAGGGACCCCTCCTTGGGTTTCCGAGGCAGTATCACTATGGAAGTAGATTACCCAGCCTTCCTTCTGAGAAGTGACTGATGGGTTTGCACCCCCAGTCTTCTGGTTAGCAGTCAAATGCCTAAGGCACTACGCCACCAGAGCTCCATTTCAGGATAGATCTTGAAATGTTCTTTTTGATGATAAATGTGACACCTTTCCCAGCATAGTAAACTATGATTTTCTGATTTAAAATGGCCAGTATCAGTCCATCTCACCCCATCAATGCCTAGGATATCAATCTTTTTGCATTCCATTTCATTTTTGACACTTCCAATTTTCCTAAATTCATACTTTGTATAATCCACTTTCCCATTTCTAATGAATGCTTGCAGCTGTTTCTTTCCATTTTGAGTCATGCCCTATCAACAAATGAACGTCCCAAAATTTTACTCCATCCATATCATTAAGGTCAACTCTACTTTAAGGGCATAGCTCTTCCCTAGTCATATTTTGAGTGCCTTCCAACCTGAGAGACTCATCTTCCAGCACTGTATCAGATAATGTTTCACTGGTATTCATAAGGTTTTCTATGGCCAATTTTTTTGAGAAGTAGATGGCTGTGTCCTTTGGACTAGTCTGTCTTAGTCTGGAAGCTCCACTGAAACCTGTCCACCATATGTGATCCTGCTGGTATTTGAAACACTGGTGGCATAGTCTCCAGCCTCACAGCAACACACAAGCCACCACAGAATGACAAACTGACAGATGAATCGTGGATTAATTTACTAATGATGCTGTAACAAAGTACCACAAACTCAGTGGCTTAATCAATAGGCTAAGGTTGTTGTTGTTGTTGTTGTTATGTGCTGTCGAGTTGGCCCCGACCCCTCCTTGGGTTTCCGAGGCAGTATCACTACGGAAGTAGGATTGCCCATCCTTCCTTCCGAGGAGTGGCTGGTGGGTTTGAACCGCCAGCCTTCTGGTTAGCAGTCAAGTGCTTTTAGCCACTATGCTACCAGAGCTCCTAGGCTAAGGTTAGAACTCTGAAATCAGGGTGTGGGCAGGGGCATGCTTTCTTTGAAGGCTCTCTCTACAGGAAGATCCTTCTTTGCCTCTTCCTAGCTTCTGGTGGTTCCTGAAAATCACTGTCATTCTTTAGCTTATAGGTACATCACTCTAATTTCTACCTCCATCTACACATGGCTGTCTTCCCTCTGTGTTTTTATCTCTTCTCCTGTTTTTGTAAGGTTACCAGCCATTATTGGATTAGGACCCATACTACTCTAGTATGATCTCATGTTAATTAATAACATCTCCAAAGACCCTATTTCCAAAGATTACATTCACAGGTGTCAGGAGTTGGTACTTCAACATATTTTTTCAGGAGACACAATTCTCCCAATGATATTGATATACCCCATTTTTCAATGGAGTACTTTACTATTTTCAAAGAACATTCACATTATGATTTCACTTACTTTTCCCAGCAACTCCAACTTCCTTTTACTGAGCACTTAGTCCATGCCAGATACTGTTTTAATTGCTTTCTGGACATTATCTAATTTAATTCTATTACAACAAATCTGAGTTTGGTAGTGTTATATTCATTTTAGAGATGAAGAAACTGTGTAGAAAGAACTTATCTAACACCACAAATCTAATAAGAGGGAGTTTCAAACGCTTGTCTTCTAATTCCTCTGCTATTGGTATAAATATCTTGGGGGGGGCTATGGGAAGCCAGGCCCTGCCCTGAGTCCTGGGGTTCCCTACCCTCCTATGGACCTTCCCAATTGCATACCCAATAAAGTTAGCCACCCTTGAGTACTGGCCCATTCCTCAAGGTAAGTCCTGATTAGACCTGTTTGAGGTTGGGCTTGAAGATTCCAGCCAGAATGTAAGCACCATCCATCAGCATCAGCTTCTCCCTTCCCTGGGCATCAAGGGCACTCATTGGGGTGTTGTCCCTTCTCACCCCTCTGGAACATTAGGATATTTAGAAAAAGCAAGAATGGGACTCAGAAGAAGTTTCCAAAATAGAGGAATGCAGTGTTTCTAGGTTCCAGGTCAGTAAAACTGCATCCTCTTGGGTTTCTCCATCTTCAAGGTCAAGGTCACAGGGAAAGGAACTTGAGCCATATACTTCTCACTCTGGATTGTCCTGGCATTGGCTGGGAGTGGTGGTTTGGGAGAGCATGGGATGTTACTGTCCCCACATACCTACTGTGCCACTGCTTTGGTGAGGAGGCACATATTCAAGCTTATAGAACTTCCCTAGGGTCCTAATTCCCTGTTCAGGGGATAACTCCTCTTTCCTTATGTCATGTTGTGGTTGTAGCTGTTTGGTGCCATTGAGTTGGTTCCGACTCATAGTAACCCTGTGTGCTACAGAAAGAAACTGCCTGGTCCTATACCATCCTCACAGTCATTGCCATGCTTGAGCCCATTGTTGTAGCCACTGTGTGAGCCCATTCATTGTTGCACCCATCTCCTTGAGGGTCTTCCCCTTTTTCACTGAGCCTCTACCAAGTATGATGTCCTTCTCCAGGGATTGGTCCCTACTGACAGCATGACCAAAGTACAAGAGATGAAGTCTAGCCATTCTCTCTTGTAAGGAGCATTCCAGCTGTTCTTCCTCCAAGACAGATTTGTTTGTTCTTCTAGCAGTCCATGGGTACATTCAATATTGTCTGCCAACACCGCAATTCAAAATGCACCAGTTCCGTGGTCTTCTTATTTGTTGTCCGGCTCTCACGTGCATATGAGGCTATTGAAAATACCATGGCTTGGGTCATGTACTCCTTAGTCTTCAAAGTAACATCTTTGCTTCTTAAAGAAGTCTTTTGCAGCAGTATTGCCCAGTGCAATATGTTGTTTGATTTCTTGACTGTTGCTTCCATAGGTGAAGATTGTGGATCCAACTAAAATGAAATCCTTGACAACTTCAAACGTTTCCCCATTTATCAAGATGTTGCTTATAGGTCCAGATGTGAGGATTTTTGTTTTCTTTATGCTGAGGTGTGATCCATACTGAAGGCCATAGTCTTTGATCTTCATCAGGAAGAGCTTCAAGTCTTCCTCACTTTCAGCAAGCAAGGTTGTATCATCTGAATATTGCAGTTTGTTCATGAGTCTTCCTCTAATCCTGATGCCGTGCTCTTCTTCATATAATCCGGCTTCTTGGATTATTTGTTCAGCACACAGATTGAATTGGTAAAAGCATATAATCCTGAAACTTACCTTTCCTGATTTTAAACCATGCAGTATCCCTTTGTTCTGTTTGAACGACTGCATCTTAGTCTAGGTACTGTTTTCTCTTGAGCACAATTACATGCTCTGGGATTCCCATTCTTTGCAATGTTATCCATAATTTGTTATGATCCACACAGTTGAATGCCTTTACAGAGTCAATAAAAGAGTCCTATGTGATACCCATTGTGAAAGGTGATGTATGGTTTAACAGCTGTTCTCGTCTCTGGAAGCACATTAGAGTCATTTGGAGGGCTTTTAAAAATACTGCAGCTCAGGCCCCCCCGCCTCAGAAAGTGATTCAGTTGATCCAGGGTAGGGCCTGTGTATCGGTATATTTTAAGGGCTCACCAGGTGAAGTTTAGGGATGGTCAAGGAGCCACCTCTGGGGCTCTTCTTCCTGCCCTTGCCCTCAGCATAAGGTGCAGCCTCTACTGTAACACTTTGTGACGGTCTCCCTGCTATGAATGCCTTCATGCAGGGCAGGGATAGAGTCCCATTCATCTTTGTATCCTTGTCCAGCCCAATGCCTGGTTCTGAGGCTTCAGTAAATGTATGTTGAGTTGTCACTACAGAAAATGCTAAAGCCAGAAAGCATCCCAATTTTTTCCTCCCTATATTTCTCTCAAGGCATGAATGCAACATGCTCTCAAAAAAAGAATTCTTGATTTTGTGTTGTCAGGGTCGGGTGAGGAATAAGAGTGCCGAACCCCTGCAGATTGTCATGGTCACTTAATGAGTCATTTCATAACCCCCTCCCCACACTAAAGACCCTTCTTCCCTAGAGAATGGAGAATGGAGCGTGGGTACATTAATAGGAAACTGAGTTTTTAAAAAAAACAACCCTTTTTCATCCCAGGCTGAGATGCTTTGCTCATTAATATAGCAGGGAAAGCACACAGGGTCCTTCATAGGGCAGCCTATGAGCAGTGTTCTCTTGAACTCTCTCCTTTGCTCCCCCCACATACAAATGGGAATGGAGGCAGCAAGTCTTTAAATATCAGGGTGGGTGGGGTGCGATGTACAAGGCTTGAGGGAGCACACTGTGTACTCTTGATATTTCTACCTCATGTTCACAGATCTCTTCCTCATCCCACAGGGGCAGCTTGGGTAATGGAAACTCCCAGAGGTAATACAGACCCTTCTCTTAGCCTCGAGTCTCCTCTACAGACACCTGTGGGCACTGTGTGCTCTTCCTTGAGGGAAGTGAGGAAATAGAGAAGAAAGTCAGAAAGGTCCCTTACTCCACTGCTCACACTGAGGACTCCTCCCTAGAGAGTGGAGAGTGGAGTGTGGGTGCATTAATAGGAGTCTGGGTAAAAACTCTTTTCATCTCAGGCTGAAATGCTTAGCCTTGATTTCCTGCCAGCCACTCTGTCTGCAAAGCGATTGCCCTGCCACGGGCGCACACGGTCAGCGTCTTATTGCAGCCTCATTGAAAACTGGGTGGCATTGGTGGAGCAAGGTGCCCTGGGAAGCTCAGGTTTCCTCCACCCTGCAGCCTGAGAGCCACATCAAAAGCACACCTGCAGTAGGGCAGGGCCACTCTACCTTGGGGCTGCCCCTTGGGAACGCCCCTCCAGCATTGGGCAGCTGCAGCCCCTCTCCCCACCCCCACCCGTACTCCGCCCAGGAGAGACCTCTGCCATGGTGGGTGTATACCCTACCTGCCCTTTGGATGGCCAGGCCTCTCTCCTGTGTCTCCAAAGAGACCCAATTTGGCTCTTCTCCAAAAATCTTCACCCAACTCAGCTGCCCCTGAGTGTCTGTCCTTTTTCTTTTTCTGTAGCTGCCACGTTTTTAAATGTGTGGTCTCTACCTGCTATATCTGTGTAACCCTCTCCTCTAATTCCTTCCTTAGTGTCGTACACTCTGAGGCCCTCACCCCCAGCTGCTTTCTCTGAGGGCATCCAAGTGATTCCTGGCGGTATCATATGGTAGCCTAACAGGTCAACCCAAGATGATGTCATTCTCTAAGGGGATGTACTTTTATTTGGCCCTCTATTTCTTATTGATTAGATGCCGGACTTTATGAAGTTAGATGTTAAAACATAGATTGATAAGTGGTAAGTGATTTTTGCCCAGCAAAGATAGAAATGATTTCTGTTTTGTAGAAACACAAAAGGTACGGTTGGTTTTATTCCTCTGTAGGATATTGACCAGTTTTATCTCAGCGAACTTATTTCTGCATACCTTTCCTGACTGGTTACATAAACCTCTGTTCTTCAAATCCTCCTTTGAACCAGTTTTCCATCCCTCATTAATGAGTTAAATAAATCTTTGACATATGCTCGTTCTTTATTTGTATGAGAGCATTTTGAAAACTATGCTTTGCTTTGACAGTGGTTTATCCATTCCTGTATCTTTCTTTCTTGTAGTTGTTAGCTGCTGTAGAGTGGACTCTGACTCATGGCAATGTTATGTACAAAAGAATAAAATGTTGCCTGCTCAGGAATGCATGGGAACGGAGGACACAGGGAGGAAGTAGAAGAGGATTGTTACATTGTGGGGAGTGCAATCAATGTCATGAAACAAAATGTGCATGAACTGCTGTATGGAAAATGAATTTGCTTTGTAAACTTTCACCCAAATCACAATAAAAAAAATAAATAAAATGTTGCCTGGTGCAAACTGGATTCAGACTTCCTATCTATAGAGGAAGAATCAAGGTTTCAAGTTGAAAAGGGCTGAGCAGATTGGTGTAGCCTTGGAGGGTGTGTTTGCTGTTACTTGCTGGTGAGTTGATTCTGACTTGCACTGACCCCAGGTGCACAGAGAATTGCTCTGTAGAATTTTCAAGGCTGTAAGGTGGTCAAAGAAGGTCTTCACTGCTCTGGCCTCCTTGTGCTCCACCCCCAAGACTGAGGTGAGGTGCAGGATCTATGTATGTTAGAGATAGTTCCAGGCACTATCCAGAGATCCTTGTTGACTTTCTGACCGCTGGGAGCAAGATTCCCTCCAGCTCTAACTTTGAGTGGGGAGGGAGGGAGGGTTAAAGGCAAGATCTGTGTATGTGTGTGGGATGCTGGCTTGCCATTTTGCCCCTGTGCTCAGAAGGCAAGAAGAACATTATGAGTGTTCTTTTATGTCTGAAAGTTACCACCCTCTGATTCCTCATGCTTTTCTGGGTGGGAAGTTCTCCTTCATGTCTTATTCCAATAATTTCATTACTGTTTAAGCGCAGGGAGGCGGGAATATCAGAGAACACAGCTGGGATTGTAGTGGGAGGGCTAGTTTGTGGTGAAAAGCAGCTGCCCGTTTCATCTTCTAATAGGCTGTGTTTCTGTTCTCAGCACAGGGTGGTAGTAGCGTAGGGGACAGATATACCCCGTTTTATTGCATTTTGCAGATACTGCATTTTTTTTTTTTTTTAACAAATTGAATGTTTGTGGCAACCTTACATTGAACAAGTCTGTTGGCACCATTTTTCCAACAGCATGTGCTCACTTTCATGTCTCTCTGTCACATTTTGGTAATTCTCACAATATTTCAAAATTTTCACAATTCTGTTGTCCTTAGTAGAGTACAGTAGAGTGGAAATGTAACTTTTATATGTACTGAGAAACCAAAACATTTGTGTGACTCACTTTATTGCATTATTTTCTTTACTGTGATGGTCTGCAATTGAACCTGCAACATCTCTAAGATATGCCTGTATATGCATGGAGCAGAACTGAACAGAGATGGGGGAAGAGGATTCTCCTGTGAGTTCTCAGGCCTGGAGGTTACTCAGCAAGAAATGCCATGTTTTCTGTTGCCTTGACAATGCCAAATTGTCCCTGCTCTCTCTGTCTCCTGAGAGCCTATTCCTCCAAGAAACCACAGTACATGACTTAGGAGAATAGTTTGTCCTCTAAGCCCCTGCTGCCCCAAACTTCCAAATATTCTAATTCCCATTCTCAACAGTGCAGTGCCAGTCACCAAGTACCTTAGAGAGTTGTTCATAAAGAGGGATTTTCCATTCCCTTTACAGGTGGAATGTGTTCCAATATTTTATTGAAATTGGCATGGGGAAGCTTTAATAACACCCTTTTCTATTTAAAGCTAGAGTTACTTAAAAAATTACCTATCTAATCAGTGAAAGGGAGGCACATATTTGAGTGTGTTGTTACCTGGAGACTGAGGGTCATAGGAAAGGGTGGCATTTTTTCTTCTGCCCCTGACTATTTTCATTTTCACTATTCTGACTTGTCAGTTGCTCTTCATCCTCTTCCATCATCTTCTCCTCATTTGCTTCATGGACCACCCAGCAGCCATCCCTCAGGAGACATTTGCCAATGCCAGATGCTAGAGAGACAAAGATGAATGAGACACTTTTCCTGTCTGGAGTTGCTCTTGGCCCATTGGACAGTGATCTTTCATGAGTGGACGGTGCTTTCTGGTTGAAGGAGTGCATTCACATTTACTGTATGTCTTGAGCTTCACAAGAACTGGGGAGACAAGATAAGAGAAGTGTTTCCTGTCCCAGAAGAGGAAGTGCAGGTTGCAAGATATCTCCAAGGTCACACAGGTGATGCTCAGTGCATCCAAGATTGGGAGAGTCTTCTGGTCAAACTCAGAGTCAAACACAGAGGCAGATAACTGAAGGCCATAGGAGTTGGGGAGGTGGAGGCAGAGTGACACACTGAGGGCTGGCAGCAGCATTTGGTGGCTTCTTCATTGCAGGCCAGAGCTCTGGGAGCCAGGTCTTGCTGGATGGAGTGTTTCAGGAGTCAGGACATCATTGCTTTCTCCCTTGCCTGGAAAAAGTAAAGAATATAAATCGCCTCCTCAGACCAACCACCTTTTGGCCTCTTAGAGTCCACATTTCCAAAGGATCCTGTGTCCCTCTTCATTCCCTAATTCAACCCACCCTTCTTCGGCTGAATCCATTGAGAGGGATTGAGGCTAGACGTGAAATGGAGAACGTCTTTGAAGAGTGATAGAGGATGGAATGGGGAGTTAATCATAAAAGAAACTTGTGGAGTAGAAACTGGCTGGGGTGCCACTGAATAGGTGACAGAGAGTGACAACCTTCCTGGCTGGAGAGGGACCATATGTGTCATGTTCCCATTGCCCTCCATTTCCCTAGGCCTTTGCTGCTGTTGGGCGTGAGCGAGGCTATGGGCAGAAGGAGGTTGGTAGAGGGATGAGTGGGGTCTGAATGGGGAAATGGCTGTGGTTCTTGAGCAAGAGAGTTTCTCTGTGAATGAGGTGTGTCAGGTATGTTGGTACCTGCTCCTTATTCCTGGGGAGGTGAGGGCAGACTTGTGTTTGTCCCGTGAAGAGGTGAGTGCTAGAGCCTCTGCTGTCTCTGATGCTTCACACTGGCCTTGAGAGGGCAGGAGGGTACAAAACAGATGGCTCTCCCATAGAGAGTTTTTCCTGTGAAGTGATCTGGATTCTCAGGGAAGTGGTGTGTGAAGTTTGGTCTGGCTGATTATCAGATTTACAAGGGGGGAAAGACAGAGTACTGGGCCCCACACCTACACATTCTGATTCAATTGGTCTAGTGGGGCTGGGAGTTTGAATGTTTGTTCTAGGAAAGCAGCATCGTAATATTAATACCTACTGTTTGTATTTGGCATTGGTAATCAGCCACCCAGTCCAGAGATGAGGTGCAATCAATTTCCATCAGAGTGAAGGAGTCTGGGGGGAGGTCAGCCGTGACATATTGCTGCACTTGGTGTATCAGATTTGTAGTCTGCACACTCAATCCCAGCTCTGGAGAAGCTGGCTGGGTCATTCCAAATTTCAGAGTCCCCTAACTAGTTAGAAATGTACCCCTGTCAGCACCAACACTTTAAAAATGTTAGCCACTGTGTTTGTGGTTCTCTGTAAAATGTATTACATGCATCCTTCCCTTAAACAAAGGAATGGAAGCATAAATGTAACCTTTTCTTGATGTCCTAAGGGTATGTTAGGAACCTTAATGAATGGACTGGGCTATAATTCAGTAAGACTTAAGAGACTATTTGCTTATACCAAATGGCCCCCTGAGGTTTTGAGTTTTTGTGTCTGCTTTTTAGTTTTTCCAGCTGTGCTTTTGCTGACTGATGTCCCTTCTTGCTAGATACAACGTATCTGCCTAAAGCAAATTTTTCTTCACTTTTAATTTGCAGTTATTAAACAGGCTTATAATATGGATAATTGAAGTTCTATAACTAGGTAGGTCACCTTGTGGTTAACTTCCCAACATCCATGCTGTGTCACTTCCCTTCCTGAGCAGTAATAATGAAATTTGGGATTAGGCTTAGCCTAAGGAGGTGGGACTGACTGGTTTAAGAGTAAGCTCTTCTCCTTTGCCAGTGACTGGGTCATAAATAGACACATGACATAATTTTGACAAATGGGATTTTGGCTGATTTCTGGGAAAGTTCTTCCTCACTAGCAGTAGAGAGCCACAGGAGATCATTCTGCCTCTGGGTGTAAACAAGGAAGCACACAGTTCTGGTTGCTTTTGGCTGCCAGCCAAATTATAACTTCCAGAACTTTCTTTGGGATGAAGCCTACTGAGGCTGGCAGAGTAGAGAGATGCAAAGAACCATATACTGGGTAGTTTTTTCTTTTCTTTTCTTTTCTTTTTTTAAATCTCTGAATGTTCTCTCTGGAAGAAGTGGAGTTTTAGTGGTAGAATTCTCGCCTTCTGTGTGGCAGACCTCCACCACTTCTTTGTCATACTGTGACAGCTTGCATGTTGCTCTGAGACCAGAGGCTATGCCACTGGTATTTCAAGTACCAGCAGGGTCAACCATGGTGGATGGGTTTCAGTGGAGCTTGCAGATTAAGACAGACTGGGAAAAAGGAAGGGACCATCTACTTGTCAAAGAATTGGCCAATGAAAACCTTGTGAATAGCAGTGAAACACTGTCTGATATAGTGCTGGAAGATGAGCTACCTCCTTAAAGTAGAGCCAGCCATAATGATGTGGATAGAGTTTGCTGATGGGGCACAACTCAAAATGGGAAGAAACAGCTGCAAACATCCATTAATAACTGGAATGTGGAATATACAAAATGTGAATGTGGGAAAATTGGAAGTTGTCAAAAATGAAGTGGAATGCATAAAGATGGATGTCCTAAGCATTAGTGAGGTGAGATGGATTGATATTGGCCATTTTGAATCAGATAATCATGTAGTTTACTACGCTGGGAATGGCAAACTTAAGAGGAATGGCATGGCATTCATCATCACAAAAAATGTTTCAAGATCTGTCTTGAGGTACAATGCCGTCAGTGATAGGATATTATCCATACGCTTACAAGGAAGACCAGTTAATACTACTATTATTCAAATTTATGCACCAACCACTAAAGCCAAAGATGAAGAAATTGAAGATTTTTACCAACTTATGCAGTCTGAAATTGACCAAACATGCCATCAAGATATATTGATGATTGCTGGTGATTGGAATGTGAAGGTTGGAAACAAAGAATAATCATTGGTAGCTGGAAAACATGGCCATGGTGGGCTTTGGTGATAGAAACTACACTGGAGATAACATGATAGAATGTTGTAAGACCAATGATTTATTCATTGCAAATACCTTTTTTCAACAATATAAATAGGGCTATGGCAAATAACAACAACAACAACATACATGTGGACCTCCCCAGATGGAGTACACAAGAATCAGATTGACTACATCTGTGTAAAGAGGTGGTGGAGAAGTTCAGTGCCATCAGTCAAAACAAGGAGTTGACTGTGGAACTGACCAACAATTGCTCATGAGCAAGTTCAAGTTGAAGCTGAAGAAAATTAAAACAAGTCTCCCTCACTGCCATTGAGTCAATTAGACTCATTGTGACCCCTCCTTGGGCTTCAGAGGTGGTATCTCTACGGAAGTTAACTGTCCAGTCTTACTTCTGAGGAGTGGCTGGTAGGTTTGAACTGCCAGCCTTCTGTTTAGCAGTCAAATGCCTTAGGCACTATGGCACTAGAGTTCCCGAGAGCCAAAATATGACCTTGAGTATATACCACTGAATTCAGAGATCATCTGAAGAATAGATTTAATGCATTGAACACCAGTAACTGAAAACCAGACAAGTTATGGGATGACATCAAGAACATTATATATGAAGAAACCAAATGGTCATTCTACGTCAGAAGAAACTCTGAAACTTGCTCTTGAATGGAGAGTAGCTGAAGTGAATGGAAGAAATGATGAGATAAAAGAGCTGACCAGAAGATTTCAAAGGGCAGCTCAAGAAGACAAAACAAAGGATTACAATGAAATGTGCAAAGGCCTGGAGTTAGAAAACCAAAAGGGAAAAACACGCTAGACATTTCTCAAGCTGAAAGAACTGAAGAAAAAAACTTTAAGCCTTGTATTGCAGCGTTTAAGGATTCTATGGGCAAAATGTCAAATGCTGCAGAAAACATTGAAAGCAAATGGAAGGAATACACAGAGTCAGAGAACCAAAAAGAATTAGTCAATTTTTTACTATTTCAGAAGGTAGCATATGATCAATAACCAATGGTGCTGAAAGAATTCCAAGCTGCATTGAAGAAATTGGCAAAAAACAAGGCTCCAGGAACTGGTGGAATACCCATTGAGATGTTTCAACAATTGGATACAGTGCTGGAGTTGCTTACTTGTCTATGCCAAGAAATTTGGAAGACAGCTACCTGGCCAACTGATTGATATTTGTGCCTATTTCAAAGAAATGTGACCCAACAGGATGTGGAAATTATTGAACAACATCGTTAATATCACATGCAAGTAAGATTTTGCTGAAGATAATTCAAAAACGGTTGCAGCAGTATATTGACAGGGAACTGGCAGAAATTCAAGCCAGATTCAGAAGAGTACATAGAATAAGGGATATCATTGCTGATGTCAGATGGATCTTGGCTGAAAGCCAAGGATACCAGAAAGATGTTTACCTGTGTTTTATTGACTATGCAAAAGCATTTAACTGTGTGGATGATAACTAATTATAGATAACATTGTGAAGAATGGGAATTCTAGGACTCTCAATTGTGCTTATGAAGAACCTGTACATACACCAAGAGGCTGTCATTCAAACAGAACAAGGGGGTACTGCATGATTTTAAAATTAGGAAGAGAGTACGTCAGGGTTGTATCCTTTCATCCTACTTATTCAATCTATACTGAGCAAATAATCTGAGAAGCTGAACTATGTGAAGAAGACTGCAGCATCAGGATTGGAGGAAGACTCATTAACAACCTGCGATATCCACACAACACGACCTTGCTTGCTGAAAATGAAGATGACTTGAAGCACTTACTGATGAAGATCAAAGACTACAGTCTTCAGTATGGATTACACTTCAACATGATGAAAACAAAAATCATCACAACTGGACCAATAAAAACAACAGCACGATAAATGGAGAAAAGATTGAAGTTGTCAGGGATTTCATTTTATTTGGCTCTACGATCAACACCCAAGCAAGCAGCAGTAAAGAAGGCAGACGTCATATTGTACTGGGCAAATCTGCTGCAAAAGACCTCTTTGAAGTCTTTAAAGTGTTAGCCTTCTAAGTGACATCATCTAAGCGAAGATGTCACTTAGAGAACTAAGGTGCACCTAACCCAAGCCGTGGTGTTTTCAGTTGCCTCATCTGCATGTGGAAGCTGGACAGTGGCTAAGGAAGATCAATGAAGAGTGATGCCTTTGAATTATGGTGTTGGTGAAGAATACTGAAAATACCATGCCAGAAGAACCAACAGATCTGTCCTGGAAGAACTTCAGCCAGAATGCTCCTTGGAAGCAAGAATGGCCAGACTTTGTCTCACTTACTTTGGTCATATTGTCAGAAGGGATAATTCCCTGGAGAAGGAAGGGTATCTTGCTTGGTAAAGTGGAGGGTCAGAGAAAAAGGGGAAGACCTTTAATGAGATGGACTGACACAGTGGCTGCAACGATGGAGTCAAGTATAGTGAGGATTTGGAAGAAGACACATGACTGGGCAGTGTTTCATTCTGTTGTACATAGGGTAGCTATTGAAGTAGGACCAAACATGGGTCCCTGCTTGGTGCGCAATCAGGCCAAAATAGTTTACACATGGAGTGATTAAGAGGAGAGAAAATTATTTACTGCAAAGTGGCAGTGCAAGGAGACGGAGGCCAGTACCCAAATCTGACTCCCTGAATGGAGGTTGGGATACAGTTTTGTAAGCTTCAGGAGAGGGGGGTTATACATGTTCATTAAAAGTTCAGGAATTTGGGCATGAATTACCTGAGAATTGGCTGAGGCTTCCTTTGCCTTGGTTTAAAGGGACAGTCGATTTTTAATGCAGTGCGCTTGCACGCCGGATGAATCACATCAGCTTCCTGTCATCAGCTGATCGGGGCTTGGGCAGAGGGCAGAATGTCAGTTCCCAGCAACTTTGTTCCCATTTGTCTCACTGCACATGTCTGCGGGTCAAAGTTAATTTTTAAGTTGCTGAAACACACATTAACATACTTATCACCTGTTTCTGAAGGGATAACATGGAGAGGATGTGTGACTTAACCTTTCATTCCATTCAGACCTTAAGGAACTGAGTTATCATGTTTACTTATCTGCTTCCAATTGAGGTAACAGCAGGATGCAGACTGAGTTTTGATTCATGAGGTATCATGTCCACCTATCTGTCTTAACCAGGGTGGGGGTGATAGTTGAGCTTTCATTCTGTTCAGTTTTTAAAGAACCGAGTCATCATATTTATTTATCTGCCTCCAACTAAGGATGCAGGCTGGACTTTGATTCCACTCAGCTTCACTATGAGTTGGAGTCAACTCGACAGCACCTAACAACAACATGTGGGAGACCTGAGTTCAATTCCAGGCCAACACACCTCATGCACAGCCACCACCTGCCTGTCAGTGGAGGCTTGCATGTTGCTATGATGCTGAGTAGGTTTCAGCAGAGCTTCCATACTACTTAGGAAGAAAGCCCTGGTGATCTACTTCTGAAAATCAGCCAGTGAACACTCCGTGGATCACAGTGGTTGAATCCCAGTGTGATGGGATCACCATGAGTTGTAGGGTCAATGGCAGCTAACAACAACAACAGATCTTCTCTCATGTTGTGTTTTCTTTTATTTAAGTCCTTTGGAGTTGAGTTGGGTTCTTGGATTACTTGTAATTAAGACTGTACCAACCCACCAGCCACTCCTCGGAAGGAAAGTTGGGCAATCTACTTCTGTAGTGATACCGCCTTGGAAACCCAAGAAGGGGTCACTTCATGGCAATGTGTGAAGTAACAGTGACTGGCTTCTGGGTGAAGCCTGAAGGCTTTATTTAGTATGTGAGCTTTGTTCTGTTTGGGTTTCTCAGAAGTTTGGTTTTTGTGTTTTGATTTTGAAGTGGGGCCTTAATTCTTCATTGGATTTTCCAGGTGGGTAGTTCCTGTTTCTTACTCATCTTTGTATCTGTTGTATGCCTTGCCTTTCCTGGACATCTAAAGACTTCTTAAATTGACCTGAACTCAGCAGTCTGCATTCATTCACAGTGTATTTACTCACCTCATTGTTGGCAATTACACATGTTTGTTGCCCTTTCCTATCAGGTTTATTATGATGCTAAAGCCATATCATAAATATTGACGTTAGTAATTTTTGTGTAGTGCTTTCTAGCTTACAAAGTAAAGGGAGGGCTGGTGTCATCACTATTTACAAACTAGAAAACCAAGGGTCAGCGGATTTACATGACATTTAATTTTATAACTTATTCTCAACAAATTTAAATTTGAAAGGAGCCCTAGTGGTGCAACGGTTAACCACTCAGTTACTAAGGAAGAGGTTGGCCATTGGAACCACCCACTGACTTCACAGGAGTGATCTGCTAGATAAACGCTATGGGGCAGTTCTGCTTTGCTACATGGGGTCACTGAGTCAGAATCTACTCAATGGCGACAACAAGAGCTTTAATTTTGATATGGTATCCAAAGCACTTTTTTGGAGAATAAATAACTCTGTGTTCCAAAATTAACCCCTCTTCCTAATACTTCCTGTGGTGGTTATGTTTGTATGTCAACTTGGCTGGGCCTGGTTTAGTGTCTGGGCAGCTGATGGTAGTTATTCCCCATGATGAGACTGGCAATCAACTCCATGGTGGGATCTACCACAAGCAGCTGAGTAGCTGCCTTTGGGTATGTGCTTCCTGTATATAAGAAGTCTTGGGAATAGTCTCTAGCTTATGGCATACTTGGACCCTGCATGTAGCTGTGTCGTTGTTCAGCAGCCTGCCATACTCTGCTGATCTTAGGACTTAAAATGGACTTGAATTAATGGCCTGCTGTGTGGTTTGGTGACATCAGGACTGTGCCATTTTATTTGTTGACCTTGGGCTTGTTAGCCTCTGCAGTCACTAGCTGCCCGAGTGAAGAGATGTCTGTAGCTTCAGTGGGCCAGGAGCAAGAGGCAGTGTTGAAGCCCAAGGTCAAGGGGCTTTCACCCAGCCCCTAGATCCTGGCACTTGAACTTGGGCTTAAGACCTCCAAATTGTAAGAATAAACTCCTGTTTGTTAAGGCCATCCCATTTGTGGTGTATTCTTGTCAGAGCGGCACTAGTTAACCAGAACACTGGCCCTAAACAAGTTCTTTGACGTTGGTCAAGACACATAAATAACTTGTAATGATGATGTGTGCAAGTTGGGTCTTCAGGAAGCCTCTCTGACTGCCTCTGCCTTCCACTGTCACCCTCCGAATAATTGCAGTTTGCCAAGAGGTAGAGCTCTTCAGGATTCACAGCTTGAGCTTCTCATTTAGCTAATTGGTGCTTATTCTTCAAATTAGGTTGCTCTCTCCATTGGAAGAGAGTTTGCCTCTATCTATTCTTGCAAGTTTTGCTAAAAATGAACTGTGAAACTTGACTGTTTCTGGCTTCAGACATGTTCTCATGATAGTTATCTTCACAAAGGCTTTTGGGAGCAGGACTCTGGCATAGGTCTGCTTCCTGTGGAGTGCATTTCCCCACATATATCAAGATTGTGAAGGGCTCCCTTGTACCACAATGCACCGGGTTAATTGAATACTTAAAAATTTAGTTCTATTCCTTCCCCACATTGATGATGCCGGTCCCAAGAATGATGCTCTCAAGTTGCTGCTTCCCTTACTCACTTCCTGTTGTCCCATTGGCTTTTTTCTGCACTTGATTTCTCCGTCCTTATCTCTCACCAGAGAGCCCCTGGGTAGTACAAATGATTAATAGGCTGCTAAACAAGAAGGTTGAAGGTTCAGTCCATCCAGAGGTGCCTCAGAAGAAAGGCCTGACGATCTACTTCTGAAAAATCAATGACTGAAAACCCTTTGGAGCACAGTTCTGCTCTGACATGGGGTCTCCATGAATTGGAATCGACACGACAGCAAGTGTTTTTTAAATTAGTCCCTCACCAGGGCCTCTCTGATGATGGCTTGACAAGTTTGGATACAGCCCACCCTGATTTCAGTGCCTTGTGCTATCAAGCTGGTCTTGCTTTCACTGCAGAACATCTATAGAACTTATGATGCATAACACTTATTCTGACATTGTTTTGAAAATGGCATTGTGTGTCTATCTTATCTCCTGGAGGGCAAGAATTATGCTTTACATTATTGTTGCATAACACACAGCATCTTGTATTTACTGTCTCATGCAGAATTTTAGAGTTATCAAGGGAGTCTGTTACCCAGTAAATACCTGAGGAATGTCATCACCTCTTAGTTTTCTGCTTTATGGGTTATCTGTGCTCACTCCTTCTACCACTAAGTACCCTGCTCAGCTGCTCACTGTGAGGCTGAAGGCAGAAGTCATGAGGCCTGGGGTTTCAAGGGAACTAGTAGGTGTGAACTGAGCTTATATTATCTGAATGCATACTTCAGCCAATTGTAAGTGTATTTTGGTTATTGGTCCCTAGGAATTTTGAAAGGGTGAGAAATCACAAAAGATAAGTCTGATGCTGTGGGGTGGGTGTATTGAATACTAACAGAGAAAGGTGTGATGCCTCCTCCCATGCCCCAGTTGCATACTTGATAATGAGATGGAGGGGGTCCCTTTTAAGGGGGAAGAGGGTTCTCCCAGACTATTCAGTGTTACTGCATCTGTTTGTGAATTTTCTGTTGTTACTAGCCAAAGAGTCTCTGTGTGCAAATGGGTAATGGGCTGGACTACTAGCTAAAAGCTTAGGCATTCAAATCCACCCAGAATTGCCTTGGAAGAAAGTCCTGGTGATCTTTGTCAAAAAAATCAGCCACTGAAAACTCCATAAGGAGCTCTGGTGGTGCAGTGCCTAAGGCATTCAAGTGCTAACCAGAAGGTGGGTGGTTCAAACCCACCAGCAGCTCTGTGGAAGGAAGGTGAGGCAATCTACTTCTGTAAAGATTTACCACCTTGGAAACCCAATGGTTTGAGTCAAAATTAACTCAATGGCAGTGGTTTGGGTTTTGAAAATTCTATGAAGCACAGTTCTTCCCTGACATACATGGGTTCACAATGAGTCAGAATCCATTCAAGGGCCACTGGTGTGGTGACTAGTTGAGATTGAAAAATATCATGGGAGAGATAATTTATTTTGCAAAGTCCATGACCCTGGATTCTCAGACTTGTTTCTCTTTCTCTACCACTGCTCCTACCAAGGCCTCTGCAGAAAAGCACAGGCTCAGAGATGCTGAGAGCTGTGACCAGCTTTTGCCATCCTGTAAGAGAATGTGGAGATAGGAGGTCAACCAAAGGCAGCTGAGGTGAACCCACATTAGGACTCACCTGAGATTTCCTTTCCAAGACTTAGTGGCCAAGTCTATGGCCTGTTCCCAGTCCTTCTCCTGTTTCTTCAGCATCCCTCTTCCTCCCTTCTTGCTGCAGCCCAGTACCCAAACTCCTTCTAGACAGCCCCTCCTGTGACTCAGTCCAGAGCCCAGTCTGGGAACAGTCCCTTTTCTGAACCTCTGGGCATTCAGTGCATCTCTCCTCTCAGATGGTCCTCCACTTGGGGAGGATGTTTCCTCCCCTACACACACACACACACACACACACACACACATTTGGAAGTGTGGGGCTGTTTTTGTTTGTCAAGGTAACTTGTGAACCCAATTGTCATTTAAGGCAGTAGCCAGACATACTCAGTTCCCCAAATGCTGTTGGCTCCCCTTTTGAGGAACACTGTGCACTCCAGGCCAAAGGACTGGCTTTTGATCTACAGACTCAGAATAGGCTTGACTCCCTGGGTTGTAGCTTCTGTTCTACTGCTTACCTAGCTTCTAAGCTACTACTTGCTTAATTTTCTAGCCTTGGTTTCCTCATCTACAACATGGGGCTAATAACAGTGCCCCTACTTCACAAAGTTTAAATAGGATGACATTTATTAATACATGCAAAGCACTTGGGTCAGTCCCTGGTACCTACATGCTATAGGAGCATTAAACCTACCCACTGCCATCAAGTCAATTCCAACTCATAGTGACCCTATAAGAGTGGAACAGCCCCATAAAATTTCCAAGGCTGTAAATCTTTATGGAAGCAGACTGCCCTGTCTTTTTCCTGCAGAGCAACTAGTGGGTTTGAACCACTGACCTAGCAGCCAAATGCTTTAACCACTATGCCATCAGAACTCCAAAACCAAACCCACTGCCACTGAGTCAGTTCCAATTCATAGCAACCCTTTAGGACAGAATGGAACTGCCTTACAGGGTTTCCAAGGCTATAACTCTTTGTGGAAGCAGACTGCTTCATCTTTCTCCTGCGGAGTGGCTGGTGGTTTGAACCGCTGACCTTTTGGTTAGTAGTCAAATGCTTTAGCCACTACACCACCAGTTATTTTACCTTTTAAGATCCCTTCCTGCCAGGCCTCCAGGGCCACTTTTTGGCCTTAGGTTGAAACTGTTGTTCTGTCAGACACTTGCCTTATCAATGGGCTGAGCCCATGGCTACCATGGGTGAGAACCTTGGCTCCTGGCGTGGGTACATGGTCAAGGTCCTGAACCCAGGCCATCCATGGGTACCTGCACTTCCTTGATTCTGCTCTCTGTCCAGTTTATCCCTCCTGCTCTTGCTCAGCCGGCTGCTTCTCTGTTCCTTTTGCCAGGAGACCACTTGGTCTTTTCTTCTCTGTTCTCAAAGCTGTTGTGCATGTGTGTTGTTTTCTGTTTTAGAGCCTCTTTTAACCCACAGTACTCAAAGCTTAGTGTGCACCAGACTCAGCTGAATAGGTGTAAAAATACAGATTCTTGTGCCCCACTCCAGAGAGTCTAAGGAGTTTGTCTCTTCTTCCTCAGGAGCAGGAGGGTCATGGCTGCCCTTACTCCCGGGAGGTACAAAACCCATTATCATGTTATAGCTGATCACCATGTGGCTAGGTACATAGATCATCATCCTTTGTTTTTTTCTTAAATCTACTTAAAATTCCACATTAATATTTTCTTTCAGCTGAGGTCGTGCCTCAATCTAGAACTGCTCTATTGGGAATATGATGGATGATAGGAGGTGAGAGGTGGCACTGTTTTCCTTTAGGCAAAGTGATGTGATGGGAAGGAGGGCCTCTGGGCTGGAACTCCATGGCTTTGAGTTCTGGCCCCAAATCCATCACTAACCTGCTGTGTGACCTTGGTCAAGTCACATAACCTCTCTCAGCCTCATTTATGGTAAAAGGGGATTGGATAGGTTGGACTTGCTGAAGTTCCTTCCAACTCTAAAAGTCTGTAAGTCTATGAGTCTATTTAAAAGTGCTGACAGCTTTAGAATTGCTAATTAATGAGTTTTTAGTGGGAACACAATTAAGTGATAATGAAGGCCTCAGAAGTAAATCTCTCCACTTCTTCTAATGAGTTGAGCGGATGGGACTTGGAGTGTGTTTTCACCAAATGGAGCCCCTGGGAGGATGGAGCGCAGAGCCCTGGGCTCCTATGTGGGGACTAAAGGAATCCAGAGTCCGGAACAAAGTCACACATCACAGGAAGCTGGGCAGCAGACTGTCAGCTTGAAGCCATGTGGATGGAGTAGAATACTGGCAGCTCTGTGATGGCCTGGAGAATAGAAATCCTACTTTACATCATTTCCAGAACATGTTCATCTGCATTGTCTTGTTTAACCCTCTTAAACCTGGTGAAATAGATAAGCCAGGAACTTTAATCTTTCCCACTTAATGGATGAGGAATAGAGGCTCAGAGGAGTGACTTGTCTAAGGTCATGGAGCTGATAAATGACATTTGGATTCAGCCCCAAGCTTCTGGATTCTGAAACCTGTGTCCTCAGCTCTACCCACTAGCTCCTCAGTCTGGCAGGCCACCTCTGCTGACCTCTGCTGGCTGCTCTGAGTGACTGACTTCATGGTGAAGCAGGTGGCCCTATTCAGAGCATTCTGAGGGCAGTTGCAAAGCCACCCAGGGTCATGGAGCTGTAGATACATCCTGGGAGTGGGAAAGATCAAGCTGGGGTTGGGGGGTGCTCAGTGTGTGGTAAGAGGGCACTGGGGCAGGCAACTGAGTTCTTCCATGTAAGACCTCAGATTCTTCTTGACAGACCATGACCTTGCAGCTGAGTGCTGGGCACAGCCAGGCATGTGTCAGGGCTCAGAATCACAGTTCTCAGGGTGCTTGTTGACTGATTGAGGTTCCATCTAAGGAGGGAATGCCCCAAAGAGTAAGCAAGAGACTGGGAGATCCAAAGAGGCCGGGGGATCTCTGTCCCAAGGGAACAAACAACAATGATCCAGCTAGGAGAAAAGCCCAATCTGAAATGTCTGGGGAAGGAGGAGGGTCTGCTGGCCTGGGGGTAGAGGCTGGGAGCAGGTGAACTCAAAGACTGTTGTTGAAGTTTTTGGCTGCAGAAACAAAAGACCTTGACCTTTCTCTTCTAAGTGAAACTGAACGAAAGCATTATGCAGAGATGCAGCCTCTTTGCTGCAGAGGGAGGGAGGGAAGGAAGAGGGAGTACGCACTTGTCTGGGTCCTGCCCTAGAAATGTTTCAAGTAATAAAATCAGGATGGCTTAAGAAATCCATTACCCCTCTCAGCCTCCTGCGGCCACCCACGTGTCCTGGTGGAGAGTGAAGAGAGGACTGGGCACCCAGCTAGGTAATGTGGCCTCAGTGTCTCCTCACCTGCAAATCAGGGAGTAAGGTGAGAGAGTCCTGAGGGCCCCACCTGCTCCTACCTCAGGTGAGTCTGGAGTCGTTCTTTTGGAGGAGCAGAGGGAGAATTGAGAAGAGATGCCAGAAAGAAAGGGGAGAAGAGAGAAGGACAGAGATAAGAGGAGAGCAAAATGAAGGAAGCTGAAGAGAGGTGAGAAGAGAGCCACATAAAGAGAAACTCACAGGGTTTGGAGATCTCCTCTCCCCCTGCCACTTTATGGTTCTGTACCCGTGCACAAGTCAGACTCTCTGAGCTTCCATTTCCACACCTGAAAAATGGAGATGGTTGTACTCACTTCATTGTTGTGAAGGGCAAATAAGCAGTTTATAAGCCATAACATGCTGCACGAAGTAATGTGTTGAAGTCACAAGAAAAGGTGGAAGGAGAGAGGAAGAAAGGAAGTGGGGAAGGCTGGGGCGGGGAAGTAAGGCAGATCCTTTTCTGAACATTTCCTTTTCAAGGGATGTGGATAGGGGAGAGTAGGTGGGAATGGGAATTAAATACTGAAGATGGACCACGAAGAAATAGCATCTTCCCTCAGTGAAGCTGTTTGCATTCCTTCTGGCAGACAGAATCCAGAGGGTTGACTCTGCTCAGCTGTATGTGTGTGTAACTGAGGAGCCTTGGCCTGGCTGAGAACAGCCCCTGTGAAACTGGGGCAAGTAGGATGCTGCAGCTTTGGTTTCCTTCTCAGAGACCCAGAGCAGGGAGAGGGCAGTCTTGTGCTTCAAGACCTCATCACGTTTCCTAATTTCTGTCAGATTTAAAACTCTTAAAGGGCTGAGGAGGCTGGACTGAAGGGGATATGGTAGAAGCTCATAGCAGAATCCCGGAGAGGAAGAGTCAAGGAACAGAAAGGTTAAAAGAGAACAATATGGATGAAGAACTTTCTGGAAATCCCCAAACCAAGACAAAGCCCTCTGTCCATTTGGGCCAAACACCACAGTTACCTTCTGCTGCTCGTGCCTGGATCCCCATCTTGGCATGAGGTGAGCCTGAGGCAGAGGAGGCACAGGGCTGGGGTCTGGACAGCCAGTTCCCCTGGCAATCTAGATTTATGATTTGGCTGAGCTGGAGAAAGAGGGAGCCTGCAACCATCCAGGGTATGAAAAGCAGCCCAGTGTTTCCTCGAGGAGCCACAGTGCCAAAGGCAGGGACGTCCACCTGGCCTCACTGTGTAGTACATTTGTCACCCTGGAGCCTGAGGCCTGGCTGGTCTCTCTTTTGTCATCTGCATCCTCTGAGGCCAGCTCCCACCTTCAGTAGCTTCTGCTTCAGGGCCTGCAGCTCCAACAGGTGTTCTGCAGGGGGAGGCCTCCTCTCTCCCTTGGCACCCTCTCATACTGGGCCCTGCATCTGGTGCCCCATCAAAACTGGCATCCAGTGAACTTTCCCAAGGGATTAAAAGCCTTAGAGTCAAAACAGGTAAAAAGGCCCTCAGAGACAGCAGTAGTTTCATGCTGTGCTCTGAACAGCTCTACCCTTAAAGAGACCAGAACCCCCCCCCACAAGAATATTTCTGCTTCTATCTGATCTATATGTAAGATTTAATATTTGAAGAATGAGTTCTGCTGCTAAAAAAACAAATTTAAAGACTACAAATCTGGTCCCATGTCAAGAAGGTACAGAGGGCCAGAGGAGGCCAGCAGTCCAGCCATTTGTTGGCAAAGTGAAGACTAGATCCTGTTTCCTGGCTTCCCCAGCCAAAATTTCTCCTTAATACTAGGCTCCCTTTTCCGAGGTGCTGGCCTGAGCATTCACAGTCAAACACTCTTCTCTTCTCTAGCCGTGCTACCCCTTCCCCTTATGCCATCCACCAGAGCCAGACTCCCCCATGAAAGCTTGGGTACCATCTCAGCTTTCCCTCTGCCAGATGGGGCTTCAGAATGTAAGTCATGTCTGGCCCAAGTAAACCCCATTTCAGATGTGGAACACAGCCTCTGTGGTTGACCCTATGGTTGTAGCCTCTTCTGCTCAGAGGCTGTCTCTAGGCCCAGGCCCTTGGGTGTAGCCACTCCAACATCCCAACATCCCAGTGGGCCATCTGTGGTTATTGAGAGTCTTCTGGTAGAATGTGGGCCATTTTCTTTAGTTCCATTTTGATTTTGGAAAAAATTTGGCCCTCTAGGCCTTGCTTAGGAGCTCTGGTAGCGTAGTGCCGAAGGCACTTGACTGCTAACCATAAGACTGGCAGTTCAAACCCACCAGCCACTCCTCGGAAGGAAGATGGGGCAATCTACTTCCGTAGTAATACTGCCTCAGAAACCCAAGGAGGGGTTGCTATGAGTCGGGTCCGACTCAACGGCACACAACAACAACAACAACAGGCCTTGCTTTATCTATTTTCTGATTGTTGGTGTTGCTTAGCTGTCCTCTGCTGTGGTCCTTAGATAACCGTTCCAGAAAATCCCAGACTAACCTTTCTTCTGTGCGAGTGGCTCTCTTGCCAATACCCCACACCCTGTTTCTCTCACACAGTTTCTTCAGCCATTGCCAGGGTCCTGTTCCTCAGCTTGGTTTGCCCTGTTTTATGTTCTACTCCTTCTCCTGCACTAGTCCTCATGGCTTTTCCAGCAGTAATCCCCTCAGCCTTGCCACTCTGAGTTGACATTCCCTGGCTTTACTCTTTCTACACACCCCTCTTAGCTTCTTAGAGGTGGGCCCTTCTCCTTCTTCACCAGCCCCACCTGGAAGCTTCCTCCCTATTGCAGGAGCCACTGTCTTCCCTTTTGGGATCCTGTAGTAGAAGAATAAAAGAGTCCAGTGTTCCCTGAGGGCTTGATATGGACTGGACATTGTGGGCAGTGCTTTATATGTTTCATCTCATTTGAGCCTCACATCAGTCCTATGAAATAGATATTAATTCCCATTATCCTGTTCATATTTCATTCATACTCATTTCCTAGATTCAGGAGAAACTGACTCTCAGAGATTTAATACCACAGTTGATAAAACCCTGGTTCTGAATCTAACTCTTGAGCACTTGCCCCCAGTGGTGGTGATCTTTGTCCAAAGCCCTCATCCCTATCCCAAATCCTTCATCCTGGTTATTCTTTCTCTTCATTTCCCCCCATGGATCCGTAAGTGCAGACTGAGCATGGTGGGGAAGTGTGGGAGAGACAGGGGCCCCCACTTGTTTCATAGGTGGAGAAAAACTAAGGTTGAAAGCAAGCCATTATTTTCTCTAAAGAAGGAAAATGTTAAAGTCACTGAGAGAGTCCTGGTCTTCTCTGGGATAGCCAGGTGAGAGGAGATACTCAGACCTATAGGTGATTGGTCTTATGAAAGAGGAAGAGATGAGAAGCTATGAAATACTCTCCACTTCTTGCCAACACACTTCTCTGTCTTGTTCTACCAGTAAGAAGTATGTAGACAACCTGGAGGCCCCTGTGGCACGTTCTGTGTGAGGCACAGACGAGGGCTGGAGTATAGGGAAACTGTACATACCCTGTAGCCCTTCCTTTTAGCAGCAGCCTCCTGCCGATGGGAAGCTCTGTGGCCTGGCTGGCTTCTCCTCTCCCAGCCCAGGTCCCCCTTCTTCAAGGATGGTGGTAAAGAGTAATATGGCTCTAAGATAGGGCAAGATAGGTAGGGAAGAGGCTTCTGGGCTCTCCATCTCCTGGAGAATAGCCATTGGGGTGTGGCGAGGAGGTGGGGAGGGAAGGCAGTGACTCAGATGGGAGCTCGAGAGGGACCTGGGCTGGAGAAAGGAGGGACCAGGCTGGCACCAGCACCTTCATGAAATGCTTTTAGTTGTTAACCTAGTGTCAGCTGTTGTGGAGGAGGCTGGAGCCAGAGGGGTGGCATTATCACCCTTGAGGTGGTGGGGGCAAGAGGAGAGGATGGTGGCTCCTGTCTCTTGGGAAATCTGTGCGTCTCTCGTCACCCATCCCCCGGCCTCATAACTCAGGAGAAGAAAGGGGTGATCAGTTGAAAATCAGAGGACAGGAACCCCAGAAGATGCACGTACACACATGACCTCTTAGACTCTTTCTCATACACACAACATCTCACACTCCCTCTCTCTCACACAACCTCTCACACTCACTCTCTCACACAACCTCTCACATTCTCCCAACACAACCTCTTACACTTTGCTCTTGCTCACACTGTCTCACAGACATAACATCTCACACTCCCTTTTTCTCTCTCTTTTACACACACACTCTCTCCCACTTCCTCTGTCTCACATACACGCACATCACTCTCCTCCTTTCTCTCACTCACATCTCACACTCCCTCTTTTTCTCTCCCCCACACACAACCTCTCTTACTCCTTTCTCACACACACTGCCTCTCACAATCTTTCTAACACACATCTTTCTCACATTCTCTTGCTCTCTCTCTCTCACACACACACACACTCAGTGTCTGTCTTGCAAACTCAGGGCTTCACACCACTGCTCCCTGGTCCAGCCAAAGTTGGAGTATTTCTGGGATGAGCAATCCACTTCTTGAGGAGAAATCACCCTAAACCATCCTCAGGCACTTTGAGGAACTCATGAGAGGAAGCCAGCTCTTGGTGGGGTGGCTGGGACTCCTGGGGGAAGACAGCCAGGCATTGGTGATTGGTGTGTCACTGCTGGGACTGCGAGCTGTCTCTAGCGCTTTTGTCTGGCGCTGGGAGCCAGGCTTAGCAGTGCAAGGGACAGACAATCGGAGCTGTTCCTTGGAGGGCTGCTACACTGTGCGCTGTTTTCCCTGTGGCTGGACCAAGCCACGCACAGCTGCCAGGCAGGATGGAAATGTTTTCTTGCTGACCTCACCTGAGCGCAGCGGCCTGGGTTGGTTTTACAGGGAAATATTTTCTCTCTGAAAACAGTAGCAGCATCCGTAGTTCCCCTGGACTGAGTAACACTAGATGGGACTCAAGCCCTGGCCCCTCATCAAAGCAAGCCTGAGCCCCTTATGGAAACCTGGGAGCCAGGCGTGCTGGCGGCCCTGGGTCTGCTCCTGACTGTGACTGGGCTCCTGGGGTCTGGACCCGGGAGTGAGGAGGGGGCAAGCATGCTCTTGCCCAGGCTCTGATGCACAGTCAGGCTGGTGGTGCCCAGGTTTGCTTCTCCTGCCTCCATCTGAGTTTCCTGCAAGGTGGCTGGGCTTTGGGGACTGCAGCTGAGCCACTAGTGGGTGAGTACTCGGACAGATGTCCCTTTCTGTGTTCGCTGGCTGTGTCCACGTGAGTGGGAGTGGACTAGGTCTGCAGCTCTATTTTCAGAGACTAGACATGCCAGCTGGGTGGGTGGAGAATCTAGGGAGCAGGGTCCAGCATGGGGTGAGAAGGCTGCGTGTCGGGAACTAGAGCTGCAGATGTTTTCTTCAGGAATAAGGAGACTGAGAAGAAGAAGAAGCTTCTTTCGCTGCCTTCCTCTCCTGGGTAGGAAAAGATGTGCCTAACACTACATGGAGGGATTGTGGCCCCAATGCCTACTGTTCACAGAGCTTCCGGCTTTTGGGGGGCAACTTGAACTCTTGCTGCCAGACACCTGCTAGTTGAAGGACTGGGACCACAGAGTGAGGTTTGCCCTTTTCTTTCTCTGGTCATGTTGTGTGTCACCTCCTTCCAGGCTGACATCACCACTCTGGGGCCATTAAAAAGGGGTGTGTGATCCTTCTGCTTGCTTCCTGGGAGACCCTGCTGGGCTCCTGAGGCCAGGTTGTCACCAGCACTGCCAGGAAAAGCAGTGGAACAAGAGAGATGTCACCCTGCCTTTTTTTTTTTTCCCCAAAAAAATAATTTATTTCATTTTTTGGTTGTTGTTGAAAATATGCACAGCAGAACAATACCAGTTCAACAATTTTTGCATGTACAATTCAGTGATAACGATTACATTCTTCAAGTTGTTTATTTCCAGTAGAGAAATAATCCATTCTCCATTCTCACCCTTCTTTAGTGGGGAAGTTGTTCCTCCCCCATTAACATAAACTCATTGTGCCTGAGGCTTCCTATCTAACCTTTTGAGTTCTGTTGCCAGTTTGATCTCAGACAGATAGTTCTTTCAGAAAGTCCAAAATGGCCATGCCTTTTTTTTTTTTTTTTTTTTTGCAAAACAGTGGTAGCTCCCCACCTCAAATGGGCACAAAAGGAGACCCAGTGAGGCTAGAGAAGGCAACCACTGGGATCTAGGGACCTTCTGCTATAGCCCTGCCCCCTGCCTACTCATCTAAACCCTTGTCCTCAGTGATTCTCGTTATGTTTTCAGCTTGGACTGTTTTTAGGAATAAGGAGGACTCTGACGTCACTAGATGCTAAGTGAAGTCACGCTTTCTATATTTCTATTTGTGCCTGCAACTAATCTCTTTGGATTTCACCGGATGCCTATTTTCTAGCACTCCAAGCATGCCTGTGATTATGTTCCCTGCTTCTTTGCCTCTTTGCCCTTAAGTTTCATGCAGTGAGTATGTTTGGACCAGATGAACTCCAAGGTCCCCTGGAAGAACATCTCCAGTTTTCCAGAAGATTGTTGTGGAGGACAACGCTGCACACCCTCTTCCCTAATATAACTGATCTTGTCTGGAATCCAGGGCAGGATGAGAGGACCAGGATTCTGACTCATCTGAGAATTTTGTTCTTAGGATTCCATAGTCATGGCGTGTCGGGGGTGGCAGTGTTTAGATGAACATTTCTCAACCTTGGCATTATTGACTTTTTGGACTGTACAGTTCTCTTTTGTGAGGAGCTGTCCTGTGCACTGTTGATGTTTAGCACATCCCTGCCTCTACCCACTGTACCTACTGGATGCCAGTGGTATTCCCTCCTTTGTGTTAACCCAAAATGTCTCCAGGCATTGACAGATGTCTCCCAGGGGTGCAGGCAAAAATCACCCCAGGTTGAGAACCATTGGGTCAGGTTAACGCAGCTGCTGCATTCCCTCCTTTGGTCCTCAGGTGGCTTTTGGCCTCATGGCATTGGGTCCCAGGGTGGCCAGATGAAGTGTAGCCATCCCTGGTCTGGGAGTGCAGACATCTGGGCTCTGGCTCATATGATCTTGCTCAAGTTCCCATCCCAACCTAGGCTGGAGAATCACCCCAGTCCTTCCGACCTCCAGATCTTCCTTGTGGAAGCATGGTGGTAAGGCTCAGAGGTGCTGGTTTGGCTCCTCCATTAGTGTTGTGTGAGGTCTGAAAAGGAAGGTCCCATTGTAGGGCACCACCTTTCCCTGCCGACTTGCCTGAAAGCTAAAAGTGGCACTGAGGCCAGGATGGGTCCAGCACCTGGGATGTATGTGAGTATGTGCCTGTGTGTGCTCACATGCACTCATGCACTTGCTTGTACCTTTTTGGATCCTGTATCAAATGAATAATGTGGAGGCGAACCCTGCCTTGGGGAGTTTACAGCGTGAGACAGATGTCCTGTTATGCTTGAGTAGAGAAATAAACCAATCAAGACGATTCTGTGCCTTACTTGGGTTAAGTCTTGTCCTTTTAAGCAGAATACCTCTGCGGAAGAGTAAACAAGGGGAGAAGAAGCTCTTGAGCTTCTTGCTTATCAGGATTCCTCTGGGTCATGGTGATCTCACTCTTAATCAAAGTAGGAGGGCTTCATGAAGGAGGAGATGTTTCAGAACCAATAATGCCATGGTTGGGAGGCAGGATGGTGTGTGTGTGTGTGTGTGTGTGTGCATGGATGCTATGAAGCCCTTGAGGCCTTTTTTTCTCTGGGGAAGTTTGGAGGGAAAAGATGGGGAAGATGGCTAAGGAGTACCTTCCCCCATCCTCTCCTTGAGTAGCAGGTACCAGCCCTTTTTCCTCAAGCCGACCATTCCTGAAACTTGTCTTCAGAACTGGAAGGCAAGCTCTCCCCCTTAGCACAGAGAAAGAATTTACAGGAATATATATGCTGCATATATATTTACAGGAATATATATCCTATGCTGCATAGAAATTATGGTCAAATTATAATTTCTGGAATAGAACAGAGTGGTGCTTCAGGTGGCACACACCAGCAAATCATCTCCTAATCAGCCTGCTGGACTTTGAGGTACCTTGTACAATCCATTTGTGGCAGATTTTATCTCCTAATGATACTTGATTCTGGTGGGTAAGTACAATCCCTAAACAAACAGCATCTAAAGAAGATGGAGAAGGGGAGGGGGCTGGACATTGTTGCCTGGGATCTACCCAGATAAGCCACAACATACTGTCTTTACACCCAGTCCACTGCCTCAGGTCGATTCTGACTCACAGTGATCCTATTGTTGTTGTTGTTATGTGTCCTCCAGTCAGACCTGACTAATAGCAACCCCTCCTTGTGTTTCCGAGATGGTATCACTATGGAAGTAGATTGCCCAACCTTCCTTCCGAGGAATGGCTAGTGGGTTTGAACTGCCAGCCTTCTGGTTAGCAGTCAAGTGCCTTAGGCACTATGCTACCAGAGGATCCTATAGGCCCCCGAATCTCCATGGCTTTCTGCAGAACTAACCAGCATCTGTTTTTCCCACCAATGATGTGGGAACCTTTGACCTTCCCATCTTTCCCTGGCCTCATCTCCCTCAGGGAGCTTTTCTGTGAAAAGCTTGTTGGGCATTGGAGAAGGGGAGAGAGATCTCACCAAATGGGCAGCTTTGGGGCAGTAAGCAGCTCTGTGGTTCGTGGCTTTCAAACCTACAATGTCTTGACAACACTCTGTGGTTTGTGGCTCTATAGCCCCAGGACAGAGCTGTGTCCTAACATACTCTGTGTCTGCTCTGTTCTGGGCTGGTCATAAAGGGGCACTGGACCTGTGGGCAGGGCCAGGCCTGGGTTTATCTAACTCCCAAGGCTGGCATGAGACTCACCCAGAGTGAACAGGACCAGAGAGACCATGAAGAAGCCCAGAGGCCCACATGTGATCACATGGAGGGCACAAGCATGTGTAAATGAGATAAACATAGAGCAGGGAAGCCATCTTGGGTAGTGAGTCCAGGGTCAGCTCACTGTGGATGGCAGGAGCTGTTCATAGCCACCTCTGAAGTCATGGTGCAGCTCTGTACCACCACCACCACCTAAGCATGGGAACATTAAGAAGCAGACTCCACCTCCCAGGACCCTGTGGCCCATTGGAGACCCCCGAGCCTGGAAACTCATTGGGACTAAGCTGGGGGTTTGGAGGGATGGTTGGGGCAAGAGGAGCTCTGATTGGTGTCCTTGACTCCAAGCCCATGCCCCCTGCATAGGGGTGTTGACTGTCAGAACATGTGCTGGTCAGATGCAAAAATATTTTTTCCCCTAGTGGAGCAGGGAGAGAGATGTGGAGATGGCATTTTGAAGAGGAGGGAATCCTGCCTGTCCTGTGCCCATTAGTAATGGAAGCCCCTCTGGACATTCTCAACTGGGGAGAGTTATGCCGAAAGGTTAAGCAGGTATGATTTCTTTTGAGGAAGACTCCAGGAGCAGAAGGGCTTCATTCATTCCTGCCTTTATTCATTTATTTATCTAAGTTTTTGACTGTGCACCAGCCCTGTGCGAGGTGATACCCTCTCCAGCTTCGAGAAGCTGGAGGTCCAGAGGATAGACCTGGCTGGTGGACTCAGGCGGATTGAACCGTGATGGTGAGAGGTGCCCTCACAGTGCTGTGGGAGCTCAGATGAAGTCCAGATTAATTGGTTTTCTGGCTGTTCTCCCAGCTGAGCTTTCCAGGCCCCACCCTATAGCCTTTGGGAGGGATAACTGAGAGGCAGGGTCAAGTCACAGCTGGAAGCAGGCCTGCTCCCAAACTGCCACAACCTAGAGGTGTTGTTAATCTCTGCCCCCTGGGGCTGGCAGGGCTCCCCAGTGCCCTTCGATTATTCACCCTGGGTTAATTGCTCTTCACAGTCTGTTCCTTTCCTCCCTTCTTCTCCCCCTCCTGCTGCTGTCTGCCTGCCCAACTTTGGGACTGACCACTTCCTCCCCAGTTTCTCATCAGAATCTTTGGTGGGGTCCAGGTGGTTGGTGTTTCTGTAGACCCTACTTTAGCATTTTGGGGGATGCAGAGAGTATGTGATTTTAACTGCCCCTGGGGTTCTTCCTCTGTTTTCACGCTCACCTCCACTTTGGGGGTTCATGCTAGGCTTGGTGCCAACTTTGGTTCTCACTCACCACACTTTCTCCTGTTCCCATGGGGAGGAGATCAGGAAAGGAGCTGTTAGTACCTGCTAAAGCCCAGTTAGACTGGGCAGTGTTTTGTACTGATGTACAGAGTCTCTAAGAATTGGAACTGACTTGATGATACGTAACAGCAACAAAGCTCAGTTGTCTCAGTATGTCTAAAACGCTGGTTCTCAAAAGTGTGGTACCCTGACCAGCAGCATCCCCATCAACAGGAAACTGGTTAGAAATGCAGATCTGGAACTTCAGCTAAGATCACAGAATTGGGAAGGCTGAGCAGTGGGCTAGGGGTGAGGCCAGCAGCCTGTGTTTAAACACACCTTTCAGGTGATTCTGATGCAGCTCAAATTTGAAGACCACTGGGCTAGGGCATGTCTAGGGCCTCCTTCCAACTGCAGTTCTGTGGCTGGTCTTGGCCGGTGACTTGTGACTGCAAAAAATCCTGTAACTCCTGGCCCAGGTTTTACCACACTCTGGAGCATTGCCAGTTATTTTGAGGGTATCATTAAACTCTCAAAATCACAAAAAAAAATCTAACAAAACCACTATTTTTATACCACTTTTCTAGAAAGGATTCGAGGTAGTTTACATTGCCTGTAGTTTAAAAGGCTCTTCTCTCCCAGTCCCTTCGGGGGAGGGGGCTGCAGAGGTGGCTGAACAAACCAGTGAACAATAGCAGGGCATCTGTCCGCACACCACCATCTCCTGAGCGTTACTGGCAGGATACTGCCACGCCAGGCTTGATCTTCCCACATCCTCCCCCCAGCAGCGTAAACATTCCTGCCCTTTCAGAGCCTCTGGTGAGAGCAGTGCCCCAGTGATTTTAATAACACTTCTCTCCCCAGAGGAGCAAAATGCCCTAACATCTCTCTCCTGCTGCTGGCTTTCAGCCCATAGCTGAGTTAATTCAAGCAATACTAATAACAGGTTTGCTGGTGAGAAGACCTCTTGCAGACCCCTAAATCCTACTCGCTGGGGTGCTGATAACAGGCTAAGAATTCTGTCTGGCCACCAGCAGTCATTCAAACAAACAGTGTGCAAAAGGCCTGGTTCTGGACTGGGTTCTGTGCAGACACCAAAAGAAATAAAACCCTGGTCCTTGCCCAAAATCAACTGGGCAAGGTGGGGAGAGAGTGTTGTTGTTAGGGGCCTTGAGTTAACTCATAGTGACCCCATGTGACACAGTAGAACTGCCCTATAGGGTTTTCTAGGCTGTAATCTGTATGGGAGCAGATTGCCATGCTTTTCTCCCATGGCACAGCTATATGGATTCAAACCACCAATCTTTTGGTTAACAGTTGAGTGCTTGACTGTTGTGCCACCAAGGCTCCTTGGGGAACCAAAATGTTTGTTCAGAGTTGAATGAATGAATAATGAAGCATGTTCTAGCCGCCATCAGCAATCTTCAATGTTTAATTTGGGCTTCCTCCTCCTCCTTTTCTTCCTTCCCTCTCTCAGATTCTCCTTCCTTCCTTGCAGATGACTGGCATCAGTTTCCAGGAGGTCCTCAAACCCCAACTGATCTGGCTCAATCAGGTCAGGCTCAGCATCCTGCTTTCCACTGGTTCTGTGAGGGGCCCGTCCCCAGCTGAGACCTTTCCCGGCCTTTCTCTCGTCTCCAAGGAGCTTGCAAGAAACGCAGCCTGAGAAAATAGCCTCCCTTCCCTTCCCCCACCTCTCTGTTCTCCTTGCCCACTTCCCCCAACTCCCCAAGGCTTCCCCAGGCCTGCAGCGCCCGCCCTGTCCTGCTCTCTCTCTGCCCTCCCAGACTCATGTTTTATGCAGGAACATCCCCATTCTCACGGAAAGTGAAGCAAAGTTTGGGAAAGAATTTCAAACTTTTTTTTTTTTAGAGAAGGTGGAGCAAATGCGGGGTTATGGGGTTAACCTCGGCAGAGAATATATTTTCCTGGCTGGATTGTGGCTGTGTGTGTGTGCCTGCTTGTGTGTGTGCCTACTAATGTATGTGTGCATATGTATGTGTCTCTGATGTGTGCACACATACATGTTTGTGTGTGTGCTTTCCTTATTCCTTTCTATTCACCATTTGCACTGTAGGCAGAGAGGAGGACGATCACATGCAGACATCCAGACAAACACATACACATACACACAAACAAACACACATACACACAAACACACACACACACTGTGGCTAGAGCTTTGCTTCACTTCCTAGTGCTCTGTCTTGCTTTTCCTGCCTCTGCTGAGCAACAAGATGCTCTTATCTTGGATTTAAATATTCCCAGACATTTGGGAGGCACAGGGAAAATAGAATGTCTTTTAAAATATTAGAAGGAAAATGAAAATATATGTAAAACTTTTTTGGGGTGATTTTCACAAGAGATAATGTCCCTTTGTTTTGAAGCATCAAAATGGTTGTATAGAATTGGTTTTTAAAAACAAAATTAGATTGTTAAACATATCAGATTGTACCACTTATTCTGCTAACAACTCCAAGTTGTTGTAAAGGCGCTGCCCTTTCAAAAGTCTAGCATCCCATCTCTTCTGACAGTTGTTAAGAAGGAGGCAAAGCCTTGAACAGAAGAATCTGTCTACAATACACTTAGCATAAGACAAAGGACAGTATTATGTTTTCTGGACTTGGTGCTGCTGAGAAACAGAAAAGCACTTATTTTCAGAGATGGAATTGTGGAAAGAGAAGGAGAGGGAAACCTTTAAATCTCTTTGAACACAATTTGCACCATAGGGCTTTATCTAATCAGCCTCATTCTCTGCGCCATCACCTTCAGTCATTTTTGATTCTTCTAACACTTCATTTTTATTGTCTTCCCAGAGTCCTGAAAATGGAAGATTTGCCTAAATTGAGACACGTTTCCTTCCCTTTTCACATGGTAATTTATTTCTTGATTTGCACCATGTTTTTTTTTTTTTTTTCCCCAATGATGACTCCAGTTCTTTCACATATGTAGGAGGCTGAGGAAGCAGACAGGAGCTACTCAATGGGGTGGCCATCGTGTTGGGGTGGGATTTGCAGGAAGACTCCCAGATCTCTCCAGGCCCAAACCCTCAGAGATACCTGGCTGCCTCTAGCACCTGAGAGACTTTAAGACCTGTCATGTCCTAAGCAGCAGGATGTTTTCTTTTTGCTTGGTTTTTGATAAATCTGTCCAGTGCTATGGCATTGCCACTCTTATCTCTCCACAAATCTGCCTCTGAGTCTTAGATCCTAGATCCAATGTTTCATAACAACTTGAGTTGCACTGATTGCGTAGGAGCTCTGGTGGCGTAGTGCCTAAGGCATTTGACTGCTAACCAGAAGGCTGGCAGTTCAAACTCGGAAGGAAAGTTGGGCAATCTACTTCTGTAGTGGTATTGTCTTAGAAACCCAAGGAGGGATCGCTATGAGTTGGATCCGACTCGATAGCAGTGCATTTGTTTTGTTTTTGAGTTGTTGAGGACAAAAATTTCCCCATTTTTCACTAAAGTAATTTATTTTACTTTCCTCTGTACTTATAAGTAGAAATGTACTTGGATTCCCAGGAACAATTGATTTTTCTGTAGGTCATTTAGAAAGGAATGTCAAACAAGGTGCATCCTTATATGCAGACGAAAAGATTGATGTCGCTTGTTTAACATAAAATCTTATTGCATAAATTTAGAAACAGTTTGGTAGTGTAAAAAAAAACAAACAAACAAACTTCTATCTTGAACACTTTATTCATTCTAAAAAGTTCCAGAATCCGGAAATGTATATTATATTTCAAAGAAGTCCTTGGGACCAAAAAGAGGGGAGAAAGTTGCTTTTTTTTTTTTTTTTCATTTTTTCCCTTGTGTGTTTTTTCTGGGTCTTCACATTTTCAGTCTTGTCCCTTGGGCATCTCTGGTGTCTGACAAATTTGAAATAAAGTCTGTTTTACTCTTCCCTCCTCAGTAGCTTTCTTTGTCATCATTCTTGAAGAAACACATTATGTTGTGCTCAGAATTCTACTCTGGCTTCTGGGCGGAGTAGAGGAGACCAAGAGTGTCAGAGAGGGAGAGAGCAAGGAGATAAAGACATGGGCCCAAGCAGAAACCATAGACAGACATAAAGAGACATGAGCAGATTAGCAACCACAATTGCAAGTGACAAAGATGTTAGTGGCAAACCCAGATGCCCTTCTAACAGTGGGTACCCCTCCTGGCTGTACAGGGAGCTCTTAGGAATCTCCAAGCACTTTGCCAGCACTCTGTTAGCTGTAGAAGTGCAGGTGATGGGAGAGGGTTGGACAGGTAGATGGGATGAGAGGGCACACACTAGGCTTTTGGACCCACACTTGCAGCTTCTAATTGCTGGGGATGGCTCTGTGTGAATAAGTCTTTAGAAGTCACTTGAGGGAGACAGCAATGAGAAGAAAAGGTTAGTTGAAGAATTATGGGCAAACTAACAAAACACTTTAGGATGATGAAGTTTGTCTCTGTTAGCCTTACTAGCTGTTTGTTTATTTACCCCTCTTCACAGCAGGGTCAGTTTTGAGGCTGGTGATAAATGGTTCTTGCTTCTCTCTCCTTTTCCCCCGCCTCTATTACCATGTCCCCTACCATGCTGCTTCTCTTCTTCTTCCAAACAGTGGTAATAGAGAGAATAATAATTGTTGTTATGTGCCCTCAAGTCAATTCTTACTCGTAGTGACCATATATAGGGCAAAGTAGAACTGCCCCATAGGGTTTCCTGGGCTGTAATCTTTTTTACGGGGAGCCGTGGTAGCACAGTAGTTAAAGTGCTTGGCTGCCAACTGAAAGAGCAGCAGCTTGAACCCACTAGCCGCTCCACGGAAGAAAGATGTGGTACTCTACTTCTGTAAAGAATGTTGTTGTTAGGTGCCATTGAATCATCTCCAACTCATAGCGACCTTAAATACAACAGAACAAAACACTGCCCAGTCCTGTGCCGTCCTCACAATGCTTGCTATACCTGAGCGCCATTGTAGCCACTGTGTCAATCCATCTTGTTGTGGGCCTTCCCCTCTTTCATTGAACTTGCACTTTACCAAGCATGATATCCTCCAGGGAATGGTCCCTTCTGACAACATGACCAAAGTAGGTGAGATGAATTCTGGCCATTCTCACTTCCAATGAGCGTTCTGGCTGCACTTCTTCCAGGACAGATTTGTTAGTTCTTTGTAAAAATTACAGCCTTGGAAACCCTAGGGGGTAGGTCTGTTCTGTCCTACAGGGTTGCTGTGAGTCAGACTAGACTTGATGGCAGTGGGTGGTGGTTCAGTGGTAGAACTCTGACCTTTTGCGTGGGAGATCCGGGTTCTGTTACTGGCCGATGCACCTCCAGTGCAGCCATCACCCATGTATCAGTGGAGGCTTGCATGTTGCTATGATGCTGAACAGAGTTCAGCAAAACTTGTAGACTAAGATGGACTGGGAAGAAAGGCCTGTTGATCGATTTCTGATAGTCAGCCAATGAAAATCCTATGAATCACGTGGTCTCATCTACAACTGATCATGTTTATAGTGCAGGATCAGGCAGTGTTTTTGCTCCGTTGTACATGGATGGAGTCACCATGAGTTGGGGGCTGAGTGCTGGGGAATGAAAAACAACAACTCTCATGTTCCCTGCCACTCTGTTTCCTTCCCCTTTAACAACAGTGGTAATGGAGAGACTCTTAACAGTTAACAGTTATTTAGCAGAAGATTGGGCAATCTGTGCTCCACAGCATTTTCGATGGCCGATTTTTCAGAATTAGACCACCAGAACTTTCAGTTACCAGCCAAATGTGTTAACCTTGTGTACCACCCAGTGACTCCAGCTTGGCACATAGCCAAGACTGTCAAGTCGCTTTTGACTTACAGAGACCTGTAGGACAGAGTAAAACTGCACCATGGGGTTCCATTGCTATAATCTTAATGGAAGCAGATGCCCACATCTTTCTCCCACACATTAAAAAAAAAAAAAAAAAAAGCTGCCGTTGAGTCAGATCCAACTCATAGCAACCCCTCCTTGGGTTTCTGAGGCGGTATCACTACGAAAGTAGATT